>NC_051448.1:16766592-16787545 GCF_001649575.2 Kryptolebias marmoratus | reverse complement strand
CCCAGGACACGCTGGAGGGACTATGTTTCTCGGCTGGCCTGGGAACGCCTTGGGATTCCCCCGGAGGAGCTGGCCCAAGTGGCTGGGGAGAGGGAAGTCTGGGTTTCCCTGCTTAGGCTGCTGCCCCCGCGACCCCGGATAAGCGGAAGACAATGGATGGATGGATGGATTTATGAAAGTCAAGAAGAGATATCAATGCTTTTCACTCATTACTTTAAACCAAAAATGCAGTGTAGTTCTTCCTGAACTCGTCTTCATTTTCCTAAATATCAGCCCAGTAGAGGTCAGTTTTCTCTCTGAACTTTGGAGTGACTTTTCACACTCGGTAAAACAAGAGTTTAAACATTAGTTAAGGCTGTATTTAATTAAAGAGTTGTGATTGTCACTTTTTCATTGTTACATATTTTTGTACATGTTTTAAATTACCAATAATACTTTATAGATGTGTTTTTGTTTTCTGATTGTATTTCATAAATTTATGATCAATTGATGAAGGACTAAATTATAAATTTTCTATACTATTTAGGTGGAGGCTTTATATAAGCCTACTGGGTTGATGTCATTATTCTTTTTTCTTAATATCTTTGATCTGTGTTTTAATTATGCAAACCTAACTTAATTAAACTGCACTTGAGTGTTTTTCATCACCTGTGGCCCTGAACCCTAAAGAGGAAATGTATCGGTGCAGGTTGACGTGACCACGAGGAAGCGTTACTTTCAGCCCCTCGGCCGATCCGATCGCAGCTTCACAGCGTTAAACAGAAACCCATCAGCTGCACGAGTTAGCTTATTGATCAATGGAAGAATATCAGGGTCGGTTCATTCATAACGCCAGTTCTGACCAACACATATGAAACCATTCTTTGTTTTGGTTTTTAATGTCTAACTTTTAATCATGGTGAATAAGACATAAGACTTTCCTGTGGTTTCTGTAACACGACTCATTGTAATGATTGTGTCACGAGATCTTTGGATTGAATTCAAGGCGTTTCAGCTCACATTTAGCTGTACCACAGCAACTATCAGTATTTCTGGCGTTTCTACAATTACATCTTCTGGTCACCGTTCGACTGGTTTTAGCTGGTGAGGTCCACGCGGTCGCGTTGACACTGGGGGGAACATTATTGACCTCTGATTTAGTCTTCAGGAATCGCGACTCCACGCAGCAGCCACTGGTCTGCGGGTCCGAATGACAGCCGAAGAGGCCGCGTGGCTCCACAGGTCCCACCGCTCTGTCAAACGCTGACCTTTCACTTCCTGACGCAGCAGTTGTATTTAATACAGCCGTGTGGCCCTGGCGACCTCACACACACACACACACACACACACACAAAGATGTGGCTTTCTGCTTGTTTAAAGAGTACTTTTAACCCTGAAAACTTTGGGAAAAAAAGGCCTCCAAACCGAAACGCTTACAGAAAGCAGAATGGAAAAAAAACGTGCATGCTGTAATTTACGCATAAGCTTTATTACCAGATATAACAAAACACACACACACTCTGGTATGACACAAGGTTTTTCTTTTATTTCAAAATATTCTCCTAACAAGATGAAACTCAAAAGGGTCCAAAGCCAATAGAGCCGTCTAGAACAGAAGCACCACTCGTTATTGCTATGTCACTCTGCTGCAGGACGAGGCGTTCGAGAAGGGGGGGGGGTATTAAAAAAAAAAATTTAAACAATGAACAAAGTCAAACACAGAGACAAAGTCAAACACTTGCACTCCAAAACACACAGACAAAAAAAAAAAGTGGTAAAACGATGATTCTAAAATGTAGTTTGTTTGTTTTTTTTAAAAAGCTGCACATGTTCCTCGTGGCGTACACGGAGATGGGGTTTTTTTGTCCCCCCGCTCTGCATGGCTCATACGTGCTCACCGTACCCTTCATGGCTGAAGCGTCTTACAGGCAGAGTGCCAATAACGATCATCATCGTTTGTCAAAGAGGAGCGATTACAGATGAAGGCGGTTTAAAGAGCGTAACAGTCACGTTTATGCCCCCCCCCTGTTTTCAGGAGTTTGCAAAAAGAACATGTGCAGCTGTCTGCTGGAACTGCTTCGTTGTGCCTTTTGACTTCTACTGGGACCTACGGCGACGCGGAAACGGAGAACCAAGCCGGACTGGAAGGTCACAGGAAGTAATGCGTGGAGATGGCGTGGAGTGGGGCTGCTGGTTGTTGGTCTCTACTATCACAAGTCTAAAAATATGAGCATGGTACAAAAAATCATCAGTAAAAAAAAAAAAAATTCAAAAGAAATGCTTTGCTGCCATGGAGTCGGAAGGGGGACGAGCTCGTCCGTGTCCTTTTTTTTTTTTACGCCTTCTCGTCAGACGCCTCCTCTGCCACTTCAGTTACCTGCCGGGATGAAAAGGTGGAAAGAAAGCTCAGACAAAGACAAACTACACCGAACTCCAGCTAGAGGTTACAGAGGAACTCTCCGCTTGTGAGCGGCTGCTTCAGAAGTCCACAAAAGGATGTTGTCCCGAACATTTCCTGCGTTCGTTTTAGAAAATGGCCGTTTGTTGAGAGTTTTTTTCCGTATTTTCTACCAGAAGTACAAACCAAACACATCCTTTTTGTTTTTTTGTTGCTGTTGTGTTTACAGTTTGTACTCAGCCTAGAAGCTTTCTGCTCATGCTCCACGCCTTGTTTCCTGTTTCTGGTGTGTTTTCTTAGCAGTGTTACGGCGCCACTTACAGGCCTGGCGTAGTTACTACAACGATCTGGGTAGTTTTCAGTGTTTCTGTGTGCATGAACCAGACCAAAAACATGCCTGTTAGGTTCACTGGTAACTCTATATTGTCCCTAGATGTGAGTGAATGGTTGCTTGTCTCGTTTGTCTCTACGTGTCCCTGTGATGGACTTGCGACCTGTCCAGGGTGTCCCCCGCCTCTCGCACACTGACTGCTGGAGATAGACACCAGCTCCCCGCGACTTGGAAAGAAGAAGCGAGTTAAGAAAACGGATGGGTGGATGGGTTTATAAAGACATTTCTAGAATCGGTGCTGTGTTTGCGAGGATATTTGTAGACATGACTGATAAAAGGACTGTTGCGTCTCCATGTGGACAAGGTGTTAACAGCCGGGGACAGGGATTTACCCGCCAACGCTACAGTTTGTCGGCTCCTGAGACCGATCCAGCTAAAAAAAAACAGTTCAGTAGAAGCAGTTTCTGCTGCTTTAGGTATCTGAGTCCAAAGTAGTTTGACTTCAAAATAAAATGAGACGTAACATTTAAGTAAAGATTCATTTTCTCACAGCTCCAAAATGTTCCTGCAGACACATGCTCACCTTGTTCTACGGAGAAAGAAGCTACTTGATTTATAAACTGTAGGCACTAATTACAGATCATGGATTATGATTCTAAAAACACTTTGAGAAACTACCAGAGCTGTATTACCTCTTGTTTTTCTTTAGATAGAGCTATTGAACTTTTGTATTACTGTAGTAAAGCTCATTACAAAATGCGGTTGGATATTCCTGAACTCCGAGTTAACGGGGAGGTTCATCTACAAACAGGACGTTTCGCGTACGGTCTCCCTGTCATGGCAAGGGCGCCATTTTTAACCCGCAGCTAATCCTACGAGCACCAAAGAACTGCTGCAGAAAGGAAAAAAGGACAAATCCGAGAACCAAAGTATTTACAGTCAGGTTGAGTCATAGCAGGTAACGCAATCATTGCATTAGTTGAGCTACAAAAAAGTAGAAATTTAATTTCCAGCAAGAATGGCGTGAGACTTCTGTAAAATAAAACAAAGGTCTTGATTGTCTTGGAAGTCAAACCAATTATTTTGCAGCCAAGAGACAAAAGCTAACAGCTGAACTTAAAACTATAGTTCAAACCTCTTTAAGTGGAGTTCTGCCGAGGGGTTAGGAACAATTAATATCTTACCTGTTGCAGATAGCTCTTTGAACGGCCTCAGTTAGGAAAAACTGGGGTTTAGTTCAGACTGGATTGACGAGCTATTGGCTAGTCACTAGTGGACTGCTGCTGTCTTAAAACAACAAACTTTATTTAAATAAGCGTTTACGCCACAATCAGCTTTGTATTACATTGGTACTCTGGCAGCGATATTTCTGCTGGAGGTGCTCCAGGCTGCACAGAAAGTGCTACAACTAACTGCTGCTGCTGTTTGTGCTCACAAACAACCAGACTCTATATTAAAAAAACATGTAACGGTCTATAAAATAACCTGAAAATGAGTTCATTTAAAGCAGCAGCAGTCCCTTTTGGTCCTGAGTCCGTTTAGGTTAGCTGCTAGTTTGTCAATTTGGTCAAAATTAAACTCTTATTTCTCCAAAGAGCTATCTACAACAGGTAAGATATTATTTGTAACTTTTGCACAGAATCACACACACACACACAGAGGCAAAAACATTATTGCCCTTCTTTTGGCAGTGGTGACAAAAAGAACATTTGAGTTGCGATCACCAGTCAGATTCTGAGCAACCGGTGCTACTCACGCTTATCTAATCCATCAGTTTTCCCTTTTTTCAGCATTTTTTTTTAAATATCAGCATCTTTAACAAGAAAGGGAATTACTGGGGTTAGGATATTTTGTTTCTACACTCTCTGTTACTCCTTCATGTACACAAACGATGACCACGGCACTCCACAGCACGCAGGGTGAGTGAATGTCTGTTAAAAAAACTGTTAGTGTCTCATACACACACACACAGCAGGAGTTAGGCTGAAACACCGAGCCGTACCCTTAACTCTGACTGTCTCACTCTGTCCCCTGACTGACATCAAGGAGGGGGCCGTGCTTCGGCTGGAGGACACGCTGACAGACGGACGGGACACAAAGATCTGTGTGTGTTCGAGGGACATTGTTCAGAGAAGGAGCGCGTGTGTGGTTGTGGGGTGAATTATGGAAGGGTTGTAGGTGTTTGCACACAAATCGACACAAAAAGAGGAGAGAAACGCGTCATTTTGTTTGCTTGTTTGTAATTAAAAAGTGTTTTTTTAATCATCCTTTCGTACCTCGTTGGTCTTGGTCTCTCCATTCTGGGCGGGACCGTCTTCCTTCTTGCCCTTGGCGCCGCCTTTCTTCGCCTTCGGCCCCTTATCGTCTGCAACCTTCTGACCGGAAACAAATGAAGGAAAAAATTAAATAAATAAAAGCATGGACTGGATGTAAGCTCGCAAACGCCACACATCATTTTGCATCTGATCTTTTGAGTCTAAGGATTCAAAAATTTGTCTCTTTTTTCCCACACAAAAAAAAAATTTAAGCAAGTGAGCAGACTCTTCCAAGCTGAAGTGGGCATTCACAATCGTCCCATTACTTGTGTGTGTGAGTATGTGTTTTACCTTGACGACAGCCTTCTTGGGCTTGGCCTCAGGTTTGGGTGGAGCGGGTTTCTGCAAATTTACACAGAAGGCAAAACTGAACAAACTGTTCTCCAAAGTTACGGAAGTCTAAGAAGGAACGTCTGCGGCAGCGGAGCATCATCTCCACAGCTGGAGCCAAACGCCGTCTGAAATGATGCCAACTCGGCCACGAGACGCTCGGGAAAGTCATCAGAGCGAATACGAAGGACGTGGGAGGATCAGACCGTCTAACCACCCTGCTGGAAACAAGCTTCCCGTCTGAAACAAGTCACGTTAAGTGGCTTCAAATATCTGCAATCCCTAAAACTGAACTGACCTTTATTATTATTATTGATATTTCGATGGAAGTTCAAATTCCAGCTAATCAGTTTAAGCAGGTTTTCTGCAGATATTTTTAGGCTACTGAGTGTGAGCCCCATCTACCCTGAAGCCATGAGCTTCAGAGATGCTTCTGTCACAAACTTCTATCATGTGATTTATTTGCTCCAGCATATATGTAGAAGTCTGAATGCAAGACGTAAAAGCAACAGTTGTCCCAGAATAAGTAGAATAAGACTTAATGTGCTATACTTGGACATCTTTGGAAATACATACTCTGTGTGTGTATATATATATATATATATATATATATATGGAGGATTTTAGTCATGATAAAATACTTCATATGTGAGTATAAAGAATAAGACTGATGTAAACCAGCTTGCAGCTGTGTGATGTTGTATAATGCTAATGGCTACATGACATCACCAACCAACATTTAACTCTTTCTTTTTAATTTTCAGAAGACATTATCTCATGAAAAACTGATAAATAAAAAATAAACTAATTTGCTTTGGGAGGCTGATTTAGTTGTTTAGCAGACGCTCTGAAAGCATCAGAAGAAGCCAAACTTTGGGGCATGGATGACTCACTAACTAGATGACTGGTCACACTGCAAAGGCTCAACAAAGTTACCTGGTATTAGTCAGGAAAACAATGTTTTTCTCCTTTATTTTTTAAGTTTTGAATCAAACAAAGCTAACAAACGTGCAGCTTCTTTGTGCTTTTGAGTAGTTATTCTAGTTCTTACTACTATTAAAGAAAACCCTCCGTTTGTAAATGCCTACAGCTTTAGTTGACAGAATATGTAGGGTCTGTTCAGCTCCTACCCCAGTCAGTAAACCTGAGGGGATCTACCTGTGTTGTTACAACACAATGACTCCAGACAACATAGACTGACTTGTCTATCATCTGCGGGTTGTTAAAGTACAACCCCATGTCTGGAAAAGTTGGGACGCTGTGTAAAATGTAAACAAAAACAGAATGCAGCGATTTGCTAATCTGATAAACCCATATTTTATTCACAATGGAACATAGGAAACATGTCAAATTTTAAACTACGAAATGGTACAATTTCTAAGGTAATATTGAATTTGATGGCAGCAACCCATGTCAAAAGAAGACGTGGCAGGGACTACAGTTGTTATTGCTATTAAGTGAGTGGCCATGCTGGACTATAACTGAGCCTTAATGCTGCAAGCGGTGCAACTTTGTATTTTACGAAAGTTGTACTAAAACATCACGACTTCTTACATATATAAGGCGCTCCGGATTATAAGGAGCGCTGTCGTTTTTAGAGAAAACTGAAGGCTTTAAGTGCGCCTTATAGTCCGTAAAATACAGTAGTTTTATATATCGACTTTCCAGCTTCCTAAAATCGCACACTGGTCAATCTCCAGTCCAGTGATCGTTCCGTTCCTTCCACAGGACAGAAAATCACTGCCCAAACCAGGAAACACATCAGTCAGTCCCGTTTTTCAAGCTGAAGTTGACAACAGTTTCTACTATGTGTTGCCAGAAAGAAGTCCGACTCTGAAGGCGAAAGGAAGTTGTTTTTGGTCATTTTTACTTTAATCACATCACGGTGCTCTGAATAGAACCCTTTTGATTGTCCAAATCTGGGCACCAAACATTTAATAAAAGATTTTAAACACTTTTTACATTGTAGCGATTGGTAAATAAGCAGCTAAGACTCTCCTCATTCTGATAGGAAGCTAAAATGAAGGCGTGAGGGAGTTTTCGCATCAAAACACATCTAATTTATGAACTCGGGGTCCGACTGATCCGCTCATCGAACTCCTGGTGAGACAGTGGCAAAGCAGTTTCCCCGAAACGTTCCCGATTTCCTTTTAAAGCACACATGCAAATGTACAAAACACATGCAAAGTCTCTACAGACGGATTAAACATGCAAACGGATCGAAACACGTCACCTGTGTGGCAGAGCTGCATGATCACAACAAACCAGTCATAATCATTGGTTTTAACGTAAAGATGTGATTTATTTTAATTATATCTCTTACTGAGATAATGTCATTTAACCCTTTTTTTTTACTCCATGCAGCTCTGCATTACAAGCGGTTGTGCAGCTGACCACAGCGACAAAGGACAAAGACAACAGCGAAAAGACATGCACACCGGGCCAGACTCCCTCCTCTGGGAGCATGTTTCTGGAATTTGTGAACGCCGATCGCCTTCATCAGACCCATAATGCTGGGCGAGGACTTGGTAGCATGACGCTATAACGGGAGAGCGAGAGGAGTCTGGGAGGGGGGAGAGGAGAGGACAGCGACAGGGGTGAGGACAGGGACGGGGAGAGCGAAACTTACCACTGACAATCTCTCTGACCTTCTGGTGGGCTGCCGGAGCAAGTGATGATGAAAAAGACAGAGAAATAAGAGGGAGATGGTGACAGAGAGGGAGATATCAGTTGTACCTCTGTGGGCTGATCTAATTGGTGACTGTTACAAATGCCATTAAAGACTAACAACGTGGTTCGGATTTTCTGTTGGAGTAAAAATGTTACGAATCATTAATGTCTTACCTGTTGCAGATAGCTCTCTGAACAACCTCAGTTTGAAGAAACAGAGTTTAATGAACTAACTAGTCTGGTGTGCAGCCAAGACCAGAGTCCTAAAACAACTCCAGAGTTCCTGCTGGGAATGACTCTCAGCTACTACCACATCAGATTTTAGCACAATATTTGTAAAACCGACTAACAGCCATTAATAGCCAAATCGTTAATCAGCTGTAGGAGTACATCCATTGATTACTTCCTGAAACGTTCAGTCAAATCCATCCAGTGCTTCATCGTATATTTAGGTAATCCGAGTAATCCACTTTGGTCTTGGCTCTGCTCAGACTAGCCGTTAGCTCGTCAATCCAGGAAAAAAATAAAACTAAACTGAGGTTGTTCTGAGAGCTATCTACAACAGGTAAGATATCAACTATTCACACTTCAAGAGATCTGAACTGTCACTCGAACCTGTCTTGTGTGTATTTTCTCACTCAGATACATCCACTGTGAGTAGGAGAACAAAAACTGCACAGCGTGTTAACCGAGGCGTACACACCTGCACCCAGCACACAGACACGCTTCAAACCTTTACCTCTTGTTTTGTGACTTTGGAGGCTTCCTTGCCCTCAGCGCTCTCGGGAGACTGCAAGAAATAAAAACGGCGACACTGAATACATTTTTCCTTTGTCCCCCCCCCCCGACCCTCACAATTATCCTCGACAAACAAGAGCCTATCCTAGATAATTCAATTTATCGCTGGTAAATTGCCAATTTCACCAAATTCGAAAGCTTCAAACGGGGAAAAACGTAATACGCACAGCAAACCACGATGTCAGCACAGGTAATGTTTATTTTGGGAATGTTCGAGTGGAAGTGAGACTTCGCTGCACGTTTCAGGACCGTCTGCGGGGCGCGGCGCAGACCAGGCAGTTCGCCGGTGGATCAAATACTCGTCTGCAAAGTTAATCGAGATCCACTTTCCTTTAACAGCTCACCATAATGTAGACGACGACAGCTGATAAATTAACGAAAAAAGTAATTACATGGACTCTTTGTCGACTGCTTGCTACCAGAAAGGTTCCCCTGCACCACAGTGACGACACAGTTTCATCCTCATCAAAGTATTCAGCCACTTGTGATGATTCAGTTACCACTCTGGAAGAAGCCCCCCCATCTGTTTCATCTACAGCATTACAGCGACCATGCAGTCCAGCTGACATTTAGTCTTTTGGGGTTTTTTTTCTAGTGGATGCCATCCCTCTGGTTTTTGTTTCTTCTGGAGGTTACCAGAATAACTGTGGGTTTCAGACAGCAGGTCTGATAGCAGCACCGGTTTGGGCTGCTGTAAACAACAAACATCCATCTATCCACCTGTCTTCTATCACTGCTCCATCCTGTTCAGGGTTGAACTTCCCTCTAAAGTTTGAACACGGATGTGGAAACGACCTCGCACCCAACCTGACCGTGTTCCAGCTGAAAACTGTAGGATTTGCTGTGCCGTTTAAGTAATTTTTTTTTACCAATAACAAGGTTTTTTCTCCTCTGTCTTTTATATATCCAAACACTGTGGGAACGTGTTTCCCGATAGAGGAAGAAAAGTACAATGCGTACGACTGATTTAACAGACTCAAACTGACAGCAGGACGAGAAAATAAAAAGTTCCCTGCTGCAGCTATCGCCACTTTTCATGTGCGAGGCAGCCATATTGGATTTTGAGGGTGACGTTTTCAAGTCAGAACCACTAAATCTTTCCGTTACACCATTCACGTGGCTCAAACGCCTTTTAATAAAGGACCAGAGCTCTTGTTTCTCCTCTTTTCAGTCACGTGGCGCGCTGACCCCCCGCCCCCCGTTCAGTTGTGTACGGCAGCCGAGGGAGGGATTCCCCCTAAACTGAAGAGGGCGCTGTTGGATGGTTGGATACATTTGATCCAGCGGAAAACCCTGTCAGTCATGATCTCTCTACCAGAGGTGCAACACCTGTCTCTCCTTACAAGGTAACGCTGTTTTGAAAACAAACGTTCGCGACAAGCTAGAAGAGTTAGCACGTTAGCAGCCGAGCTGAATACAACCTATTGCTGCAGGCTCACTGATAACCAGCTAATTAATTACCAACATCAGCTTAATGCTACTGTACAAGGAGCAGAACAGCAGAGAACAACATAGGCGCTGTTAGTTTAGAGTTATAAATAAACTATAAATAAAGCAACCTGTTGACTCTGGTGTTTGGGCTGAAACTATTTATTCTCAATTATTGCGGATAAATAAGAATTTCATCCTCGATCTTAAATAATGTAAATAAAAATGGTATGTGCTGATCACAAATTGGTTTAAAAAACCTGACACACTCTCTCCTTATTTATGTTTGTGGATTAAAATATGAATAAATACAAATAAATATACTATACTATAAATAAATATAATAGAGTATTTTTATTTTAATAGACCTGTAATATAGTCATTATTAAGCAATTTGTGGCATTGTTTAAGCAAAAAAAAAAATACTAATTGCATTTCTTTTCTCAAATAAAAGCAAAACAATCACGTGATGCATTTGTAAATTTGTTTTTTTTTTTATAACCACAACGCAGTGAAGCTGTGGTACTTTTACTCAAAGTTATCAAACCGTCAAATACTTTTTCTGATCCATGCCCAAAAGAAAATATAATTACATTAATTTATAATTAGTTTATAATAATGTATACACACTCCATGCACTAAAAAAACATTTAAGTTCAGATGTTGAGCACTTTTGGTTTCAATAAAACTAGTTTAATCTGTATTGTGATATTGATTCAATTGTGAAAAATTAAAAAAAAAAAGAAAACATCTGATGGGAACAGCCCTCTGCCAACATTATAACAAATCAACAACTGACTTCCAGTCCCTTACATGTAGTAAAACTGAACTAAATAAATAAATAACACCGTAATACTTTCCACAGGGAAGGTTGAACAAAATAATTCATAGGAGCGATTAAACAAACTTCTGGTAGAAGCTTTAATGATTTATTGGTAATCAAATCTTAATTACATTTATATTTATTTATAATATCAAATATTTTAGAAAAAGCAACAGTAATTATCTAAAGATCTTAAAATTACTGGTGATGTTTTCGAGACTAATCAGTGTTTATTTATCTGATAAAAACTGCTTTAGTGTAAGAAAAGTTTTGTGTAATTTATTCAGTTAGTTTAGTTATTTTTTTGTCTGATGAGTTAAAGCAGTGCTGTTCGTTTATCACCATGTGATGATGATGATAAACAGTGTGATGACGCTGGAAGCTCTCTGGTCATTTTCGTTTTAATTAAGGAGCCATTTTGCTTCCAGATAGAGAAAAGGAGCTCCTTAGAGGTGAACTTGACTTTAAATATTGATTCAGAACCAGTTATTAACTAAATAAAAAAATCAAAGCCTTGAAGGAATGTGTATCGCCTGCTGAGTTGTTGCTGTTTCCGTAAAACTTTAAAAATTAACGTTACACTTGATTTCATATGATGTTGCGAGATCTTTGAAGGACTCTCAGCTACTACCACACCAAACTTCAGTGCAATATGTGTAAATCTGACTGACTTAAAAGCCACGTCTGTGTTGGACAAGGTCCATTAGCTGTGGTGGAGTACAGGATGTGAATGACTCTCAGCTACTACCACACCCAATTTCTGCACAGCGCTTGTTAAACCAGCTGACCTGCAGCCATTTTTGCACTTGCTACAGCTGGCTGGCTGCGGCAGCCATCTTGAATCGACTGGGCTCTAAAAGCCAATCAGTGGTAAATGCGAGTGCAGCGATTACTCCCCAAGCGCTTCGTTAAACTCCACCCGGCCGCTCGCCCAGATATCTTGCCAACAGACAAAATGGGTCGACTCGAAACCGCTGGGGGCCAAAGTTCTGAACGAGGGCCTAACCCTAACCACCGGCGCTCTGGGCGTGTGACGGGGATCACCCTCGGCTTCCACCGCGCCGCGTTTTAACTCGATGGGCGCCAAGTCTGCTGACTTACAACAGCTGAGCTCAACCAGCTGGGGCGGCCATCTTGAATCGGGTTGACCCAAAAACCCAGTGAGCTGTACATGTGCCTCCAATGATTACTTCCTGCTAAAAAAAAAAAGGCCAGTTGTTCGTGAGATATTTTGCTAACAGACAGACAGAGTCTCGCTCGATCGACGGAGATGACCCTCGGCTACCACCGCGCCCGATAAACACCAAGTCCACTAACTTAAAACAGCTGAGCTCGACCAGCTGGGGCGGCCATCTTGACCCTAAAATCCAGTGAGCTGTACATGTGGTACATGCTGACGAACCCCAGTGGGTCGTGAGATATTTTGCTAACACAGGCAGAAAGGCATCACCTCCCGCCCCTTTTTTTCTGTGTGGGTGGAGGCGGGCCTGACGGCAGGTAGGAGGGTGCTCAGGAGAGTCCACCTCCACCCCGGAGGGGAGGGGAGGGAGGGGACATGTTGGTTCTGTGTGAAGGTTGGGAATGATTTGCATGTGCGCGACCCCCCTCCCCTCCCACCATTCTCCGTCCTCAGAGGAGAATCTGCGCAGATAATGGCAGATTTTAGGTGGCGGAAAAGCCGGTTTCCATCCACGCGCCGGAGCACAAAGCGCTGCGGCTTGACGCGCACCGCTGTTTGTAAAGACTCCGGGCCTCCCTGAACGCACCAATTGTCCCTCATTCTGCCTCCATCGTCATTTTTTTACCCCCCTCCTCCATGTGGCTCGGCGCCTGCCTGAATTAGACAGGGAGGTGATACGTGTTTTTGTTGTTTTTTTTGCTTTCGGAGAGGACGTACCATCCCCGTCTGACATTCAGCAGTCGGTGCCACATAAATGGCCACTCACATACAGATAAGAGGATTTGTTTAGTCGAATAAAAACGGAAAGAGAAAAAAAAAAACAGAACCCGCTCCCTAAAACTTTGCGTATCGCCTCACCTGCCTCGACGTCGCCACAGAAATCGCGCACCGCTATTTTCGTCCAAAGCTCGAGCTCGAGAGAGAGAAAAAAAAATACAACGAAGTGCGCCGGACGGCAGGCGACAAACTCACCTTTCTCTTCGGCATTTTTCGATTTGTTTCCCCGCCGAGCTCGGAAGGCTTACAGGAGGCGAATTTGAACTATACCTCGAAATACCGGATCAATATCTGAGCACCTTTCGATAATATGTTGATTATATGCACTCCCCAAAACTCTGTGCCGCCCTCAGCCATTGGTTGGAGGGGTCAGAATCCTGCGCCCTGGGGACTCCTGATTGGCTCGCCCGGTCTCTATGTAAATAAGAGGGCGGCGCCCATTGGCCGGGACTCGGCAGCATGCTCGCTCCGATTGGTTGCGCGCTCTTTGTGCGCAGATCCCACTAGACGGAGGAGGCTTGAGAGGGAAAAAGTGGAGGCAGGCCAATGGGAAGCGAGGCCCTGCTCTTTGTGGATGTGGGTAATGTAGGATGAGGAACGGTGCAGGCTGAATAAAAGCACAAAGGACCAGAAACAACGGGGACAATGGCACAACGACGGGCACCGGCGAGCTCCAGAAAAGATTGTTGTTGTTGTTTGTTTTCCTCCCCCTGCTGTAAAGAACCAGAGTGTTACAGCAGAGGCAGCCACCCCTGCAGGACAATATTAATAACAAAACCATACATCTTGTTCTTTTTTATATATATATGTGAACCATTTTTTTTAACCATGATAAGGACACTTAATATCAAATAAGCATGACAGACAGGTGGAATATGTATGAATTCAAATAAAAAAATATATAGATAATTAGCATTTCTACCCAGTCACTTAAGTTATTTGAAATATGTAGGTCGATTATAGGGGTCTGCACTCCTTAATTTTACTTTTAAACAGCCATTTTTTGTGTTGAGCCGCAAAAATCTGCTTGACCCCGAAAATTACCGGCAAAGCAAAATTTGTGAGCGGACACTGACGACCATGTGCGTGTATTTACCTACAGAAACAGCCGAAGTGACTGAAAACGGGCCAACAATGGTGACGTCCATGGAGGAGGAGAAGTTAGATTTTGTTGAGTACCGTGTTCGGATAAAAGACGGGCGCGCTGAAACAGTAACCTTATCGGTCTAGAAGAAGTTTTATGGTGCACCTTCACCCTGCTTCATCCTTTATATGTCGTCTTAACAGCTGCCTCATGGTTTTTTCCCCCTCTTTTCTTTCACATTTAGCAGCAGAGACAAGCTTCCATCTGGTTTCTTGGAGGATTTAGCCAAGCACTTTGTTTACACTGAGTGCTACCCACATTTCCGAATACCACTATATCTGGAAAACTCCTGGAGTCACTTCTTTCAAACTGCACTATTTGATCAAGTTCAGGATGACCTTTTTTATGCTTAATTTCATACTTTGTGATGAATACCTTTAGGGTAAAAGATACAATTATTAAGTTACATTCATCAGGTTGTTTGTTATATTTTCTTCATATATCACATTTTCATGCTTTTAAATTTTTTTTTTTTCCAATAGATGCACAAAACTACTCCTTACTTTTACAGCAGTATGTTGAAAAATGTAAAATTTCTGGTGGATTTGGAGAGCAAGCACACTGAGTCAGAAAATTAAAACAACAAAGCTGGGAGCATGTTACAATAATACTTATCACTGCATTTTAAACAGTTTCGTAAAAACCTCAGTGTACAAAAAGAACCATTTCCTGTTGCCAGTTTAGATGTAAATATTACTCAGGTTCATGTTTTTTTTTTTTTGGTAAAAGTTACAAAGAGACGCTGCTGAGGGCTGAAGAGTCACAGGTTGCAGACTCCTGGTCTTCTGTAATCATTTCTATATTGAGCATTTTTGTTAAAAATCCCCTAAATGGCGATTAGTTTGATGGCACCAAATCACAATACCAATGATCCAAGCAGCTGATCCGAAGTGCTACTGTCAGAGTCCTGGTGAGAGTTAGAATGAGTGAGGTCAGATTTCTCTGGTTTTAGCTTCTCTTTATTGACTCCCCGTAAAATCCTGAATACTATTTAAAATCTTACTTTTAAGCCTCCTGGAGCCCTCGTAACTGAAGAGAGGAAGAGAGGCCCTTGTAACTTCAGGTCAGTTTGACCTGAAGACCTCGGGAGGGTTAACACACAAAGCTCTCAACAACCCAGCTCCATCTGATATTAAAGTTCTTATTGTACCGTATTTTCCTAACAGAGCACCTCGCTGGAGGTTTCTTCCTGTTAAAAGGGAGTCGTTACTTTCTACTGACACCAGTGTGCTGCTCAGGATGGGAGACTGAGGTGAAGGAAAGATTGGACACAATCTGCTGTCTTCCTTAGATAGCTTTTACTAATTGGCGTTTTATAATGTATTTTATATGAATGTATTGTGCGATAAATAGGAACTGAACTGAATATAACTGAGATTGAATCTGGAATTTGAATAAAATTTGTAATTTGAGGGGTTTTTTGTATTGTGGGCTGGTGCAATCGAAATAAACTGAATTGTAAAAGGGTAACCTCATAAATTACAAAAAAAAAGTTAACAATGCAGTTAAAAATTCGATTTTAAACTGTTATTAAACCATTAATAAGCACTCAGAGTGCATTAAATAAAAAGGAAAACACTGATTTGCTTCTTACCAAACAGTAAACCAACATTTATCTGTATTCTCCATTCTCACCATTTAGATTTTAAATATCCGACATTTGTCAGTAAGTTCCCTGCATGCAGATACCTTCAACATTTGTAGTTTATTTGTGTTTGTATATAAAGTTTGCTTTGGCAAATAAAGTTATTCAGTTTAAAACAATATAAGCCAAGCAGCTAGCAAAAAATGTACATTAACTTGAATTATTTAAAGTAGAACACTTGATTTGGCCAAATAGTGACTCTGCTTTAATGCATGAACAGCGTTTTATAAATGTTTTTTAAATGCTTTATAATGGTTTTACAAACTCATAAATAACATACTTATAGATAATTCATAAATCATTTATAAAGGTGCTCTTATTGTAAAGTGGTACCCAAAGTCTTTCTTCTTCTTCCATCAAGATCAGCAGTGAGCTCCCTCTTTTTTCACAGTGGTGATGGGCAGGTTGACAGATGAACTCCCCGGGACTCTAGAGCTCACAGCCAACACTGTGATCTGCAGTGAGAGTAGGGAGCAGGTGGAAGAGAGCCTGGAGAGATGGAGGTGTTCTCTGGAGAGACGAGGAAAGAAAGCCAGGAGAAGAATGAGCGAAAGGTGAGGGTTACAAGATGGTGGAGAGAACTGTTGTGACTGATGGCTCAGAGATGGATAGCATAGTTCTTCTTCTTATTTTTAATCTATTCTTTCACCTGAGCTCCAACTGGAAGATTGACGATTCAGGGTCCGTCTTTGCAGCACGCTTATTGGTGCACGAGTGAGAATTTTAAAACATGCTGTATTCAAAACAAGATGTGCGCATGTAAGTGGGTCGATTAAACACTTTGTAAAACATTTAGCAGAACCCAGGTGAGGTTTAAAATGTGCTGTAAAGGTTAGGACCGTTTACCAATATTATTTTTATTTTTTGCAGTTTTGCACAAGCAGTATGTCATCATGCTGGAGGTTTTTCTCACAAGCCAAAATCTGGTCAGGCACAGAAACCTGAAGTTCCCCACATAATTCCTAACTTGTACGTCCTGCACGACTGTCACTACAGCAGGCAACTTGTTCCTTAGTGATTTCAACTTATGGTCTGTATCATTAATGAACGTTTTTCCATTAGTTTTGAATCAGTTTCTCATATTACCTGGGATTTTACCACCTTAGAACAAACCATTAATACTAATTAGCATGGAAACAGTCATATTACCACCATGGATAAAACATAAAGAACAATGTTGAGGCAGTGACAAGAAAGCATGATTAGTTGTGGCTATGGTATTTTGAGAAATATAGACAAATAATTAGGAAATATTCATAATACTAATATAAGAACATAAAACTCTCCTTAAATCAACCTGTTAAAGAAATAAAAAATATGAGGTAAAGCTCATTTGGTGTACCTGAAGGTAACATTTTCCCAAATATGGGGTTCT
Source organism: Kryptolebias marmoratus (assembly GCF_001649575.2). Classification (NCBI taxonomy): domain Eukaryota; kingdom Metazoa; phylum Chordata; class Actinopteri; order Cyprinodontiformes; family Rivulidae; genus Kryptolebias; species Kryptolebias marmoratus. Next base: position 16,770,352 of record NC_051448.1, on the reverse strand, counting down.
GTGGAAAGGTTATTAATATTTACTATCTTACCTGTTGTAGACAGCTCTTTGAACGGCCTCAGTTGAAATCTGACTGATGAGCTAACGGCCAGTCTGAACACAGGTTCTTAAAAGAAATCCAGTCTCAAAGATGTATAGCAGCTTCTGTGAACATTAATATAAACCTTTACACTACGGTCACACAGTTATCCACATACTGGGGTTTATTTAAAATGCCGACCCGTCTACAACAGGTAAAATATTTATTGCTCATAACCTTTCCACTGAACCCCACTTCAGAAGAGCTGAACTCTTTATTTAAGTTGCTTTCCCCTCTTCAGTTATTTTTGACAGAGACACTTCGATGCGAGCTGCTTGAATATTTGAGATAGCTGCTATTTTCAACTTGACCACTAGATGTCACCAGATGCGACACATTGCTCCTTTAAGTTGAAGGGTTTTAAATGACTGAAAGGGTCAAAAAGAGAAAATCCTCAACAGAACAAAGGTGCTTTCAGAATTTATTGGTCTTTAAGTTCTCCAAACTTTTCTATGAACTGACCTTAACTCTGTGTCACTTTAAAAAAATACTTGAAAATGACTTTAAATTAGAACAATGTGCTGGATTTCCTCAATATTTCATTGATTTAAAATTCTGCCTGAATCTTGTGAGGTTATGAAGAACAGCAGCCACAACTTATTTATTATTTTATTGAAAATGTGCAAAGATATTTTCACTTTGCTTCCATGGTGTTATCTCCAACTCCCTCACAGTACATACTGAGAGGCCACCAACTCTGAACAATCAACATCCAGAACCTCTTTCTCCAAAACAATGACCTTCAGTTTGCTTCAAAATATTCAAACACGCACCTCGTGACATACTGTATATTGCACTGTTTTAAACGCACAATGACCACAAAAAAAAGAAAAATAGACGAAGACAACAAAAGCAGCCTCCGCACTCTTGGGCGACGGCCACAATAGGCGGTGGAAAACGGGGAGGGAGATGCAAAAAAAATTCACAAAGGACAGAGCTTTCCCGCCCAAACGAACGAACAAAACCGTTTGTGTCGACGTGACATGAGCCTGAAAACACAACCCAGAATGGACAGGAGCGGGCCGCACCGCTGTTTCCATCTGCACGGTCAGCCAAGTGGAAGACAAACTCAATGACAAAAAAAAAAAAAAAGACTTGTGAGACAAATTACAAAACAGAATTTCCGAGGGGGCAAACAACTGAGCAATATTACAACTTTTTTGGAGTTGCAGTTTGGAGCTTCCTTTTGTAGAAGAGTTAAAGAGAATCGAGATCAAAAGTAATATGAAAGCAGCTACAAGTGGTTCAAAGAGGGTCACCGTGGCAACCACGCAGCTGTGTCTCTCACTCCCTGACAGCACGCATCACAAAACGTGCAGACAGAAACAAGGGCTCAAACTAACAGTTACTGGACCTAAAAATTCCTGATCCATTGTCACTTTTTTTTCCTGTCTGCAGTGTTTTGTGGAACAGATGTAACAAGTTAAGGAGACCCTTCACTTCCGGTTTTGATATAAAAAAGTTGGGAGCTCAGATCCAGTGTGGGAGTGAGTAAAGCTCGGATGTGTCCACTCTGCACTCTGATTTTATTTTATTATTAACCTTTATTTAACCAGGCAAATCCCTCTTTTTCAGGGGAGGCCTGGGCCTAAAGGCAGCCTAATCATGCATAATTTTTGGATTTTAGGAGAAAACTGTCCTGTAGCAGTGAGAGACACAGGGCGAAAGAAGACAAAGGCGCCTACGTGTTGATGTTCGGTGTAAGAAATGCGCAGTTCTTTCCGAAGATTTTGGAAAGCTCAGCTCAAATGTGAGTTAAGCATTCTGTGGAGAAACCTTTAATAAACACGATGCTTAACCTGCGACTGTGCAAAAGCTGTAAAAGATACCAAAAGGCCAGTTCAGACACGTAAACGTCAACATAATCCGTTTAATCTCTGAATGATGTTCGTACCGTGACGTCTGCCTGAAAGAGAGATGGGTTTTCTCATTTGTTCCGCCAAAATCTCATTGTTTTCAAGAGTAAAATCTTCATTTTTTTTATCTGTCTTGTCTCTGCTGGACAATGTCCCACTACCAAAAGTCACAGCACATTGCTCCCAATCGAACTGTCTGCTCTGATGCAGATTATCAGACGAACAAGAAGAAAGCTCCGACGCTTACGCATAGGCAGCCATGTGCACAGACACAACACAAATCTAACATAAAAAACAAAGTAGAACGTGTGTGAGCATCTCGTTGGGCCTGTTCTTGGGTGAGTTTATGAGCTAAATAGTAATAAGGTCAATAATCCCACCCAGAAGCTGATGCTTGCCGTATTTAAAATATTTATTCACCATTCTGTTTCGCATCACAAAGAACAGGAGAAACCAGGCTTCAGCTGAGTCAGTATTGATTTTGTGTCACAAAATAAGTTTCAATAACAGAAAAAAAAGCCACTGTTTGTCATTAATGGTAGGGTTTTTTTGTCATGAGGGACACCCTGCACTGCTCTGAGGTTTTAACTTAGTTTGTTTGGTGCATAAAGCCATGAGAAACATGATTATTAAAAAGTGCACCACGTACTGAACGTGTCATCTTAAATTTAAAGCAACAATTTGTTTTGTCCTTGAATGAGGTAGGCCATAAAAAAAGTTTTTATTGTGATTATAGCAGCTGACAGTTCCATTTATTCAATATGCCTCTTATGCTCTAAATCTAAACTCACAGTAACATACATGAACAGGGTAACTTTTTATTTCATTTCCACAACACAGCTTCAAGCTCATTTCTGTCCTACAGATCGATCTGGGACTCTGACTCAGCCTAAAATTTGCTTGTTTGCTTTTAACTCCAATAATGAGCTCTATAAAGTCACGGGAAAGGGGGAGTTATTAGGAAAGTACGAGCACATTTCATAAACAGTTATGGGCGAGTAAAAATAATGCAGTAAATGTTTGTAAAAGGTTGAGATGGGGAAAGAAAAACTGGTTTATATGGGCTGAGCTTGGGCTGACACCTTGTGGCCAGTTTCTGACATTACAGCGTCTGCCTTTTCCGCAGTTTCAGCAGAACTGCTGAAGGTTTGAGCAACAAAGCGTCCTAATTTAACACCTTTTTAAAGGGTTATTTTCTCATCCCAGTAGGAGGCACTTGTTCCTTGCGGCTTCAGCTTCCGGTCCTGCATGGAGCGTCGTCCCTGAAACAACTGGCATCTTCTTAATTTCATAATGGTCCACACAAATGCTATTATAAAAATAACACTTGGTTAATTTGGCAGAATTATTACGATAGTCCCCCAGGAGCTGCACCTGAAGTGCTACAGCTAGATGCTGCTGCCTCTTTTTGCACTGGCAAATAACCGTAGGATTACAAGTGTGTAATGCAGAACTGATGGTCGTGTAAAGATGTAGTAATGTTCAATGTTTTAAAACGGCATAAACTGAGGCTAAAGGGATATTCACCACAGGTAAGATATTAGCTGTTCTTTGCATAAAGTCTCACTTTAAAGGGGAAATGAGAAGTGTTTTGAAGCTAACATAAATAAATAAAAAGTCATAAAAAGTTGCTTGTTTTCAGAGTCTCTTATTTAAAAAATGGACAATAGTTTAAAACTAGAGAAGTTGCATTTCCTGCGAAAATGCAGTGTGAATGCTTTTTTTGCTGAATGATTTTGCTGAAAGCGGCTGAAGATATGCTGAACAGCTGAAGTTTAATGAAGATGCAAAAAGTGGAACAGAAGCTGATTTGTAGAAGATTTGC
>NC_051448.1:16761318-16764832 GCF_001649575.2 Kryptolebias marmoratus | reverse complement strand
TTTTGATATATGAACGGTTGAAGTAGCTGAAAAATTGCGGAAGGAGATAGGTGCCAAAAAACGTACGGAATAGGGAAAGAATAATAATAGATAATAGATAATAAAGAGAAACAGGAAAACAATGGTGTGAATGCTTAAAAGCATTCACACAATTAATGATCAAAGATCCAAAAAAATGACAGTGATCACTCTGAAGTGTGACGTATCGAGAGCCGAACACAGGAACGCCAACAGTGAATACCGACGGTGTGGGGGTGAAACCAACCCAAAACTCCACCAGCTAAGTCATTCTTCAGCTTCCTGAGGGACAAGAACGTTGGACGGATGTGGTTAGTTTAGCTCCTGGTGAAGATTACAACCCAAAGTATGCTGACTGACTGTGAAGTTAACGTTCTGAAGAGGACCACCTGAAATACAAACCTTCAACAGAAGAACCACCACCTGTCAGACTGGCACCGGCCGCCTCCCACTGTCCGGATGGGAAACTCCCTGCAGACTGGGTGACATCACTGACATCACAGCACACCAGCAACTTGGGGGTTCTTGTAAAATGTGGGGCTCCAGTTTCCGACAGCGTCACTACAGTCCAAAAACAAACAAACAAACAAACAAACCGATACTCTTGTTAAGAAAACTTGCTTCTTCCCTGACAAACACTGACAGAAACCTCCTCAGCCTACAGCGGTCTTCCACAGCTGGCCCCGCCCCCTTCTACAAACCTCACAAACCTGAGGAAGTAACTCCGCCCACACTACGGGATTTAAACACAAAAACTCTAAAAACGAGTCATTACGGTTTTAAATCAGAGAACTGGACCACTGGGGGGATTTATGGTGGTGTTTAACTAAAATAAAAACATATTTATATTTATTTCATTTCCCCTTAAATCTAAATGGCTTGACTTGACCCCCCCCCCGCCCCTCGTGCCGCTCTCAGTTTTACATTACGTCATCGAGGCGCGAGCGCCTCTGTCGGAGGCAGATGTGAGGAGGACAGCCCCCGGCGCTTCGTCTTCATGCGCGCGCGCGCGTTCCCGGTTGCTGCTTTTTTTTTCTCGCCAGTAAACAAACCGGATAGAAGGTACCGGCGCGGCTGGTCGGGAGGAGGAGGAGGCGGGACTTCCGCTGGTGAGCAGAACCGAACCGGTTCGGCTGTTTGTCTGGGTGCGCAGCGGCTGGACCGAGCCAGTATTCGCACGATATAAGAAGGTAAGCTTGTTGACAGTCAGTGCGGAATTTCTTCCTCCTCCTCCTCCTCTCCGGCTTTATGGAGCCCGAACCCGAGGGGAACTGGACCCGTCGTTGGGTCTGTTTTTTGTTGCCCGAACTGCTCGGTTTATTTAATTTAATGCAATTGTTTTTAACCTTTAGCATTAAAACTACGGAGCGTGTTTGGTGCTTGCAGGTGGTTTAATGAGGTCAGACTCTCCGCAGCTGCTCCAGCCTCACTTTAATTGTTTTCTAATGACATCATTGTTGTGTACGGAGATGATGCGTTTACGGGTCAAACTGCTGCTCTGAGCTCCTCCTGGGTGTCAAATAAGAACCAATGAGCCCCATTATTATTTATAGAGCCTCTCTCAACTAACTAAGGTTTTTATTTCACCCGGGCTACAACACCAGCTTCATTATATGAAGATTTAATAACTAGTTTTTGATCAATATTTACAGTAATTACAGTCCTCATGCTCTAAATTAATTTAAATAACAGACAATAATGTTAGCATTATTTTATAGAAATGACTCAGTCTTGTTTATGTGTTTAAAAATAATACTTTTCTCCAAAAATAATTATCACCTTTAAAACTTAGCGTACACAATAACAGTACATTACTGGCAATGATTATCCAGTCAGTACTGTTTCCTACTTCACAGTAAAATTACTGTAAAACTAAATACAGTAATAATACCTAACAGATTACACAGTACAGCACTCTGCAGTAAGTTAATGTATAAAGATCTGCTGATAAAACAGTAATTTTAACGTGGAAAAAAAGCAGCAAAACTTATTTACAGTCTGTCAATCTGACATACAAACATCGACTGTTGACCACATTGTTTTTTTTTTATTTTTAAACTGTACATACTGGACGTTAAAATAGGCATTCCTTGGTGTTTTCTGTTTTGTTTATTTTGTATTTTTTTGAGGATCTAATTCTCATATTAATGCTTCTGTGTAAAACGCAGCTTTGTTTTCAGTTTTATTAAAGAGAATCATAAAACGTCAAACACTGGAGCCTGGAAAAAAATGATTGGAATTGATGAATAGACAAAGTTAGAGACATATTTTGCAGCGTGTTGAGGATGCACATTATTAAAACTGTTCTTTTGGGACAGCCTGAATCATTAGCCCAGTCACAAATCAATGAAAACTAAACGTGTCAAATGAGAGTTTTCTTGTTATCGTGAACGACTTTATAAGACACCAGAGTTATAATGAGTGGAGGTAGACCATTTAATTGGTAATCGGCCATGTCTGTATAAACTTAACTGATTACCAGTTAGGAAAATACAGATGCTGAGCAGCTGCTACAACCAGCACACTGTAGCCTAAATGTAGTAAAGAAGGCTGAACAAGGTTTTTATAGTTTCATTCATATTTAGACTCATAGACACAGGTTTTCCCCACATAAATACGTCCACAGCCTATTTAAATTTCAGTTTTGATCACCACTGTTTGAGGTGGTTTGTTGAATTTCGCTGTCAGAGGAAGATTTTCCCCAACCAGCACATTTCTGACAAATGAGGATTTAGATGCCTTCTGATGCACCTTTTTGCCGTGAAGCGAAATAGCAACAGAGGGGAAAAGGTAAGCCGGCTTTTGCGTCTCAAAAATGCGATGAGATGATATCTGGTCTGTGTGACCACCCGGCTGTGGAATCAAACATTAACAGCAGATTTATTACCGAAAGCAGCTCGACGATGATGTGCAATACCTTTCTGTTTAGTTAAAAAGAAAGTTAACCACAAAGACAACCGCTAAACTGAGTTAATTTGTCGTGTTTTGAAACACACGTTTTAATGCGCCTCTTTTGGTTCCGCGGTGCTCGCTTAATTTCTGAACGCTCACATCTGTGCGAGATGTGGGCGGCGTAAAGATAGACTGGTCTGCGCGGCCGTTTCACTCACCTGTTCATGAAAGAGTCCATAATTTCAGTGAAACGACGTCCCGGTTATCTGCAGCAGGTGACAGATCTGGAGTCTTCAGGTCTTTCCAGCCTTGAGTTCTGAAGAGCTCAGACTCTTTTTATACCCTGCAGCTCTGACCTGTTTCTGGTTACCATAATTAGTTGTGTGATATTCCATGCAGCGTTTTTTCTTTTCTTTTAGCTTAACACATTAAACATTCAGCAATTGTTACTGGCATAGAAATTCAACACGAGTGCATCCATCCATCCATCCATTCTCTTCCGCTTATCCGGGGTCGGGTCGCGGGGGCAGCAGCCTAAGCAGGGAGACCCAGACTTCCCTCTCCCCAGCCACTTCGGCCAGCTCCTCCGGGGGAATCCCAAGGC
>NC_051448.1:16739019-16758114 GCF_001649575.2 Kryptolebias marmoratus | reverse complement strand
ACTGTGTCCAATATTTATGTTCATCATAAGGGGTCTTCGGGCTGCACTTCGTCTGGCCCCTCACCTAGGACCTGTCTGCCTTGGGTGACCCTACTAGGGGCATGAAGCCCCTGACAGCATAGCTCCTAGGATCATTGGGACACTCAAACCCCTCCACCACGATAAGGTGGCAGCCCAGGGAGAAACCATAATTAGTTGTGTGATATTCCATGCAGCGTTTTTTTTTTCTTTTAGCTTAACACATTAAACATTCAGCAATTGTTACTGGCATAGAAATTCAACACGAGTGCATGTTTTAGTAAAAAGAACAAAAATTCTCAGTTTATGCTTTTTTTTTTTTTTACGATTGCTTGATCAGCAGGCTGTCCTCTTCCTGGTTTCACCTCAGTTTAGATCTGATCCTTTCCAGAACTAAAACATTTTTTTGCCTGGTGGTTGTCTGCTCAAACACTGAAAACGACCTGGATGACTGAGAATAGAACAGAAATTTTATTTTGTTGTATTTGTAACATTCTCTGTCGAATACCCTGGTCAAACTCATGCCAGTCATTATATGTTATCATTTTCCATGTTGCGCCACCTATTTTCTTATTGAAATTGGATCAGGTGTCACTTGCAACCCTGTCTGGAGTTGGTGCTCTGTATTTCTCCTGGCTGAAGAGCTTAATGGCTTTGCTTGAGCAAACTGTATGTTTGTTTTTTGAAGGCTGCATCATGGCCCGCCGCACGATGCTGAGCTGCTTGCTGCCAGGAGCACTCAGTCCTCTTTTCTGCCTGTGGGCCGTTCTGCTGCCCGTGGTCTCCCCAAACAGCCTGAACCACCACGAGCATCAGGACCCCCGGCCCAAGCTGCTGCTCGTGTCCTTCGACGGCTTCCGCTGGGACTACATCGACCGTGTCCCGACGCCTAACTTCCGCAAAGTCATGGACGAGGGCGTGAAGGTGGAGTTTGTGGAGAACGTTTACATCACCAAGACCTACCCCAACCATTACAGCATGGTGACGGGTCTGTACGCCGAGACGCACGGCATCGTGGCCAATGAGATGTACGACCCCGCCCTCAACCTGTCCTTCTCCATGGAGACCGACAGCATGTATGACCCGAGGTGGTGGGAGGAGGCCGCGCCTCTCTGGGTGACCATTCAGAAAGACGGAGGGCGGAGCGGGGCAGCGATGTGGCCGGGGTCCGACGTGAAGATCCACGGCATGTTCCCCACTCGGTACCTCCAATACAACGCGTCTGTGTCCTTCGAGTACAGGGTGAGGCGGCTCGTCGAGTGGCTCTCTGCACCTGAAGAGGAGGCAGTGGATTTTGGAGTTCTCTACTGGGAGGAGCCGGATGAGAGCGGGCACAACCTGGGCCCTCAGAGCCCCCTCATGGACGCGATCATCGCTGGGATTGACGAGAAGCTCGGCTTCCTCATGGATGAGCTGAAGAAGGCCGGGCTGTACGAGAAAGTGAACCTGATTGTGACCAGTGACCATGGGATGGCACAGCTCTCCCCTGAGAAGATCATAGAACTGGATGAGTACGTGGACAGAGACCTGTACACCTGGGTGGATAAGAGTCCGGTGGTGGGAATCATGCCCAAAGAAGGTAATACTTTGAGGAAATACATTCATTTTGTCAAATTAGACTATTTAAACACTGCCAGTGGCTTCATGCTAATCATATAAAGGAACACTGAACTCAATACTTTGTAAGAAAGCAAAAACATTAAACATAAACAAATTAAAGGCCTACCATTTCTCAAAAGAATGCATATCACCCACCACCTTTTATTGCAGAGTTTTAGCCGTTTAGGTCAAATCCTTAGAATAATGTTATTATTATTTAATTATTATGCTGTATTGCAAAATGCCACTCTCAGACTATCAGCTACTACCACATCAGATTTTACCTCAAAATCTACAAAACTGAGTTGTAGCCATTTTTGTGTTTTCTAAGGTCAATTGGCTGCAGCAACCATCTTGATTTGGGTTGTAGGTACATCCAATAACTATGTACTGTCTCGTTAAAATTTGTCCACTGGTGTCATGAGCTATTTTACAGACAGAAAGACAAAACATTATCACCCACATTTAACCTTTTAGTGGCAGGCAATAATAAGATGTTTATAGTCACTAGAGCTGCATTTGAAAACACTTACTTTATTATTTAATACTGTAAGCTGATTTTGTTAGTTTAACTTCAGTGTAGAATCTCGTGTTCTGGTTCTTGAGGAATAAAATTACTGTTTTTCTTGTGATCTCCCCTAAAGGGAAGGTCGATGAAGTGTACGGTTTGCTCATGGACGCGAACCCAAACATGGTGGCGTACAAGAAGGAGGAGGTCCCCGCGCGCCTCCATTATCAGCACAACATCAGGATCACGCCCATCCTGCTAGAGGCCAAGGAGGGCTGGACCATCATGCAGAACCGGAGCGGACCTTTCATGCGTATGTTTTCAGACGCCGTCAAGCCGCGCCGAGAAATGATTCTAATAATCGCTCTAATAATAGCTTCACAGGTGATTTATTTTAGTCTCCGTGCCAAGGCAAACACATGTTATAACAAGTGGAATTAACACACACTCACTTAAAAAAAAATGACAGATTAGTTCTCCCTTTGGACCAGCAGAAGTGTGGGTTTTATCTCTCAGCCTGGAAATGTAATTTCTAATTCAAAGGAAATCTAGGAGCTCGTCTTCAGATTAGCAATGTCAGACGAAGCCGCTCTACATTGACTAATTTAATTGCTTCTTTCCTTCATGGTTGAAAGCTTGTTAATTAATAAAATTACCATATGAAGCCTGCCGCTGGAAGGAGAACCCACCGAGTCTCCATGATGTGAAGTTCTTCCTACACGTGTGTAACATGATTCTGTCCTCTTTATGAATACTTACCTGTACCGTAGAGCTGCTTTGCCTTAAAGAGCAAAAGGCTTTGATTGCAAATCTAAAGCTAATAGAGCCTTTTGGTGTTTTTCAGTTCTGCAACTATTATTGGTAATATTGCTGATGATGTGTTAAAGACATTTAACTCAAAGCCCGTTTTATGGTCGTGCAAAGCCCAAATAAAACCATCAAAAGCATAAAAAGGGAGCTGCAAATTCAGCATCTGCTATATTCTGTGTGGAAAAGGAGAAAAAAACAACACATTGTCACGCTTGTCAGCATAAAAAAAAGGTCCACAGAGGAGAACAGCGGTGAGCGATGACAGGATCTTTTTCACGATAAAAAAAGAAAAATCTCTTCATAACAAACATCAAGATAAAGAACTCTGTCTGGGAGGTAGCTATATTAATAACTGAGAGCTTTATTAAAATGAAAAAATGCATCGATAAGTGCTAGCCATCCGTTTCATAATCTAAAGGCCAAATCAGACTGAAAAAAATAAACAAAAACCATGTTGCTGTTTTCTCTTTACATAACCAGATAACTAAAAACCGATCTGGCTTACAATAAACTTCAGCTTGTAATGATATTTTTTATTCTTGTTAAATAAGCCTGACCAAGCATTATTAATACATCAGAACCCGGCGTTACTTCTGTGTGACAATAAAACATTTTTACCTGAGAAATGCTTTGCCATCACTGCTGTTTTTTGCTTGTTGAGAATAATCAACGACATAAAAGTCGGATAAAATGTGACATGAACGTTCACATTGCTGATATGTACCTGATTCAGTACCACATACTGACCAGACCTGGACTGGATATGAAAAGCTCTGATATGTGTCGCATAGGAACAAAAACCATCTGAATTGGGTTGGTTTCCTTGCAGTGTGAACTTGACCTGAAGATAGGCGGATTTGGACAAGTTCTTAAATACTTATTATCACCGTGGCTTTCAGACCAGGACATTAAAGTCTGTAAGTCAATGTTTTCTGTCATAGCAGAGCTCACGTGCAGGTGTCTGAAATACAGCTCTAGCACACTAGAATTTCCAGAAACTAAATTGCAAAGGGTATGAAACACCTGTGACAACTCTCCAACCATTCTGAAAGAAAATTTGACGCACAAGTTCTTTGTTCAAAATTCAATTGACAAAACTGCGAGCCTCTGCAGTTCACTGAGGAAACTGAGAATCCCTGCAAATATTTTGAAACTTCTATTAGCGACTCCCTCATAAATGCCATCCTGCCAACTAGTCGCAGCTCATTGAGATACTGGCTTTAAAGAAAGTTCTAATATAGAAATGCTTCATCTAGTTTAAACACAAACACAGTAGCCTAGAATTACAGCCAAGTTTCTGCTTCACTTTGTTGTATTAGTTATACAACTTGAGGAGGTAATCTTTAGTATTTGCCTCAGTCAGATGTTTTTAAGCTCTAAGTTTACCTGATGGAGTTTGGCGTGTGATAAATTTGTGACATTTATTTTTGTTGTGTTCTTCAGTGGGAAACCATGGCTACGACAACACCCTCCGCAGCATGCAGCCTGTGTTTGTGGCCCGCGGACCAGCTTTTCGCCAGAATTACGTGAAGACCGCCATGCGCTCCATTGACCTCTACCCCCTGATGTGCCACATCCTTTCCACCCGCCCTCTGCCGAACAACGGCTCGCTCCTCAACATCCAGGACCTCCTGTCCTCCGAGCCAGCTGCTTCCACGCCCACCCCAGCTCACCCAGCCACCCCTCCTGAGCACCACGGGTACTCCTACGCCCCGGTCGTGGGCTCGTTCATCGGCGTGGTCATGGTGCTGGGCTTCCTGGTGGTCTACGTCTTATTGGTCACGCTCAAACAGCGGCCCGCATTAAAACACAGGAGCTGGGAGATGTCACAGCCATTACTGCAAGAGGACTTGCACCTGTAGGAGACAGCAAAAATGGAAGGAAAAAAAAGAAGAGGAGCTCTTGCTCCCCAAAGGTATTATGCTCTGTCCAGAAGTATTCCCCAAATGTCTCCTTTTCACCACAAAAACAACAAACAAAACAGGAATTGTGCTGCTGTTTTCATTGATTAGAGATCAAGGAAATCTAATCTAACCTCCTGATCATGTGTAGCGATGTCTCAGGTGTAAGGGAAACGTTGCAGGGCTTGCTTCTGCTGCAGGTTTAATCAAAATAACAAAAATCTTGCTTCGATTGTGATTTTTTTGCCTAAAACCATCCTAGTATTTTCATTGTCACATGATACGTAGACACTTAGGAGGGGAATGTTACTCTGAGGGTCTGACAAGTAGGAGCTTTTGGTGGCCGAAGCGTTGGCAAGGTGTTGGTGTGCTCAAACCTAATCTGTTTGCCAGAAGAGCTCGTAGCGGTGCTCCGAAGCCAGTTTGCACTTTTCTGAGCATTTTTCGCAAAATGTGCACGGGAATTCGTACTCAGAGTCTGGGAGTTTCCACCTTTTAGTGTTAGCAGAATACGCCTCATCCGAAACTCATAAAACTAGCAACACGTTCTGTGGATGTATGTGGAAACACAGAAGAACTTCTGTCTCCAGCACCGTCTTGTTCTTATTCACTTAGTTTTTTTTTCTTCCGTTCTGGTAGTATCCCAGATGAAATGATAATAATCAAACTAAAACAGCTTTAATGTTGTCAGGCAGAAGGATTGAATGTCAGTGTCTGATATTGTTCTTAATTTTAAAGTGACTAATTAATGTTGTTCTCAAAATAACATCAAATCAAAGTTTTTGACACATTCCTAAGAGTCCAAATGCCAAATTTAGATATTAATACATGTTTTTAATCTTAAAATTTACCCTACAAATTGTGTTTATTAAAGGATCTTTTAGTGTTAGTGTTGATTCAGTCTACCAGATTTAAATCCAAACTAAAAATCATCCTTTTGACCAGAACTCATTTTATTAAAATAACTTGTAAATTCTTTCACATTTTATATTGCTACAGTGCAAAAAACAGGGTCTTAAAAAAAATCTGTTTATCAAGAACAAGTTCTGTGTTTTTCTACTTTGTTTACATTTATCGAGAAAACCTTTAAGCTGTTAAAGCTGCGCTTATGTATCGGTCTAAATCAGAGATTATCTGTAAAACTAAGCCTCAGCCCCAATACGACAGATATTTTTATAAACAGATATATTTTGCTTTGTTTATAAAAAACAACTTTGTCCACGATTCTAACAGAAACGCTGAAGTACCCTTGCCGTGCCTGTAGGGGGCGAGAACGTCCACATTAACAACACATCAAAATACAGAGAAAGAGATGCTACAACAACCATTGTAGCTCGTTTATTTGTTTAATACTGATTTAATTCTGCTATAAACTATTTCAGTTCACGATCAAAGATCAGGATGAAGAGACAAACAAAAACACGCAAACAGAAACGCTACAGAAAATCTCAACAACAAAAAAAGCCTCCCAACCTATTTATATGTGTATATATTTGCAGTGGTGTAGATGGGGTCACAGTATGTACTGTATTTGTTTAAAAAAAAAAAAAGATTTTCAGAATATGGGACAATTAATAACGGTAATACTGTGATTTACCGTAAAACCTGTGATACAGATATTTGCACATACAGTCTAGCACTACTCTCTTTCAAGCAGAGGTTGTACAAAGACATTTATCTGATTCATATTTCTGTTTATCTATTAAAATAGGAGCTTGGTTGTACTTGTACTCCGTTGCAGAGCTGAACAAACAGCTGTGTGGTTGATGGTTTTACGAAGCACGTAGATTTCAACCCTTTCATATTAGACACAATGCATTTTTCCCGCTCTTCTGCTTGAACCAACCAGCTCAGCAGTTCTTTATTTAGAAAGCTTCACATATTTTCCACTCAAAACATGAATTAGTCTTCACAGCTTATTGTTTAAAGCGGTACTAGAAATCGTAATAATTTAAAAGCGAATGTCAGTGTACAACTTCGGACAATCTTACCTTCCTGGTATTTATAGAGTTGCACTTGTTTTTATGCTGGCAAAACCGACCGATGGACGGGCTGGCTTTAACGTGACGCAGGCGGGACTGAAAAGTGTTATATTTGTTTTATTTATTTGTGAGCATCTGGCAAACGTCGATTTGAGTTGGGGCACACCGGTGCCTTTGCAGCCCCGCTCTTGGACAGCAGTCGGTTTGATTTATTTGACATTCTCAAATCTATGCAAAACAGATTTGTATGTCGTAAATTAAAGAAGGACCAAAGTCTAGCTAGAATAATTCCACCACTTGTTCTGCTTGTGGCCTGAGCACTGAAATAAAGTGTTACTTTATAGAAAAAAAAAAAAAACCCAACAAAAAAACAACCCTCGCTGTGATTAAGCTAAAATATTCAAAGGTCTTAAGTGTCGTCAACACTGTTCATTTATGAATGTTACTTGGAAGCAGATGTTGCATTTAGGACTCACGCTGTGTCAGACTACTTATATTGTTCATTTCATGAGCTAATCACAACCATTTGCCTTTAAACTTAGCAGAGAACACATCTTAAAGTAAATGTGTCCATTAATAGTTTGACCGTCTTTGTCGCGTTCGTCTCCGAAGAGGATTTTCCCTCCATACGTCATACTTTGATCGTCACGACCATATTGTTGGTGAAATGTGAAGTGCAATTGCTATCTGTGAGTATTACAGTCTTAGGGATTTTTAGACTTTACTGTCATTTGGTTGAGAAGATTATTTTCGGCGCGACTTGCAGGAACCAGTTTTCCGGTAATTTGCACTAAAGGATTGAAGCAAAGGAGACTGAAGGTGCTTTTTAGGACGCGTGGCTTTTTTGATTCGTTTCTAGTTTGTTGTTGCTATTTAGAAAGAATGATTTTAAAAAGGCTCAATGCCTTTTTATTAAAAGGCCTTTTAATTAGCATAAATGATAAGGTAGAAGTCCTAGAATCCAAAACAATTATGTTTATATTTTTGCAGCACCTTTGAAAAAAATTAAACCGATTTTTGCTTTTTAATGCTTCGACTGAAACCTGTGCCCCAAAAAGCAGCAGACATCACTGTGATATAGATAAATATATATATATACTTTTTACTAAATTTAAATGAATAAATTGAAAAGCCTTTATATAAATTAATAACTTCCTGGTTATTTTACTGTTTTACTACGAAAAAGAAAAGTGTTGTCTGATGATCTTTCCTGACTTGTTGACATAAAACTGAAATCTAATCAGACTATATTTCAAAAGTTATTCACTTGTAGTTCTTAGAAGTTTATGGATTTGAAATGTGGCTATTTAATATGATTGACAAATTAATTATCTTTGCCATGTTGATGCAGTTAAATAGTCTTCTGAAAATAAAGGGAATTCTAAAAGCCAAATGTATGCTGATATTGTCTTTTTCTTTTTAAAGATGCACCAATCAGTTTTTCGGTGCTGGATTTCTGTAAAGCTGTGACCTAACGATTCCCATTTTAGCCAGCACAAATTTATTTTAGGGATTATATTAACAGGATATAAATTTTAGAAAAATAAATATTTTATCTGAAACATATGTCTTATCCTACATTTCATACTAATACAAAACTTTCAAAAAAAGAAACAAAGCCCTCTCTGTGACTGGAAAACTACAAATATTATCCACCAGGTTACTGAAACAAGCTACTGGTACAAATACAACACAACAAGTACAATATAGCCCCTTTTATAAGTCTGATTATCGCTTCTTAATGGTTTCTTATTTTGTTATTGTTCATTTTTTGCACAATTCAAAACGTAACACTGCACCGTATCACAGGACTATCATCATTTCTTCTACTAAACCTGAGTTTAAAACTGCAGTAAAGGCCAACATATTGATAAAAAAACTCATTTGCTATCAGATTTGTTGGATTGTTAAATCATTCATTAGTTTTACTGCAACTATACACTGTCATAAAAATTGCTTCATAATCATAACAATTAGGCTAATCTATTGTTGATATAGAGCCTTTGCCAAAACTGCTTATTTTGCCACGATGGACAAAAGTAACCGAAGGCTGACTTAAAGCTACAAGTAGCATAAGAAGGCAAAAATAGAGCAAATATGCTGCCGCAGATTCTAAAGACAATGTTTCTAAAGGAACATAGAGATCTGGATGTATTCTATAGGGCAAATAAAGTGAAATATTTAGAAAAATAATAAGGCTTAGAATACTGTAAATGCTGACGTAGCCTCCTCACAGCTAACAAAAGAAGCTTCAACACGAGGAATAAATACAGAATCTACCTGATTCTGCTCTGTGTTTGTCTTTTGGTTGCAAGCGGTCGTTCTTCACACG
Organism: Kryptolebias marmoratus; assembly: GCF_001649575.2. Taxonomy (NCBI): domain Eukaryota; kingdom Metazoa; phylum Chordata; class Actinopteri; order Cyprinodontiformes; family Rivulidae; genus Kryptolebias; species Kryptolebias marmoratus. The sequence continues at coordinate 16,748,964 of NC_051448.1, read as the reverse complement.
GTATGCTGGACTTGAATGTGTCACCACTTTAGGTGGCAGCTGGAAAAGAAAACATCCCTGAGCAGTGAAGTGTGCGACAAACAAACCCCTCTGTGGATGATTCTACGGAGGTGTGTTTCCTTTTAGTAGCATCTTACACATCTTCTTCCTCCTCTCACTTGATTTTTCGAACACCTCACAGATACAGGGGCTGAGTCTTCTTTGCTCTGTAAAAACGTCTGAATGGAAAATGTGGTGCAATCATGGATTCAAGTAAAAAAAAAAAAAAAAAAAAAGCCAGCTTTGAGTTTGGAGTTGGCCTGTCACTAGTGGAGCCAGTCCAGCTGAAAACCAGCTGCTTAATTGCTGCATGGCTATTTTTCTTGTTTTGTCTGAGGCTAGTGCCTGTATAAATGGTAAATGGCTTGCATTTGTATAGCTTTTAATCTAGTCCAAGGACCCCAAAGTGTTTTACACTACAATCCTTAATTCACCCATTGATGGCGGTAAGCTACATAATAGCCACAGCTGTCATGGGCCAGACTGACAGAAGTGAGGCTGCCATTACACCGGCGCCACCAAAACCTCTGACCACCACCGGTAGGTGAAGTGTGAAGTGTCTTGCCCAAGAACACAACGGCTGAGATGGATGGAGCGGGGGCTAGAACCGGGAACCTTCCAGTCACAGAACGAACCCCTACCTCCTGAGCCACTGCCGCCCTTATATGGCAGCGTAAACCATTTATTCTCTTTTCTACTTTTCCATAAGCAAGGTTATTTCACCTGCTCATTAAAAAGGGCCGTAAAATGTTGGATAAACCTGACAGGATTAGATCGATTATTTTACTTGTGTGGCAGTTTTTTTCGTGTTTTTATTAACTACTTACGGTGCAACGTGACCCTTTAATACAGGACTGCCTGCTCTGCCTGAACGAGAGATTGTTCACTTGTTAACTTGCAAGATCAAAGGTCTTTTATGGTTGTTGTTGGAGTTTGCCCGGGCGCTCAGTCAGCCAAAGGCAGGCGGACTGTGCGACCGCTCCAGAGCTTTTCCTCCACGTTGAAATACAGAGGTCTGTCCTCTCCCCCCCTCCTTCCCACAAGAAACCCAGCCAACATGGAGCACGCCTACGAGAACGTCGATCCCGAAAACGGGCACGCCGAGCGCCGCCTCGGGGTCGACAGCCCCAGCCGAGGGCACACGTACGAGAACTCGGATCCGCCCGGCGACCCGCTGTACAGCGAGGTGCAGGTCCATGCCTCCGCGGAGAGGGGCCGCGACTCCCCGGAGTACATGGAGATCAGGGAGGGGGACAAACGCAGCTCCTCCTTGTCATCCTCGTCCTCCTCCTCGTCGTCCAGCGACAACGAGGAGGCCAGGGAGGAGAATCCAGTGATGACCCTGGAGCTGCCGCCTGAGCCGCAGGTGCTGGATGAGGTGGTGAACGGCGAGGGCCTCGGCGGGTCCCGGCGCTCGTCGGCCTCCTCAAGTTCCTCTTCCTCCCACGGAGACGACCAACCGATCCGACCCAACATCCACGACGAGGATAACGCCGAGGACGGGCTGCTGATGTCGTACACTCATCCCAACACGAAGGGGGAGGACACCGTGGACTACAGCCTCAAGACTCTGGAGAACGTCACTCTAGACGAGGACAGCAAGGCGCCAGCTGACCCCAGCCAGCCAACAGTCTCCCTGTTTGTTAAGGTAAGGTCACCAGACTTCAACAACTGTTTAACACAAAACATTTATTGTACCCCACCCAGAAATACTAGATCTTCCTTTATTTAATGGGTTACCGACATACACGGGCACAGTTTTACCAGCAAATCATTGCTTGGCCTAAAAGAAGCATAAAAAAGTAATTGTTTTATCTTCTGGTTGATAACACTTCCCATATTTTTAACATTGAGATCTGCTAAATACATTCAGGTTGTAAAATAATCTGAAGCATTGGCATTAATGACTCACTGCAAGTCTCCATAGCTTATTTATTGACACAGTTTGGACAAAGTTCACTGCTGACGCCTGACTCATTTCGTGTTTAAGCAAGGAAAAGTACCATAGTATTGTTTAGAAGTGTGTGTTGAGATGTTTTTATTTCAGAGCAGTAGTATTTTATGCAGGCAGTGATTTGTTCTCATGGGGCAGAACATTTGACTTTGTGACTTTTGTCTCATCTAATAATTAACCCCGTTTCCTGTCAGGGCCTTAGTAACTGGAGGCAAGCTGCACGCCTGAATCAGTCAGGAGTATTTTGCAGCTTTTTGTGGTTGGACCTGAATGTTGAGCTCCGTATTGTTAGTGCTTTACCAAGCTGAGCACGAAACAATGGCCCAAACAAAGTGCTTAACCTTTCAGGTTCACACTCGTACACGGAGCGTGGATGAGTTCAGATTTAGTCCGAGCACACTCGAACATCAGAGGCAAAGAGGAAGGCCAAACAGGAGATATCGGGATGCAGTTAGAGAGGACATGGAGGTAGGTGGGGTGAGGACAGAGGACGCAGAGGACAGAGTTAGATGGAGGAGGGCGACTCGTTGTGGCGACCCCTGAAATGGGAATGGCTGAAAGCAAAAAGAAGAAGACTTAAACATCAGAAGGCCTGGGAATCAAACCACCAACCTTCAGACTGATGAACTGCAGCTCTAAGATCTCGGCAAAGGCCACAGGTGGGCGATAAATGTCTTGTGAACCACTGGACGGGTCTTACTGAAATTTTCAGAACATAATCATTGGTTGCACCCCTGCTACTGATTGACCTTTGGAGCCAACACCAATTCAAGATGTCCGCCACAGCTGATCAACCTTAGCCAACACATAATTGTCTGTAACTCAGTTGGATTTACAGATATTGGGCTTTAATTAGATGTGGCCAACAGATCGTGCAGAGTCGACCAAAATGACTATAACTTTGTCATTTCTCAACATAAAACGATCTCAATTTAAAACTCTGGGATGAAAGGTGATGGGCGATATCCAATCAGTGCTAATAAAACACTCTTTACTGTGGCTTTTTGTCTTTTTAATGCACATAAAGACAAAAATAACCAACGGATGACAACCAATAGAAGAAACTCACACCTTTTTGATTGTTTGTGTTGTAGGAGTCGTTCAGGAGACTCTGCTTTTCGCAGGTGATTTGATGGAACTGAACCCACGCGGTCGGGTCCAACCTCTGTCATTTACAGCACCAAACTGATAAAAGCCCAGCTTTTAATCATAAATACTTGTTATCGCACGGAGCATAGTTCACTGCAGAAGCTACATCTTTGCCCTCCCTGTTCCTCCCGTCTGAGCGAATCAAAGCAGGGCTCCTTAACAGCAGAGCAAAATAAAAGTGCGCAGTTTCGACACGGGGACGCAAAATCTTGGCGTTGTTTCCAAGCCATGATAATTATGGACCGTAAATCACTGCGGCGGCAACTTCTCCAGTCCATCGCCCCGCCCCTCTGCCTTCACTCTGGATCCTCCTGTCAGGGGCGATCCAAGGCGTGGGTGGATTTTTCAGCAGTTTTATCTTCAACGACCGCCATAAATTAAACCAAGCCCTGATATAAAAAGCAGGGAGGGAGCGTTGGGAGGTCATCTGTTTTCGCTGACAGCTGAGTAGGCTATCACCGAGAAGCATTTTTACAGCAGTCTTTATGGGTTGTTTTTTTTTTAAACTCTGTAAACCTTGCTGAAGATGAAATTGGCGAATCAGACACTCATATTCTTAGTGCCTAGCTTCACAGATAGCTTATGTCACAGCTTTAAAAAAAAAAAAAGGTAAGACAACGCTTACGGTGTTGTTTGGTTTACACAAGAGGAACGTTCAAACACACCCCTTCACCTTGGCTCCTGAAGGATACGAATATCTGTTACTGTTTGACACCGAGAGTCAATGATTAACTCAAGTCCCTGATTTGAGCTTCTCTTTGTGACTTCTTAGAGGGTCTGAAAGGCTTTCTTATCATCAAAGTTGTATCAATCTACAAAGGAAAATAAATCTGTATCCTTTAAAGCCATAATAGCTGTCAAAACATGCGATTTTTCAGTATTTTTGATTTGGATTTTTTGTATTATCTATAATAAAAAAAAAATCACTAAATACGAATCATTCCCTACCAATGGTCTGCCGCATTGTTTGCAACGAATAAGTGAACGGAGTCGTGTTTTGTGACCAACAAATAGAAGTCGTTTGCTTACATTCGAACACTGCCGAATCCACTTCAAACAGTCCGGGCGCACGGCGGACATCGAGTCCTTAAAATAATCCCCGGGAGTAAACGGGGTCAAAGGGAGAACGATGGAATCAGAGAAAAAAGGAAAGCTGTTTTCATCTGTTTTTGCTGACAGCTGAGTAGGCTATTCAACTGTTGAAGAAAATTCATGAAGTGAGTTGGATGGAAAAGCTCACTTGGCAAACTCTAGACTCTAATGATCTTTACTCTTAGGACGGGGGGGGGGGTATTTTTGCAATCACTTATTTGACATGACATACTTTTATTTAATGTCAATCTTTTGTAGACATTTCATTTCACTTTATTATTAAAGGTTTTTTTTTAATTTTGGAATTGCATTTTTTTTTTGTTGTAAAGAAGACCAATTTATACTGACCACAACCGGTTTATGACGGCAACAAAACGCAGAAAACATCCAAGGGTGTGAATACTTTCTGCACTTCCGAGTGGAAGAAAATGTTTCTAGAAAGGGGAGCCGTGTCCACAACAACAAATAATGATAATAATAAAAAGTTCATAAATAAATGTTTATGGGTGGACATTTCTATTGGTTCTTTACCACCTGAAGCAAGCCGAGTTGCCAGTTTGTGTCAATGTAACATCTTATTATCACCTTATTGGTTTGGATAACTTTTGACCCAATCTGATTTGAGATTAAAGCTCAGATGGGTAAAGCTGTGCTGATAATCAGGGCAGGAAATTCTGTTTACCTTTAAACGGAGCAAGAAAAGCGGACTACAACCTTTATTGTCACTGTGGTTTTTACAGTGAAACCTCAGCTACCAGTAAACTACCACAGACTGCTGTTTTTAGATTTACAATGTTCCTGATGATTACAGGTTGTTTACCTTAAAACAGATTGTATGTTTTTTTTTTTTCAGAATAATTTACTGTAAACAAAGAACAGTACTCAGCTGTGAAATAAACACACTGTACTGTCCTATACTGTCATATTTTTTACAATGACATTCAGGCAACCATAGCTGCCGTTATTTTACTATATTTTCTACATGTTTTTAACAGTTTTGCTTCATATAAAGTACTCATTAAATCAATACACTCCTATCTGATAATGTATGTCTTCTTACTGTGAACGAAAAGGAACCACATAACTCAAACTTTCAACCTTTTAATGATCACCTCCATGTTTTCCCTCCTCGAAATTTTCAACCTTTTTCCCTTTTGAGGAAACATTTTTCATCAAGTATTTAATCAGTGCTGCATGCTAATGAGTCAGCCAGAAGAGGGAGCTGCACTATAAATAGAAACATTTCAGGAAAAAAAGAGAAAAATCTCCCTCATCACATCTGTCTTCCCTTTCATGTTTAGTTTTTTTTTTTCTTCTTTTTTTTTTTTTTGCACTTTCAGGTGATAAATTTATTTATTTTCTTATCTGTCAGGACTCAGCCGAACGCACTGCAACCCAGTTTCCCTTTCGCCGAGTTTATTTTTGTTGCCCTACATAGGCACTTTCTGGAAGTTCCCACCACCGAACTGTCTAAATAAAACCAAAAGCCAAGCGTCGATAAGTCACCGGGGGAATCATCTGGAAGTCTGTTGCTGGTGATCACATAGAACCTGCTGGAGCAGACGCATGTGGACCATGAATAAAATATGAACTCTGCCGCTCCGCTTCTCCAGAACCGATTGAGTGACAGCCAGAGAAACTAAAAGTGGCACGAGGATCCGTCTATTCCTGACGGTGTTGAGAGATTTGGCTCACCTCCGACAGGGTGTGGGCTCTCGAATGTTCTGTTTTTAAAGTTTGAATTAGACGATGAAACCAATCAGAATAGATGAACTGACGGATCGTAATGAAAGCTGACATGGGGGAACGTTTGGGAAAAAGTCGGCACCGATGAGATGTAGCTGTGCTTTTAAGTCCTGTGGGTTTGGTTGGAGTGGAGTGGAGAGCAGAGAGAGAGAGAGAGAGAGAGAGAGAGATGGGGCTCCACCCCCGCCCCCGTTCAGCCTGACACCTGTTGTGCAGCTTGTGCCGGTCCGCTCTCCATCTGTGTCAAAATCAGAGCTTCGACCGAGACCTTGACTGACTCCCGGCCTCTCGCCCCGAGGACGCAGTCAGGACCCGCTTTTCTCCACGACCAGACAGTGATTGTCCCAAATCAGGGAGCGAACCTGAAAACTGAGGGGCGGAATTTCCAGAAGAGGGTGTGAGAGGTCAGCCCTGGAGAGGGACGGATCATTCCCAGAGAGGATAACGGTTTTTGTTTGTTTGGTTGGTTGGTTTTTAAATGGAGGATGTAGATCTCAAAGGATCCGAACAGTTTAAAAAGGACATAAAACAGGAGTCGCAAGTCAAACCCTGAGCACAACGTCATGTCCGCAAACAGCCAAGACAAAGACCCCGAAATTGAGCTTTTTGTGAAGGTAAGACACGACTACGGTTGCCGTGTTTTTTAAAAGTTTTATCAGGGAATCAGCAGAACAGTTTTTTGTTTTTTTTTTTGGTGGCCAGCCCCGTGTGACACAGAAAGCTCCTGTAACCCAAGAGTGGAGGTAGAGTTTCAGCTGGAACAGCACACCGTGCCCTCTGCCATCACCCAGTGAAGCTGAAACTCATGTCAGGGACTCGCACCGGCACCGTTACTTCAGCAGGACGCTTGTTTAGTTGTCCTGTAGCGGCAGATTGAGAAAAACTTGCATGAAGGAATCACAGTCTTGGCCTTTTTTTTATAGTCATACATTCTGCTTCGTTCAGCCGGAAAGTTTCTGAAGACATTTAAAAGCAGCTGAAAAGTTCCAACTTTCTTCACTATAAAGCCCAGTTTAGGACTGACTAAAGAAATCTTAAAGCTCCTGCTAGTTGCTCATTAGGGTCACCATGGTAACCTGTCTCTCTCACTCGCTGACAGTGCTCTTGTCAGCGAAAAATGCAGAGTAGAATCATTGGTTGTGCAAAAACTCTTCACTCATGCATAAAAAAAACAACAACCCTAAAATGAACCCTGAACTGTACCTGGCAGAAGCATCTTGTGATCACACGTGTCACTTTTTTATGTCTGCAGTGTTTTACGTAAGAGAGAGAAGAGTTTAAAAAGAAAAGAGTCTTTCATTTAGTTTTAAGTCAAGACCTCTGAGCTCAGATACAATGGAAGTCGATGAGAGTTTGGATGCACGCACTCTGCAGACTGAGAAAATTGGAGACTAGGTGAGAGCAGACAGAAAGGCCCACGTTCCGGGCGGGAGAACGTGAGAAGTAGCGTAGAGAACGACGTGTTTGCAAAGATTTTGGAAGATTTTGGAAAGTTCTGACAGCTCGAAGAGTGGTGAGCAGCATCATCGCTCTTAGGGTAAACATTCGGGTAAATTCTCCAATGTCCGTGAATCTTAAGCTGCGATTGTGTAAAATAAAATCTCATTTGATGTCAAAATGCCACTTCAGTCCTGTAAACTCCCAACTGCCTGTGATCCATTTAATGATGTTTCTGCTGTGAAGCATATTTGAGCCTCAGAGTGCCAACAAGGGCTGGGGTTCCTCGTTTCCCCCAAATTCCATCTCTACAGGTTGTTTGTTTTGTTTTCAGCGTACGTACCTGCCAGCAAAGATCACGAGACACTACTCTATATATTTTGAACTGTGTTTCCCCAAAGCCGCCAGCTGAGCAGCAGATCAAAAACTGCAGCAGAACTGGACGGTGAGCGGCTAAATAGCAACGAGGGCGCTGCGGGGTTTGTGCGCTGGCACTCGATGCTGGGAACCTTGAGCCGGAGTGGGAGGAAAAAAGGGGTTTAAAAAGAGTCGTGCTGGAAGTGCTGCTGCTCTCCTTCAGGTCCTCTGAGGACTGTTGGAACAAACCAGGCGAGGCGGAGATTAAGCTGCACACCTTCCAGGAACCCAGGCTGTCGAAAGGCCTACTGAGGCACATTTATACCTTGTGTACGGACTTCCTGTTTTGGTTTGGTCTCATTGCTAGAAAAGCATTAAAACCATCACTAACCAAACCCCAAAAAGTCACATTTTATTTTCGAGCGAGGAGTGAAAGGGTCAGATCCTTTGCGTAAAAGAAGCGAGGTTGTAGCTGCAGTTCTAATATTAGCCTTTTCCTCCTGCTGCCATGTGAGATGTGGCGCGCTGTGAGAAGGACCGAAGGGCCGAGCTGTGATGCTGCAGGGCAGCTGCGCATCGACCGGGGACCTAGCTTATATTTTTAGACTTGACCTGCAAATCGAAACAGAACCACGCAAGGTATTCTGGATGTTTTGGAGAAAAAAAATTTCAAGATCCCAGTTTGCACTGTGTGGGGCTTTTACAAAAACCCGTGATGAAGCGTCTTCATGACGTGTAGGGATCAGCAAAGTCAGGGAGTTATGGGGCCTGGAAACGCTGGAGTCTCCGAACCGCTGAGAAAGGGCAGAAAAATGGAGCTGAAAGCGAGCTGCCGTCTCTCTGGCTTCATGCGCTCCACGGGTCAGGCTCTCCGTGGCAGACTTTGTCCTCCACGTTCTAGATGCTGACCGGCTATTATGTGCGGCTGGCTTATTGTGTTACCTCCATGCAAGTGAGCCCGTTCACAACAATGAGCAGGAGCACGAGGCGCACGCAGGCACCACGGTGAACTGGGGAGCATCAGTGGCTGGCCTCAGCTGCTTTTCACGGTTGGCTCAGTTCGCAGGTCTTTGCTCGAGCCGACGGGCGCGCCTGGTCGCGGACGATTGCACCACGCGGCCCACCGACGGCCCGAACGGCTGGCGCTCTAACCGCGAGCCGGTGAGGGGGACCCCCCCCCGCTCGACTGCGGCTCACTCTGGCGCCCCAGAGGCCACTGGACCAGCTGATGGGTTCAGCGTGCATAATTCAGCTGAGCCAGAGGATCATGTGTCGGTGCTGGAGCGCTGCGTGCCGACACACGATATCACAGCGTGTACACAAACGCCGCGTGTGTGCCGGAAGCAATTCAGGGCTTCCTCCTCATCCAGAAAGTCAACAGGCGGCGTGTTCTGTCCTTAAGTGACCAGTCTAAATAAATAAATAAAAAAACAACAAGGAAAAAAAACCTGAAAGACTCAGGAGGAGTCGATGAACTTGACTTTTTCTTTTAATTTGTCAACTAGGCTGTGCTGGCTTTGTTTCTTCTGAATTTAAAAGGATTTCTTAAAGTACAGGGCTTAAGATCAGTTTTAAAGCTCTTTAAAATGTACAATATGAGACATAATACAGAACAATATGTATAATACAGTGCAATGCAATATGATACAATACACTAAAATACAATATTATATAGTACAGTTCAATATGATACAGTATGATCCAATATAATATAATACACAAAGCAGATGGTAGAATACACTAAAATACAGTATACTGTAGTACAGTACAACATGATACAGTACAGTATAGTACAATATGGTAAAATACAGAATTCTCTGGTACAGTATAATGTGGTACTACACAATACAGCATGATACGATACAGTACACAAAATGCAGAATGCTATGGAACAGTATAATATGGTACTATATGATACAGTACAATACAATATGATATGAGACAGTATCATAAAGTATGATACTGTATGAAATACTACACAATATGACCTCTCTGTTCAAAGTACAATCTAATCCAATCAGGGGTGGAAATTAAAAATTTTGTTCACCAGCCATAGTGGCTGGTGGACAAAATTTTTTACCAGCCACTCAAATATTTTACCAGCCACTATTTTTTGTTGTGACAAAAAGTTATTTCATATGATGATGATCGACGCGGGTGGAAGCAGTTGT
>NC_051448.1:16735959-16737984 GCF_001649575.2 Kryptolebias marmoratus | reverse complement strand
CGAGCACATTACTGCCCCCTATATGTCAAGAGGACAAATAATACCTTTTCTGTTCAAATTGCCAACCCGCCACAGTGGCGTGTGTGTTGATCAAATTCACCCGCCACTTCAAATATTTACCCGCATTTGGCGGGTGGCGGGTGCTAATTTCCACCCCTGAATCCAATACAGTATGATTCAATATATGATATGATTACACGCTGCATTGTGATCCAGTCTGTCCTGTGATTCAGGAGATATTTTGCTAACACTACAGACAAAACCCACACACACAGATCGAGAAAGAGCCAAAGGAATTTTAGGCAGCGAGAAAAAAAGGGGGCTTCAGCACAACTGAAATCTTTTCACTTGTATGTATGACTTTTTTATTTCTCCTTTTAAAATCCGAGCTGCTCTCGCTCTTGTGGCGTTCCTGTTCCCCGTCAGGAGAGCGTGACCGCCGGCTCGATCTGCTGGACGTGTTGTGTTCGTGTGACCGCCGGCTTGATTTTTCTTGTCCTGTTGTGTTTGAGCGCAGGCAGGCAGCGACGGAGAAAGCATCGGGAACTGCCCCTTCTCCCAGCGCCTCTTCATGATCCTCTGGCTCAAAGGGGTCGTGTTCAACGTCACCACGGTCGACCTCAAGAGGTGAGTTTGGCGGGCGTCGTGCGCCAAACAAAACAAAACAAAAAAACGATGCTGTGCGCCGGTTCTCACCCCCTTTTTTCCCCCCTTTTGTGTGCCGCACAGGAAGCCGGCGGACCTGCAGAACCTGGCCCCGGGGACCCACCCTCCGTTCCTCACCTTTAACGGAGAGGTCAGGACGGACATCAACAAGATCGAGGAGTTCCTCGAGGAAATGCTCTGCCCTCCCAAGTAATTCAGCTGGAAGATGTTCCAACACCACATTACAACTCTGCTTAGATTTATACCACTGCTGAAGGAACAGGGAACGTTATTGTTTTTTTAAATAAGTAAAAGAGGACTGTCTTTGATGAAAACTGACTTTACCATATGTTTGTAAATCGATATTTATGTGTCTCACATTCAAATCTGAGCCGTTGCTTTTTATTGCGGCCCACCACCGAAAGTATGTGTTTGTGTGTGTGTCTGTCTGTTAGCAAAATGTCACATGAACCCCTTGGTGGATTTTGATGAAACGTTTAGGAAATGATCACTGGGTGAATGTCTACAACTGATTAAGCTTTGGAGCCAATCCAATTTAAGATGGCCGCCACAGCCAACTGAACTTACTGCACACAAAAATGACTATGCCTCTGTGAATTTTACAGATTTTGAGCAAACATTTTGTGTGATGGTAGCTCAGAGTAACTACCATCATTTACTTTAAGGGGCTACTCATTGTACAAGATCTTTGTTTGAGACTTCAGCATTAACTGATGGAGTCAGTCCTGTTAGTCTGTTAGCAAAATATCTCATGGACCACTTAACAGATTTTAATGTAACTTTCAGGAAGTAATCATTGGATGTACGTCTACAACTGATTACCATTCGGAATCGATCCAATTTAAGATGGCTGCCACAGCCTATTGACATTATCAAACAGAAAGTTGACTATAACTCAGCCAGTTTTGCAGATATAGAGATAAAATTTGTGATGGTAGTAGCTGAGAGTTTTCCCCAACGACTGCTCTGAGCGTGACTCTCCTGCGATGTCACACGACATTGTGCATTTGACCAAAACTGCTACAACTGCATCATAAAATTTTGAAAGCTTTAGATGCTGTATTTTTCTGTCGCTTTACCAAACTTTACACAGGTTTCCTGTAATCTTGCTGCCATCTCTTGAAAAACTTACCGTGTGAACATGTGCTAAGAAAATGTAAGATGAGGTAAAACTTTTTTTTTCTTTTTATCTTTTCGCTTGTAAAGCCTCTTAGATTAGAAGCGGACCTCGGTGTGGGAACACCTAAAAGGGTTGGCTGAGCTCCTTGTGTCCAGGTGTTAATCCCATCCAGATGCTTTGGTCTGACTGTGTCCTCTGTCTCCTCGCCTCCCCCCCTCCCCCCCCCCCCCCCCCCCCCC
>NC_051448.1:16719696-16735920 GCF_001649575.2 Kryptolebias marmoratus | reverse complement strand
CCCCCCCCCCCCTCTCACGTCTCCTCAGGTATCCCAAACTGGCTGCCAGGCACCGAGAGTCCAACACAGCTGGAAATGACATCTTTGCCAAGTTCTCAGCCTACATAAAGAACACCAGACCTGAGGCCAACCAGGGTGAGCTGCTCATTTACACTCACATATGCACCCAGAACATAACATGGGGGAAAAAAACCCAAAACAAAACATGAAGTCATTACTACATGTCTCCACTAGGTGGTAGCAGAGTCCAACTTTTAAGGCCTAGACGCCTAAATGTGATCTGCTGTGCTGCCATCTAGTGGGATAGCCACGGCACTTGTCACACCAGCCCCTCAGGATATCCTGTGCGTCTTTCTGCTTTTCTTTAGGTTTGGAGAAAGGTCTAACCAAGGCCCTGAAGAAGCTCAATGACTACCTGACGGGCCCTCTGCCAGAGGAGATCGACGCAAACAGCATGGAGGAGGAGAAGGCCTCCAAGCGAGGCTTCCTGGACGGGAACGAGCTCACTCTGGCAGACTGCAATCTGCTGCCCAAACTGCACATAGTCAAGGTAAAATAAGCTTTTTTTTTCTTTCAGAGTCACGCCAAATGAATGATTTTTTTCCCCCTCAACTTTGGAAAAGCTTTCCACCCAGTGAAAGCTTCTTTCTCAGTTTATTTATTTGTTTTTTAAAGCTCTAGAAATGCTCACTGAATTGTTGCCTGTTTTGTGTAACGCTGATGCGTCACGGCTGAATGATTTGGTCTTTCGTAAACATCTACCCACTCACGACAGCTCCTACAATACACCGCTTCGCAGCTGCAAAAATCCAAATTTGAATGCTCTGCGATCCTGGAAGGGATTATTTTTTAAATGAGTCAAAATGTTTTGGCTGTGATGCAACGCTCGGTGGTCTCATTTCGTTGGTAGTTATTAGTAACGCTGCTATTAGTGATTCTGACCGTTCATTTATCAAAAAACACGTGTGAAATCTAACACAATCCAAAGCAGCAGCTCGGCTATAAACTCTGCAGCACGTAAATGAAGCTCGTAGATTTTTAATTTACTCAAGACTTTAAAAAAAAAAAGATTCGGCCTCATATGTTAAAACATCCACTGGTGCTTTGTAATAAACTGTCTCCCTTAAAGTGAACAAATAACTAAATAAGTGATGCTGTCAAATAAATGTAGTAGAGTAAAAAGTTTTTTTTTTTTACTGAAGCACATTTATAATGGAGCTACAGTGAACTTCAAGTTTGTATGAAATCCACTAATCTTAGGTTTTATAGTAGAGGCGGACCGATTCAGGTTTTCAGTGGCTGATTCAGATGCCGATTTTTGGAAATCAGGGTAAATCAGGCCGATTTATGTTGTTGCTGAGGGTATTTTGAGGGTATTTATTTTTATACCCTTGGTCAGGACCCACAGCCGCAACTATGTTTGACGAGTAAAGACTAAAAGTAAAGCATGAAGTTGGTGAAACAGTCTAGACTGGGTCTGCTGGTGGCGTGCTGGGAAAAGGTGTGAAGTCAGTGTCTTCCTGGGCGGTGACTGTTGGCGGCTAACCGGTGAAATGTCATGAAGCATTTCGCCGAGATTTTGCCTGAGTCGCAACCAAGCCCTTCGAAATTTGAACAGGTTTGTGTGATGGTTCTTTTCCCCAGAGCAGTCTTGATGCCTCCTTAGTTCAGTTTCCGTAAATCTTAGAGTGCTGGAGCTGCATTTGGACACCCTGCGACCAGTGAATCAAATCAGAAACATGGAGGGTGGGGCTCCCGAGGAAACAAGGAAGGGCCGAGGTGAGCAACGGAATAACAAGAATGCGGCTCTGAAAGTTGAGCCACACGAAAACAGGCCGTGGTTTTCAAAAATTGGCCGCACGAAACGTCACAGCACGACTCACCGGTCGCCTGATCGCCAGAAGTCACCTCTCAGCGGGACCGGGGCTGACGGTTCCCGTCTGTTTTTCCACACAACTTTCCCACAATCAGTGAGAAGCGACCCTAAGCAACGCCTTGTTTTGCCCTTCAGATATGCGGCTCAGGGATGGCCCATACCAATTATTTAAAAAAAAAAAAAACGGCAAAGAAAATCAGCCATTTTATTTGGCTGACCGACCAATCGGTTGCTTAATTGAAACAAAATCTTCCTTAATTTTGCCACAAGAACATGATCGGTTTGAAATATTTCCACTAAAAGTAGAACCACTAAACCCTCTTCAGAGAGTTAGATAAAAAGGTTCGAGTAGAGACGGTAATGTAATGCCGTTTTTATTCCTCCAGCACTTCATTCACCCCAAAGATTTCTCAATAAATGTGGTTTTTCTTAACATTTCCAGTGCTGCCATGTACAAAAAAATGGATTTTCAACCTTTCGAAGTGCCTTCAAATGCATTTCTGATCCCAAAGGTCCCAGAGTCGGACCACCCCCCGCCCCCCTTCGCCAGCGTTGCTTCAGCCCGTGCTTTGCCGTCTCTTCCAGGTCGTCGCCAAGAAGTACCGCAACTACGACATCCCGTCCGAGATGGCGGGCGTGTGGCGGTACTTGAACAACGCCTACGCGCGGGAGGAGTTCACCAACACCTGCACCGCCGACTCTGAGATCGAGAACGCCTACAGGGACGTGGCGAGGAGACTGGCCAAGTAGGCCCGCGCCGGCTTCTGAGCCGAGCTCCGGCGAAAGCGAATGAGCAACACGTTTTAAATAAAAAAAAAAAAAAGAAAAGAAAAAGAAAGGAAAAAAAGAAATACACTTCTGAACACACTGTGCATATGATTGTCTTCTTGAAGTCTCCTCCTGTGGCATTTTTCAGAAACACAAGATCTCCGTCTGTCATAGCAAACAGGTCGGATGTCTCCCTCCAGCTCCAGATGTGATGGATTGCAATAATTCGGCGCGCTCTCTGTGTATGGTATTTCAATCACGCAGGCAGACATGGCAAAACACGAGGCGAGGCAGAGGATAAATCAGGCGCGATTCAAACGCTCCGCTGCCGTGAAACGTCTGACAAAACTCTTTTCACTCAAACCCGATTGTGTTTGTCTGTATTTATTCCTCATAACACAAAGCTCTCTTTCATACGAGCTCCACCACACAGCCAAATATTTTACTAGCTGCTGATGTCAAGGTCATTCACTTTATTTATTCCCAAGCCCACAGAAGTCTAGTCTGACTCCTGTGTTTATTATCTAGCTCCGGCTCCTGGGGAGACACCTCGTTTCATCTGTGATTGATGATTAATGCTAAATGCTTTCTGACGTTGAGCACTCCACTTTGCAGTTTCATTACGATAAGTGGTCCTATAAGAGTTTTTTTTTTTCTCGTTATTTTTTGTCGCTCCCTTTAGCTTATGCGAGCCTTGAGATTCACTGCAACTCCTGAGAGTTTGAGTTTCTTTGAGAAGATAAGTGTAAGCGCTCGTTTGAAGGAACAAAATCCACCCAGAAAGTGGCTTTAAAGGGACAGTCTGGTCATCTTTGAAGTGATGTTCTGTGGAGATAACCCGATCGATTGGCTGATAATAGGCGACCAGTCTACTGTAGCCCACAAATGCTCTTCTGTAGTTTATCGCTAGGTGTATAAGTCCTTCTTAAAGTTGTTAAAAATATGTTTATATGTTGCTATATTTTGTTAGATGAAAAATACAAACTGGCCAAGCGTAAAAAATAAGAAAAAATCTGTGCTGTATATCGATCGTAGGAAAACTCAAATTGGCCAACCTCTAAAGTTTTGTCGGACAGTTATTGATAGTTAGTACCTCATCAGCTGTGACATCAACTCAAGTTAAAGTCAATATTTATTTATTTAGCACGATAGAAAGCAACTTCCATTAGCTAACGTGCACAGATTGTGGAGGAAAGGGCAGAAGTCGTCTTCCAGGCCAGGCTAATGGCTAGCATGGTTTGGCTCATTTCTAGCCAAAACAATTCTTTCTCGAAAACGAAATATCGGCGTGAACAAACCCCACGTTGGCGAATATTAAACCTGTACGTTTTTGCACGAGACCGTTTGTTCCGTTTGTTGCTGCTTACTCAACCGAACGTATTAGTCTTCTGGAAAAAAGTGACATTTTGGACTGATTTAAGCACGCCGATCAGGTTTAATATCAGCTAACTGCTAAAACTAGGCTAACATTTGAATGCTGGCTTAATTTTTGCTGTTAGCCCTCATTTGGCTAGCCGTTAGCCTGGCCCTGTTCTTCACACTCTCTGCTCCATAACTGACGTCACGACCGATAAGGTGCTGATGACTACGTGACAGAATCTCACTTCGAAAGTGACCAGACTATCCCACTGAGAGATGAGAACAAACTTTGCGTCTGATTTGCTCGCGTGTATGAACCTGCTGCATCCCAGCCTTTTTTAAAACATGTAAAACTACTCAGCTTTGTGCCTCTATTAGAATGAATCAGAAATCCAAGCCAGTGTCACTGATATTATGACAAATGCACTGCAGTGAGAGCTGAGACATTTGTTTGGCCCCTAGCTGTAAGTATTCAGCCCGGGTATTGATTTTGTCTTAAGTTACCGCATGATATTTTAAATGGAGACACTATTTATTTAGCCGTCCCAATCAGGCCTGATTAGGTAGAGCCATTAGTGCTGCGATGAAAAGCGTCTTCCAGGCCAGGTCCACGACGGTGAGAAGCCCTCTAGCCCTCCAACAGAAGGATATTTCCCCCTTCTCTGACGATTCCGCCGCCTAAAAGTGAAAGTTTAAAAAGCTTCTAAATAGGAGAGAGTGGAAACTTGTCTTGGGGGCTTTTTGTGTTTGGCTTGGCGAGTCTCGTTTGCAAGACTTCCTCGACGAGCCACGAGGCTCCTGGATGGTTTTGGACAAGCTCATGATATGAAATTGGAGCATGATGACTCGAGAAGGTTGCTCAAAGCAAAGCTTTGCAAATAAAATAATATTTTCACAGATTTGTTTCGGCCTTTTCTTCTTCTTCTTTTTGTTTTCCGCTGAGGTGATCAATCAAAATGGGTGCGCGCAGGTCGACGGGAAAGCGATAGCGAATGTAGCTGCAGGAGCGAATAAAAGAGGAAAAAAAAGGGGGTTAAAGCGGGTCTGACTGAGCTGATCAAATCCAGCGGTGCAGGTTTGTTTCTCCAGATCCAGAGCAGAGAGAGAGAGTGATGACCGCTGACAGGCTTAAATAGAGGCTTCCATGCCAGGGATCAAACGCCATCCTTCTTCTCCACTCTCTCATTAAGACGGAAAACCCGAGCGCCGCCATTCGATCTGTCTCCATTTTTCCTCAAAGGAGCCTGACTTGAAAGATCTGCGCCTGTCGGATTTACAATGGCGGTGCAAGCGGTGTTTACCGAGACGCCGCCGTGCCAGAAACAACAGTCAGGGAAAATAAATGGAGCCTGCCTAGTGTTTCCACAGGAGTAAGGAAATATGGAGCGAGACTTGTGCCTTGCTGTTTGGTAATTAGTACCTAAACATCCCTGTCCTTGGAGCCCATCGCTCACATCCAAGCATGTCTGCGAGCTGGATAATATACAGTGGAGCATTAACGTCAAACACGTCTGCTCGTGGGGCCTGGCGGGCCACATTAATCTGCCTCCCGGCGGATCTACCAGTCGCCCTGCCTTGGCTCGGCCCACCGGACCAGGGGGGCTGACAGGGACTCGCACACTCAGCCGCGTTCAGTAAAGCTCTTCTAGCTCAGGCCTGAATTCGTGTAAATCGAGTCTCGGTTTGAGACCTCCGCTGATTAAAACAAACTGGAGCGCCTGACGTTCGAGGACCCACCAGGAGCCGCGCCGTGATCCAATTAAGGGGGCCGGGCTCATGGTTTGAAAAACACTGTCATGTAGGTCTCAGCGCACCGCAGAGGAGCGAGTCAGCTTTAGCTGCTGCCGATTAGAGAGGCTGGACCCGAGAGAGACTCTTTTCAGTCTGAGCTGAGGTTTAGTTTTGTATTTTTTTCCCTGAATTTGGTTTAGTAGAAAAACTTTATTGTCACCCGCTGCTGAGGGGTGGGCAATAATCTCCTAAAACACTGGATAGATATTATTCGAACTTTCCGAAATCATCTACAACTTAATAGTTTTTGAGTCAACCTGATTTAAAGATGGCTGCCACAAAGATGCGAGCTGTGTTATAGACTTAGAGGAACCCAGGTAGTTTATCACCAGGTTTCAGGCCTCTTTTCCAGCTAACTAATTAAAACAATAAAGTCTCACAAGCGTAATGTTGCAGAGTCACAGTCCTGAACTTCAAACTAATGGAAATGTTGCAAAAGAACCCCAGAACCTGAAGCACACAGTTCACAAAGAAACCCATCAGCAGTTTAGAGATGAAGGTTTTATTATCGCCCCCTGCTGGAAGGCAAAAAGATGTGCAGTCATGCTTTTGCTGGTGTCTGTTAGCAAAATATCTCATGCACCAATGGACAAATTTCACTGAAACTTGCAAGATGTAAACGATGGACATACGTCCGAAACTAATTAATTTTCTTAGTCAACCTGATTTAAGATGGCTGCCACAGCCATCTGACCTAAACACACACAAAAATGTCTGTAACTCTGTCAGTTTTACTGATAAGGACCTGAGGTTTGGTGCGGAGGTAGCTAAGAGTGATCCCCAACATCCAAAGATCCCCATCTTTGCTTAAAACTTCAGCGTTGAAGAAAAACCAGAGTCTGTTTTTCGTAAAACCCGGGCTCTGACGTCCCCATCAACCCCCCCCCCCTTTTTTTTTTAGACCGAGAGATCTGATCTGAGAACAATCAAGCTCCAGGAGGAAGAGTCTCATCAGAAGCTCTTTTTTTTTTATAATAGCATGTTTAAAAGAGGAACGGGGCCCGGCCCGAGACGAGTCCCTCATCCCTTCCACTCCGAGTGCCTCAGAGAGTATCAGGTTCCCAGTGAGTCCCCCCCCCAAGCCCCCGCTCCCGAACTCCTCTCCGCTCACCCGTCCTCGGAGCTTTGAGGGGCTTGTGGTGAAGCTCAATGGGGATTATTGATCTGCCTGGCGCGCGCCTGTGGTTTCGGCAGAAGACTGACGACCTCGCCAGAGACGCTTCTTGGCACCCCGACGGCCCCGGAGGCCGAGAGTGGCCCGCTGGGGCCTTTCAGAGCGGTCCGTCTGAGCCGGGGTGGTCAGGTGATCGCCTCTCGCCCGCGCAGTATTTGAACAGCCAGGGTGAAATTAAGACGATAACAATAAACATATCGGAGCGGAGAAAGGGGGCTAATCATGTCTGCGGACAGGAGAGCCAAGAAGAGCCAAGAAGTACTTACGCTCCCGGTTTGATTTAATGGTTAAGACTTCAGTTCCAGTTGAGAACCACATGAAATGCTCCTCGGTCACAGGAGAAGGATGTGGACACTGTGCTAATTATGTGAGATGATGATGTCAGGTATTGATACCGACTGGTGGGTCAGAACTATTTTTTTCTTCCTCTTCTTCTTTTTCCTCTTTTACTCCGTGCTCCGTTCCAGCTCACTCGTCCACGTGTCGGATAACCCTGGATCCTCAGGCTGCCCTCACGCGCATCCTGACGCGCCGTCAGGCAGGCGCTCACTCCGTAAATCACTGCTTCGCCTGCAGAAAGCCTTTTTTTTTTAAAACTTTTGAGCCGTAAAATCCGCCTCTGACACGAGCCGCGGAGGGCAGATGTTTAAAGCAGAACCAGACACGATGGCTGCCACGCTCACCTGGTCAAATTTATATGGAGAATTTAAAAACAAAATGATGTAAATGTCCCTACGGCTGATTGCTTTTAATCTGCAACTCTAATGGCAACTCCAAAACAACGAGATGTCCAGATTTTTTTGAAGTGGTCTGGAAAGAAAATGAACAATTACTATCTAACCTGCTGCACACAGTGCTTTGAACAGCCTCAGTTTGGAGAAAGAGGCTTTAATTCTGACTGGATTGATGAGCTAATGGCTAGTCCAAACAGGGCTGCTTCCATCCCAGAACAACTCAAATCTTAAAAGGTGTTGCAGCTGTTCATGCCGGTTATACAAAATGGGGTTTGCTCGAACAACTATGAAATGTCAGAGATCTGAGTTGTTCAGACTAGCCGTTCGCTCATCAGTCCTGTTGAAATGAGGCCCAAGCTAACACTACTTTATAAAGCTTATTGTTTGTTTGTTTACATAAAAAAAACCTGAACCGGAACGCTGAAATATCCGTCGCACCACTCGGTGATGAGCAAACCGGTGTAATGTAGCAGGTGGAGCAGCTGCTCCCTCCGCCCCCCAAAAAATAAAAAAAATTAAAAAGCGCGGGGGGGGACAGCTCATTAAATGTCGACATTTTAGGAGCATTTTGTTTCACTTCATATCTGGCAGTCATCTGTGGAGGCAAAGCCGTGTCTGGAGGAGAAATATGGGGTGTTGCAACTGTCCTGCTAACATAAACAGCTCTCTGCTGCCTTTTAGCCGGGCTGGAAACCCTACAGGTGCAACCCGCCCCCCCCAGTGGGTCCCATATGGTTTTCACCAAATGCCACCAGAGTGCGCCAAAGCACACCGTTATTGTTGACTCAATTTGCAGACTCTCAACAGCGCTGGTGGCATCTCAGCGCCATTAAAATAATTTTTTAAGTTTTTTAGCACAGGCTCCGCTTCAGGGGAGTTTTCCTCTGAGACTTGGGGGGGTGGGGGCAGCACAGTCAGAGGGAGGTTCAGGGAGGTCGAAGCTTCGCGCTGATTCAACAGTTGAGGCCCACGGCTGGACGAGAACGATGAATTGAGTTTATTCTGGGAGTAAATGAGAAATCAAGATGGTCGGATTCCTGTTCAAAGGCAGAACACACACACACACACACACACACACACAGCCTTGTTAGTGAAGACGGAAACATAGGAAGCGATATACAGCTCTCTGAGTGATATGAGGCCCTTGAGGATCACTTCCCGCCTCAGCAGCTCTTTCTAGAGGTCAAGTAAACAGTTTGTATTGGGCTGTCAGCTGTGTCTGTGTTTTCTGCCCTTAAACAGAAACACTGTTTTCTCTCGTCATAAATTCTCCCTTCTCATTTTCCCGTTGATTGCATAACGTGAGGAAGACGGAGCCTTCCAACCTGGAGTAAAAACCCCAGGCGTGCCTCACCGCCGGCATCGACCCGCACGCTTTACCAGGGCCCAAAAAAGAAACCCCCCAAAAAACTCAACACCAACCGAGCCTTGCCCCGGTGCTGATGCCTTCCTCCCCGTGCAGGTGAGGGGGACATCGTGCTAATGTGCCTCCTGGTGTCCAGGTTCCGCCATCCCTCCGGAGTTCTTTACCGGAGTTACGGGACACGGCCGAGAACGCAAACCTGAAACCGTCAGGAGCCTCATTCCCCCCCCCAAGCTGCCGCCGCTATCCAAGCTCCCAAAAAAACAGGGAATTCAATGCAGATAAATGTGTAAAACTGACCCTGATGGAAGGACTTCTAAACCAGTGTCTGCATGAACTAATCTAAGCTTCGATTTAAGCTGTTTTAAGCAACAAATTGAGCAAAAGCGAATTTTACAGTTTTTATATTTCATGTTACTAAATATTGTTTCACCCAAGGTGTTAAGGTTAAACATTTTGTTTTTAAAGGGTTTAAATAAAAAGAAATCTGTGGAGAAAAACTTAAAAAGACATTCCAAAGGCAAGAATAAGTTACAAAATACCAATTTTATTTTTCAAATAAACAAAATGTACAATCACAATGCCAATTTCACTCACTGTTGTCAGGTCTGTTCGTCCCTTGGGAGAAAAAAAAAAAAAAAATCATCTTTACGAAACGTACCGGCGAGACGTCTAAGAGTCCCCGTTAGACCCGCCTCCTGAGCGAAGGTTATGAGAACGGAGCGCAGAGACGGAAAGAAACACGTAAACTTTACATATGAGCGAGACGAAGTACACTTCCTGGATATTATACATGTTGATCTTTAAATAATACAAGTTTTATGACTTCCTTTATTTATTTATTTTTTTTGTTGTTGTTGTTTGAAAACCCAACATTTGAAAACTGATGACCCCCTGTTTACCGAGGTGGAAGAAAAAAAACCCAAAAAAAGATAAAAAATGAAAAGTCGCGAAGCACGGAGTGGGATGTCAGTGCTGCGTTGATGTGTAAACAGTTTAATTTAAAGAAGGAAGCAGGTTACATACGGGAAATTAATGAGGAATTGACTTTTTTTTAAAAAATCATCCTTCGTAAAAGATAAAGGTTCTCCTTTTGGAGGAGGAAATGTAACATGACGTTCAGAACATCCTGTGTCGACTGCGTGCAAATCTTCAATAAAAACCTCTGATTTTAGGATAGCCTCCTTTTTAAATGGGTCACTGTATCACCTCCATGAGCTTAAAGCTTTCTTTTTAAAACAAATACAAGTGCTGTAAAAGATCAGATTCAACTCCAGCATAAATGGCTTATTTGGCCAATGTGTGAGTACGTGTGTGTGTGTGTTGCGTCTGCAGCGGCAGGACCAAAACCACGAGCTCTGCTGGCAGCCCGCCGCAAGTGCTGCTCGAAATAAAACAAGGAATAAGTGCTTTTATGAAGCAAACATACACAAGTCTCCCATCATCGTTTTTTTTTTTTTTTGGTCACCGGTTTGCTGCCAGCAGCTGAATCCAATCCCCCAGATTTGCTTTGTTTTTGTTTTTGTTTGGGTTTTTTTTCCCTGTGAACCCCGGCACTTTTTAATAGTTGGGTTAGAGAGTAATTTTAGGCTGAGAGATTAGAATCAAGAAGCTGCGGTGTTAAGACAACAACAAAAACAACAACGGGAGATAAAGATTTGTAGGAATGTCACACACTTTTTTTTATCTTTCTTTCTCTCTCTTTTTTAAAGGCCCTGTCTACACTACACAACAGTGGATGTTTTTCTGCTGCAGTTGCACCTCTGGTCCACACAACAAAATGTTTCTGGTGTAAAAAAACAAATAGTTTGCTTACTGGAAATTAAAAAAAAACAAAACATTCAAAAGTTTTCAAAAATGTTGCCGTAGCAGCCTCATTTGTGCACGAGCATTACCTACAAACCAAGCGTCTCCGCTTCAGCCTGATCCCGTCTCCAATAAACTTCGATTTTGTCCTGAAGTAGTTGAGAGCAGGGAGGATATCTTAAACTGCGAGAAAGAGAAATCAACAAGCTACAAAATACGAATCGCGCTGTCCTTAAAAACGTCCACCAACCGGGCCCAATCCAGCTCGGCCGAAGAGCCAAACGTAAAAACCGGTGTTGGTTACGTCTTAGTTGTTTTTTCACAATATTTTTTGACCACAACTAGTAGAAAACGTGTCCCAGTATCATCTCCACAGCGGAGAGGAGTACCTCTTGAAGTACTTGGGCGATACTGTGAACTCTGACGACCTCTTTGCACGTCGGAGCATTATTCTTATTTATCCATAGCTTTTTCAGCATAAATGTTTGTTATTAAACTTGTAGAAAACTGATATTTCATAGACGCAAACAGCACAAAAGTGAAACTAATTTTAAACCTTTGTTTTTGGTTTTTAATAGTTCATCTAAATTGCAGAACCGAATCACTAGTTTTAAAATTTGAAGTTTTTCCTAAAAAAACATATGCAGCAACCAGTTTAAACCACAACATTTAAATCTTGAACCAGACACCAAATAAGTTCTAATGAAGAAAAAATACGCTCCAACACTGGAAAGACCGGGACTCTTAAATATCTTTGCTTACTGCTACCAGCTGTGGTCAAAAACTTCTGTGAAATATTGAGTAAGAAGTAACCAGGCCTGCTAACTTGACTGTTTTTGCACGCAGTGTTGTCTCTGGAACCCGTCTGCACACTAGCGACGCGGGGCTTCAGGACCCACACGCCATCGTAAACTGCCTTTCGATTGTCGCGCCGCCCGCCTGGCCCCTGATTCTATTCTACACGGTCTCTGACGTGGGTGGGATCGTCACAGCGAGGCTGCTCGACTCGCCTCTGCTGTCAGTTTTTTGGTGACAGCCAACAACAGAGGACATGGAGGTCATGGTCTGCTCGCTGCTTGCTCTGCGGTCAGTCGTAGGCAAGTTAAAAGGGAGCCGAAGGACTTAGGAGGCATACGTTACTAAAAAAAACATTGGATAAAAAGAAGTAGGGGTGGCGGTAGAAAATGGCTGTTTTGAAGCAGCCGCTGTCATGACTCATCCGGTGACATAGACTACCAGGACAATCAGTGACCTGCAGTCTGCTGATGTGAAATTATTGCTCGGGTTGATCCTGAGAACTGAGCTGGAAGCAGGCAGGATCCTGAACCCGAGCTGGGTCGACCCGGAGAAAAGGGCTTTGGTGTCACAACTGAAGGGGGCGGGACTTAAAACCTGTACTGAAACCAGGAATTACACCATAGAGTCTTTGCTTTAGCCAGGCTAAGAACAGTATGTCATTAATGTGGAAGATCTCGCCCCCTAGTGGTGCTGAATGGGTATTTCAGGGTTTCAATGTGCGGACAGAGAAAAACATATCTAAATGCGGGGGGTGGAAAAAAAAAATCAGTTGGAAAAATTGTCCAGTGCAGTAGCGTGTAGACGCCCCCCCTCCGCTGAGTTTAAAAAATACCACAGACCTGTGTATGTTTCCCACACGATATGACAGCGAGAATAGACTTGGCATGCGTACGCTATAATCCTGAGAGAGCTCTCAGCCGGGCTGGACGCGAAAGGAAGAAAAACGGAGCAGATATATCAAAATCTGGGGGATCGTCCGAGGAATAATTCCAGTCCTGAAGAGTTCGTGTCTGACCCGACGCTTTAAAGTGCCCCCAGCAGGCGCCGCCGCACCACCAGAAAACATCTTTGGACCCCATTTGGATGAACCAGCTCTTATTTTGACAAGAACTTTAAAAATATATATATATATATGTGTAAGTGCATGCCAGATGAGACAAAATAAAGAAATTAAGCAAAGATTCTTTAAAAGGATAATTATGCCCCCCCCCCCACACACACACACACACTGATGCTGGAGCTAATGATAGGTTGCCAAGAGGCACAACGCGAGTTATTGCTCAATAAATACCAAAGGTTTATTTCGAAGCCAAATGTGTGTCGACGCCTTGCGAAGATGTTGGAGCGGTGTTGCAACACTCTGGAAATTAGATTTCATATTGCAAGTGATTTAAATCTTTGGGTGCTACAAAAAAAAAAAAAAGTTCAACTCTTAAATTACCTATCAAAAGACAAACCAAAAGAAGAAAATAACAAAAACATATTTTAACTTAGTCATTTAGACGCATCAAAAATATTCAGATTACACTTCTTCGACTCAAGTTTCAAATACAATATATAATTTATGGCTTTATAAGTTAAAACACTAAGAAAACGCTTCAATCTACATCAACGTTTCACCCACAATATACAAGATAAATTAATCGGTTTAAAGCAAAAAAATGATTGTCCACACCTTTTCAGGTCAACGCTCCTCATCTGCTACTCAGTGCTTAACTTGCATCTCGATATTGTCGTCGTACAAAAACGCGCTCTGCGAAAAAGCCTTAATGAAGTACAAACTCGATACAAAAGAGGCAGTTTTTTTTTTTTTGTTGTTTTTGTTTTTTTATAAATGGGGGTGAAGCGTCCCTCAGCTGAAGTAACGTCTCATCTGCTCGGGCCGAGGGAACCAGAACCGTTTGTCTCATTCGCTGCAGTGAGAATGACTCCCTTTGTAGCGCCGGGGTCAAAACACATTCCAGGAAGACAAGTCGGCGCAAGTCTGTTCTTTTATTTTAGTTTTTTTTTTTTTTCTTTTCGCTTTTATCTCCGCCTTGTTTCGCAGCAGAAGGTAGAGATAGCCGACGAGAGCCCCAAAAATCCCCTTTTCCTTGAAATACAAAAAAAAAAAGGTTTTTGTGCTTTCAAACCGCGACATCAGTTGACTTTTTATCTCTCCGTCTCCTCCCCCGGCGTTTTCTTTTTAATACGGCCTCCAGACGGCCTCATCCATGCGTCCTCCGGGGTTCAGAACAGTCGGGGAATTACTGTGGCTCCCGTCCCCGTCCACCCCTCCCTCCGTCTGGGTGGGGAGGTTCGGGTTCACCAGGGAGGTGCCCGTGGAGGCGCTAGTGCAAGGCGGGATCATCCGGGAGGGCGAGCGGTCGCCGCCGGGTACCATGGAGAACTGGTAGGAGTTGGAGGAGGCCCCGTAGTACAGATAGGGCGTGCTGCTGGTCTGGAAGGGCCCGCTCTGGCTCTGGGTGGAGCCCGGGTACGGCGGGGGGAGGTAGTGGTAGTGGGCGCTGCCCAGCGACATGGCCGAGGTGACGGGCGGGGAGTACGTGAACGTGGTCGGGTAGTGCATGCGGGGGCTGGAGAAGCGGCTGTCTGTGATGGAGGAGAGGCTCGGGAACTGGCGCTCGAACTGACCGGGGAACGGGCTCAGGTCCGAGGAGCCTGGAAACACACACAAACACACACACACTCAGTTAGGATTCCCCGCACTAAACATTAAAGCTAAACAATGACACATCCTTAAAATGTGCGTGTGTTAGAGTGTGGCTTGTAGAATAATTGAATATAACCAGTGCGCCACTTGAGAAATTAAACGGTGGTAAATTAAGCTGTCATTTCAAACCAGATATGTGTATTAACTGAATTTGGAATTGCGGGTAACGTTATGAAACAGCATTCTTCAGTAAATATTGTTAAATGCAGCAGCTTCTGCACTTCGAAGCCTCACTTTCGACAAACTCAGCAAAGTCCTGCACACGTATCCGCCCTGAGTGCGTTTTCTTTACATATTTATGCTTCTCTGTGTGTGTCGGTGCATGTTTATGTGCATCTATGTAATTGTTTGTGCATGCAAACGTGTGTGCGAATGGTTAGTGTGTGTGAGTGTGTGTGTGAGTGTGAATACTGTATGCACATAAAAAAGAAAAAATAAAGCAGTTGGGATGAATCAGGAGCTGCACATGTGGAAACACTTTGCGCAGAAACAGTTTCCATGAGATCCATAATGAGGCAGGGCTGAGCTCTGATGTGGCTCCTCTCCTCGCCTCCCATCGGCTCCAGCGTGTGTGTGTACGCGTGCGCGCGTTTGTGCGCGCGTGCGAGAGCTGAGAAGGAGCTGCTCCATCTCACCCTTCGTTCCTCTTTTCGCTTCATCCCTTAAAAAATACCCAAAAACCACTAACTGGCTGCGGCGAGCTTCTCGCTGGGCGAAGATTGAAGGAGAATAGGAGGTCCTCCTCCTCCTCCTCCCCTTCATCCGTCTCCTCTCAGTGGTTTAGTCCAGCCATGGCGCTCTCTTATCATAAATCACCAGGCGTCTTCCGTGTCACCATGTCTGCTGCGAGAGGACAGGGGGTGGCGTGGGGGGGGAGGGGCTGCGGTGTTTATGTGCGGGGAGGGGCTGCGAAGCCGGGTTTGTCGCTCGCGTCAGATAGCATATGCTGCCAATTAAAGCCTTCAAACTTCCTCTTTCCACCAGATCTGTTTGATTCCAGTAGAAATCGTAGGCGACCGCCTCTGTTGTGGAAAAGAAGTGTGATTTCAGAAGTGTTCAATAAACTCCCGTCTCTTGTTTCGAACTTTTGGGCCTGCTCTTGTCCTCACAGAGAGGGTGTGTGTGTGTGTGTGTGTGTGATGATGATGATGAGCCCGATCAAACATTATTAGCTGAAAGGAAACCAGAGTTTAACAGTGTCTAAATGTTTTTTTGGGGGGGGGGATCTCCCAAACACAGAGGCATCATTTCCGACTTGACTTGACAAACTATTTATTTTTTTTTTTTTTGCAGCAAGTTAAGTTTTTCGACACGCGAGCTGGATGGTTTTCAAGGTGCGCCTTGGGCGCGAGCCGAAGGCCCCGGTACGTTCTGCAGCGAGACACTGTTGCGGAGCTTCGCCGACGAGGTGTCAACGTGATCTCCAGAGATCCCGGGGGCCTCGGGCGCATTACTTACGCAGCTCTAAAGCGCAGGTGCCATGGTGGGCGAAAGGCCCGTTTCCGTGCTCTTCCACGCACATGTGTCACTCTGAGAACAAAAGCTCGTGAGATGAAAGCCGGAGCGCGCCCGTGTGTGTGTGTGGGGGGGGGTCATCTGTGTGTGTGCATGCACTGACCTGGATTTTCTCTGTACTAAACAGGTAACTGGCCATAAGCTGGAGAGCCTCCGGGTTGTCATGGTGATACTGTAATGCTCTTTCGATGAACTCTCTGCACTTATCTGCAGCTCCCTCCTCCATGCTACACACACAGACAGATCTCAATCTTAGCTCATTAGAGACGACAGAGCATGAGATGGGGCTGTGAGTTTCAACAGTTCGATCGGCTCAGGTACCAGAGG
>NC_051448.1:16713153-16718813 GCF_001649575.2 Kryptolebias marmoratus | reverse complement strand
GGGGGTAGGTAACAGTATCAGTTGTGCACGTTGCGCAACATCCTCTGTAATGACCCGTCTAATGTTTACCTTGGAGGAGAAGATCTTCCTGTTTGTCTTATAAAACTTTGCCAAAGAGAGCCCTGCTGGCGCTCGCCCAGACTGTAAACACGCCATCAAAACACCACGCCACGCTAGACTGTTATTGTGTCTGTGCAACGGCATAAACACAACACAGAGTCTGAGGAAGGATACCGCTGGCGGTGCTTCTCGACTCTCCGACGCGCTTAAACAAGAGCGAGAACAGTGTGCAGAAGTGCGTCCAGGACGATGGGACGGTGTGAATGGGCGAAGCAGAAAGAAACAGGAATAAAAATAAAACGGCTACAAGTAACAAATAAGGATCAGATGTGATGAAAAAAAAAAAACAAAAAAAACCAACACGCCAGCAAATAAAAAAACAATAAACTGTGAATATTTTGAAATAAACCATCCCACGCACAGATTTGTAGGCGTGATAACCGCTGCTGCTACGCCGTTTAACCATGCCTCAAATGACCCCCCCCCCCCGCTTCAAAATAACTAAGAGTTAAACGAGCACACCGTGTGACGAGCCTTTAGATCTGTGAGCGATCGGGTGGCAGAGATGGTGTTACCCGTCTGAAGCCGGAGGCTGATTGAGTGACGGAGCAGAGGACGGGCAGACAACCACGGGACGGAAAGTAACACGGCCGCCCGGGTGGAGCTGGGGGGTGGGGGTGGGGGGCTGATGCGGCCCGGGGGAGTCACTGAGCGACGCTGGGGAAACCCTCAGGCCTCACGAGTGGCTTCAAGTGTGTTTTCTTTGTTTAGATGTAAACAATTTTAAACTTTTTAAAAAACCTTAAATGATGTGTTTTTAACTAAATTCAGTTTTGTAATACTATTAGAAGAGATTTCTAATTATTCAAAATAAATAATGTTCTGTGAGTTATTGTGGATTAAATCCTCTTAAACTGAAATTATGACTTCTTCAGTTTTTTTGCTTTTTGACAACCTAATAATTTTGCAATTATCAGACGTGATAAATGTCAAATAAACTTAGACAGTTTAAGAGATTATTAATCCTAACCCCCACAAAAGTGAGTCTATCAGCACTTTGGTCACAGTTTAAGATGTGCAGCTATCTGTTGGGAACATCATTTTATTTGGCTGAAGTCGCTGATCCTAAAAAGAGTTATTCTCGATTTTAACTGATGTCTTTCTACAACTAACGTCGCCCCCTGTTGGCCACCAGGTAGAATGAAGGTTGCTTGTTTTGTTACCCAGTTTTGAGATTAAAGTGGAAATGTGTACCAGCTCATTTTATATATTATTGTAGCTAAGGATTATGGGTAAACTACAAAATAAGAACTTGAGGGATTTTTTGTAACCAGACCGAGGTGTGGCTCATAATTGTTGCAGCAGCGTCACAGAACTTCCTTCAACCCTTCACAATAAAAGCCTCAAATACCTCAGTCGAACTGTGGACCTCAAAATGCTCTCAAACTGTCGGAAATTTATATAAAAATAGCTTAGATTAAATTATAATTATTCTCCAGTAAAAGTCATTCTGCAGCCTAAACCTTAAGGAATTTTGAGAAGTTAAAAACTCTTTCATTTACGCTACAACCAGATCTGAAGCACATTTACACCAAACATCAATATCCAAGGTTTTTGCACCAATGCTGGTTTGGTTGTTGCTTCTTTTTATGACTTCAAACCAGCAAACAAACAAACAAACAAACAAAAACATATATTCCACAATTTCTTTTCTTCTGAGTGACTCTAGCATGTTAGCACAGATGCAAGATGTAAACTTGTTTTTTTTTTTTTTGTGAAATGTTAGGCTGCATCTCCTTTTTATCAACAGTGCGTTCTGGGTTGGGGAAACTCTGGGTTTTGGGGCGGACGGGGGTGGAGCTCACCTGTTATCTGCGTCTGACCCTGTGGGTTGAAAGAGTTGGCCGCCGTGTTGAGGGTGGGTCGGGGGCTTTGGGTGGGGACCGCCACCCTCACCCTCATCCTCTCCAGCTCGCCGAGACGATTGGAGAACAGGCCGGTTTTGGGCGGGTCCTCCAGCTTTTGACGATGCCCTGCACAGAACGAACCAAGAAACGGCGTCAATTACAGACGTCACACCGGTGGTATTCAGCTTTGGGCCAAACATGGGAAAGATCTGGATTTATGGAATTTAAAACAATGGAGACACAAGCTAAATGGCTGCTGAATAAATTGAAACTTTGGATGATTATTATTATTATAGCTGTTTTAAAGTATCTGGACCTTTTGATTCCATCTTTAGTGACATTTTTAGAATTGAGAAACATATCAAAGAGCAGATATTCAATTAATCAATGGTGCATTTCATTATTTAATCTGTTTATTCGAGAGTGCAGCTAAGCCATATTACCCCCGTGCTCACAGACTGTATAAATATGTTTGTCCTGCCGTTGTGTCACACGCAACCACCTCACCATCCCTGTAAGACGAAACACCGCTGTCAGTTGTTTGTCCTGCTCTTGGATTACAGTTTGCCAAATATCCTGCACAATGTGCAGCTTAATGAGTCACTTCTTCTGCGCTCCACGGGGTAAACCGTCTCCTGAACAAAGAGCAGCAGCGCAGGCTTCGGGGAAACAGATGCTACTTAATTAACAACCACTCAGGCATGCGTCTCGGGTCACCTCGGACCCGGTTCGCTTTTAATCTGAAGATGAAGCCTGAAACACTGCAGAATCTCACACGTCATTAACCCGTCACCACCGCTGCCGGATCTTTTAGTTCTTCGTGCGTTCCTTTGCTGACATTTTTAAACTCCCTTAATCTACCTGATTCTGTGTTCATCAATAATTGAAGCCTGTAACTCTGCTCTCCCGCTATATGCAAACACACACACACTTAGGGAACGCATTTACTGTAAGTCATGCACACAAACCCCAGACAGTGTAACTCTCTCCGTCTGAGTCCAACCTGATCCTAGAGATCTATCTGCCTTGTAGTGGGAACCGAATCAAAACCCGCCCAGTGGGGCCCAGGTGTGGACTACAGTTTAATAAAGGTGGGGTAGAACGAGAGCGCGCACACACACACACAGCTGACACAGGGCTGTGTCAGGATGTCTGCCTGGTCTTGCACGAGTTGCCCTGTAAAGGCGGCAAAGTAAATATCAAACAGAGAGGAGAGCAGAAACTCCTGCTGTGCTTGGCCGCGCTCCAGCTGGCTCGGGCAGAAACAGCGAGCTACTTCAGAATCCGGCCCAACCTGCCTGCAGCCAGGGCTGGGAACAAAGAGCTGACGCTTCCACCTACAGCTCAGGGTGGATGCCGAGGAGGGGAGAGGAGGCGAGACGGGACGGGATGGGAGGGGGGAAACAACAGCGACGGAAACTTTCAAAAGGGGCCGCCATCTGTGTGACTTAACCATCACAAACCCGATGAAATTAAAGGCCTGGTATTTAACCCCTCTGCCTTTTACACCTGAGTTTCAGACTAGGATCATCTTATGTTGACATACAGTCGTTTTGGTCAAACCTCGAAAATAACATTATGCACGCTCGGGATCATGTCGTGAGGATGACTTACAGCTTCTACTGTATCAAATTTCAGCAGATTATCTGTAAAACTGAATGAGTTATAGTCATTTTTGCGTTCTTAGGTCAGTTGGCTGTGGCTGCCATCTTGAACTGGATTGGATCCAAATGTTAACCAGCTGTAGATGTAAATCTAGTGATTATTTCCTACATCTTTCATTAAAATTCATTCAGTGGTTCATGAGCTATTTTGCTAACAGACAGACAGAGAGTTGACTTCAAATAGTTATTTGCAAAATTTGAAGCGAAGAACTCAAACAGTCTGTTAGCGGTCAGAGTAAGTGTTGGGGATCGGCCTCACCAAAGTCTCACACCAAATTCTGGCTCAATATCTATAAAACTGACTGAGTTATAAACTTTTTTGTGTCTCCTAAAGTCAGTTGGCTGTGGCTGCCATCTTGAATTAAATTCACTCCAAAAGTTAGCCAGTTGTAGACGTACATCCAGTGATTAGTTTATGCGACTTTAATAAAAATCCACTCGATGCACGAAGAGATATTTTGCCAACAGATCCAAACGCACTCAGACGGGTAAAAAACTATCGCCTGCCGTTTGCCTTTCGATAGTAAGAAATAGCTTTACCTAAACGTATTAATAACATCCTGGCTGAGGAGCTTTGTTACATCTTCCATCCAGCTTTGCTGCATTTCTGCAGAACTGTTTCTGTCACTTTAATGGACGAATAAATGCAAAACGACAAGACTGGATTCCTTCAAAACCGCCCATTACGGCCTGGCACTTTCCCACTCCTGCAGCAACACATTATTTCAACCTCAGATATGCTATTAAAAGCCATCTCACTCTTCACAACAAATTATTTTAGTGCGGAACAACATTTTGGAACTTAACCCCCCCCCCCCCTTCTCCAAAATCCTGCTGCAATGAAAAGAGATTTGAGAATGGCGGCAGGGAACCGGGAGTCACTGACAGATGGGGAAGTCAGGCAGACAGGCAGACAGACAGACGGACTGACTGCGATTTTTATTGCGATGGCTGGCTGGCATCACGCAGCTCGAAATAAACCAAATATCTTATCGGCGTCTTCCAGTTGCTTCGGCGCAGGGAACACCGCGGAGCTCTTGGGAGCGTCCCCTCGTCAAAGTCCAGATAAAATAATTCATTTCCATATTTCATTAGGAAGACTTCCCCCGTCTTTCCTGCAGATAATTTGTGCGTGTCGTTGGCATCCCTTGCCGCTCCCAAGCTGTGCCCAGTCAATCATAGCCTTTCCATTTTCAAACAGACTGAATTTCTATTCTAAAAACGCCTCGGGACACAGTGCTGCCTTTGTGCGCCGGCCGTCTCCTAGTGATGGGAATAAATAGCTATAGGAGTCCCAGGGAGACGGCGAGGGGACACGCACACACACACACAGAGACAGACACAAATGAGGAGGAGGCACACGGAGAGGAAGACACCCAGATGACCAGTAAATTAAAAGCCGTGCGTGCGTGCAAGGCACTCGGGCGACACGGGCTCAGCGAAGAGTGCTGAAAGCAACAAATGGTGAAACAGTTAGGAGACGGTTTGGGATCTTTCAGGGGGTGCGGGCGGGGGGTGGGATTCCAAAATACAAAGAGATATTTAGATGTTACAGGGATGTACAAATGCTGGGCCTGACTTGGCGTTGCTGTCAATGTCTGCAGCTCGACGGGGAATCGGGCACGTGGCTCGGTCAAACCTTTGTTATTAAGATTAACTTTAAAGCTGCTTAAAAAAACACTTAAAGGTTGCTTCCCTTTTGCTCCAAACCTCTACAGCCACTGGATTCTCGAAGCCAGTGATTCTCAACTGGTGGGTCGCGGCCCAAAAGTGGGTCTCGGGCCTGTTTTCAGTGGGTCGCGGGCCTTCGCCTGGACAAACATGTATACAACTATCTGACTGTTGTCAGTTTTACGGTTAATGCTTGAATTAGTGGCTGAATAGTTTTAATAGGATATACAGGTGCTGGTCATAAAATTAGAATATCATGAAAAAGTAGATTGATTTCAGTAATTCCATTTAAAAAGTGAAACTTGTATATTATATTCATACATTACATACAAACTCATATATTTCAAATGTTTATTTC
>NC_051448.1:16701835-16711891 GCF_001649575.2 Kryptolebias marmoratus | reverse complement strand
GAAATAAACATTTGAAATATATGAGTTTGTATGTAATGCATGAATATAATATACAAGTTTCACTTTTTAAATGGAATTACTGAAATCAATCTACTTTTTCATGATATTCTAATTTTATGACCAGCACCTGTATTTACACATTCAGTGGGTAGGCTCTCAGCTAAAGCAACGTATTTTGAGTGGTTATGAAACTACTTCTTAGTAGTTGGACTTTTTTTTCTTCCCGTTTGTGTGTGAAAGCACCGAGCCTGTTAAAAAAGGCTGAAGTTACTGAAGTGAGGAGTTGGGGTTTTATTTAAAATGCGGCTAATTGAGCATAAAATCGAATATTTCTCTCTCTAGCAACACCGCTCGCTGGTCATTTTGGTTTAACATTATATCTGTTTTTTGTTTTTAAAGTTTGTTTGTGTGTTGGTGTCTAATTGTCTAATTGTCAAATTCTGGATGTAAATATCATTGTTTGTAAAAGGAATAAAAAAAGTTGAGAAGAGGGTTACGTTTACAGGAATAGACGGATGTGAAACAAAGTCACAACGGACTTGTCAAGTGGTGCGAGTTGAAGTTTGGACTGAACTGTTTCAAGTCTTGAGGTTTAAAAATAAGTGAAAATCTGTGGAAAGGCTTTACAAGAGAAAGTAATACAAGTGAGAGCTGCAAAAAGAGCGTACAACTGTTCTAAACAACTCAAATACTGAGCTTTCACTGGTGCCCAAACATTTGAATTTGATCATAATTTGTTTTTTTTCTTGGACTGTTACAGATGCTGCTAAAATAAGAAGAAATGCTTGCATAGTTATTTATCATAAAGAAACAGTTCTGACATGTTAAAAGTCCGTGTTGTCATCTACCTAATGAACAAGTTCTATGTGGATGACCCAAGTCAACCTGTGCGTTTTATAAAAATCTTCGTAGGAAAACTGAATGTCAACAATCACATTAAGGCCCAATTTACACTCCAAACAGCCAGACCTCAGAGTCCATTAGTTTAGCCGGCCTCTGACAGTAAATACAGTTTTTCATGGCCTAATTACACCTTTCAGAGGACAACAGTTGCCAAGCACAAGACGTCTCAGCTGTTTTATCGGAACCCTAGCAGGGTGGAGGAGTGAGTATTTAAAGGAGCGGGAAAGGCGGATGATTTCACTGCCGTAGGGAAAGTCCCTGAGATTCCCATCATCCCTGTGAAAACAGCGGAGATTTTCGATAGCGCCTGCCACTTCCCTGCCCAGCCAGCAGCCGGAAACATGGACAGATTCAGACCAGATGTGAGCGACTCGAACACACACACGGAAACAACCTTATGTAAAAAAAAAAAGTATGGAAATGTGTGCAGTCGTAAACATTGGCACAACAGCTTCATTCCATAAGCGCGCATTCACCCTGCTGGCACACTGAGGACGGATGAACAATGAGCAAATAACACCTTCTACAGATAGGATCTGAAATCCCACAGCTGTACACTGATCCTAGAATAGTATTATTTTAGCCGCACCGCAGATATAAGTCTGGATTCAGTTTACCGCTGCAGATCTGATAGCTAGCAGGAAAAACAAGAAGGCAACAGAATACAGGTCCTCTGTGATTAATGGCGGCATTAGAGTGAATCTGATCCTTCAAACTGAAATCTTTGACAAATGATTAGTTGTCTCCTGAAAATACTACACGTTTTCATACTTTTATCTGGATGTTGTTTGTGTTTCACATGACTGGGTTAATGTATAGATCCTTGTTCCGTTTGAAGACCGGTTCCCAAGGATGGGAAAGTTCCCTCTCTACTCGGACGGGTATCGGTACGTTTTAGTATAAAGAAAACATTTATCTTCCTCTCATTTCTGTAAAGAAAAAGTCTTTTTCAAAATAAAACTGCAGCCTCTGTGGAAGCCCATTTCCACCACTCAGATAAATAAAGAAATCCATACAAATGACTTCAGCATTTCATAATTTGGACCTAATTTCTCATAGCTATGATTTAGGAAAAAACAGCATGTTGGTTCTTTGTTGACCATTTTTACTATCTTTTATGACTTAGTAACTCATAAACCTCATTTAGATGTTACGTATGACTAAGTCTGGGACTAAATTTATGAGATAGTATTTCCTGCCTGGGGCTTAGTATGTCATAATTATGACAAAAACATGGTGGTTCTTCTTGAAGCTTTGACTGTCTCAGAAATACGACTTAGTTATCTCATAATTACAACTTTATTTCTCATTACTCCAAGATAATGAGAAATAAACAACAATAATAAATGATAATAAATACCACATCATATAAGGACTTGGTGTCTCATAATTATGACTTATTAGAAAATATGTTGGTTCTTGTACCTTTTATGATGTCACAGGTATGAGATGTTATATAATAATTAGGACTATGTATATGACAATAACATCTTATGAGTAAACATGTTGGTTTTTCATGTACTCTTTACTAGATCATAATTTGGATTTAGTTTCTCATAAATATCATTTAGCTGTATGATAATTCTGAGTTAGGTATATTTAGGAGATAGTATCTCATAACTGGAGCTTAGTATTTCATACTTCTGACTAAAACATGTTGGTTCTTCTTGTAGCTTTTGCTGTCTCAGCAAAATGACGTAGCTACCTCATAATTACAATTTACTACCTCATAATATTGAGAAATAAACAATCAATCATAAATAGTAAATAATTAGGACTTAGTATCTCATAACATCTTGTGAGAAAATATCACGGTGGTTCTTCTTGTAGCTTTTACTCCCATAAATATATTACTTACCATCTCATAATTAATAAACAGTAAATCATAACTGGGACTTAGTTTCTCATACTTATGACTGATGAGAAAAAAGGTTGGTTCTTCCTGTAGCTTTTATGACCTCGAATTTGTATTTTAAAAATGATTTAGTTTTATCATAATCACAGGATAATCTCTTGCAGTTCTGACTTAGTTTTTCATAAGTAGCATTTACTATCTCATCGATATGGTTTATAAGAGAAGACCAGTGGTTGGTTCTTTCTACACCTTTTGCTGTCTCTTAAGATTTATTATGTCATAATTAGGTCTTAGTAGCTCACAATTAGGTTTTAGTATCCCATAATTAGAGCTTAAGAGGATCAGTGTTTTACAAAACGCAGATTACCCTTTCAAAACACGAGTGGCTTCTTTCCTTTGTGCGAGCAGATGGT
This sequence comes from Kryptolebias marmoratus, assembly GCF_001649575.2. NCBI lineage: Eukaryota > Metazoa > Chordata > Actinopteri > Cyprinodontiformes > Rivulidae > Kryptolebias > Kryptolebias marmoratus. The sequence continues at coordinate 16,708,720 of NC_051448.1, read as the reverse complement.
TTTGTCTGTAGGTAGGTAAAACTTTACTGCCTCCCTGAGAGTTATATTAGGAGAGGGGTACGTTAGTAGACGTTATTGCCTTTGTTGTATTTCGACACGCTGATAGGTGAGTTTTTGTCCCAACTACTGCTAAGGCTAACTTTTAAATTAAGCAAACTTATGTCTTTCTGATTCGGAAACTCGACGCCTGCACGATAACGTAGGATCCGCCTGCCTGCTGCCTGACTCAACATACGAGGAAAACGCAGCGAATCAAATCTAAATGGGATAATTCATAAATCTGGTGTCGCGTCATGCCCTCGTCTGAGCCCTTCAGCCTGGTTTATGATCGCTGAGCGAGCTTGGATGAATGCATCATAGGGGCTGACTCAGAACCCCCCCCCCCCCATGCTCATGGAGCCTGGGTTGAATCAGCTCGTCTATGCTCGTGGGTCTCTGTATGTGTTTGTCAGTCATCTCATGGTGGAACAGTAAAGTCGGGGAATGAATACACTGGGCCCATATTTCAGGTTTTTTAGATTTGGAGCTCTCACAGTGGCCGTGTTGGTTCATTTTTTGTTTGTTTTTAAATTTTTTTTTTCAAGCGCGTTCAGAAGCAGCGAATTATTTCAGGTGTGCGATCTGAAACCGGCAGAGCGTGGCTCGGGCGGCGGAACAGCGAGCGGGTGCCGACCGGACGCCCCCCCATCTACCATGGGGGTCTGGTGTACGACGGGAGGGGAGGTGGTGGGGGGAGCGGGAGAAGAGACAGAGGGGAGGGAAGAGAATAAAAACAGATTTTTTGGAGGTGGGGTGGAGTGGGGGGAGGGATAAGGGAAAAAAAAAAAAAAAGAGCGAAAACGCAGAAGAAAAAGGAGGTGTGGAAGACGAGGCAGCAAGCAAAACAGAGCCGGAGAACGAGTGAAAGAGGGAGCCAAGCTGTCGTGGAGCGCTGCCAGCCGTCTGTGTGGTCCGACGCGTTCCAGCCTGGAGGAAGCTAGCCAGGCGAGGGAAGGGCACACACACTTCCACACACACAGACGTACACAACAATTCCCAAAGGCAATACATTTATTGAACACACTTTATACACATTTGTACAGTACAGTACAAAGTTTAAAGAGCTCACACACACAGTTTGACTTGTGTGTGGTTTTCCAGCAGACTCCCTCTGCACCTTTCTGCTCACATTAAAGTGTTTTGACTCAGAACAGAGGAGAACAAATCTTAGATGGGTTTTTTTTTTTTTTTTTGGTGCAGCTAAGGGCCAACCAAGTCCAGATTTTGTCTTTTTGTCATTATCTCTCTTGATGATTCACTTTTTGCCTCTTTATTCTTCTGTATTGCTCTTTGTCTTGCCCTCTCTGTGAATAATTCTGTGTTTTGTACTTGGCACGGCTTCAAGGGACTTCATAAGACATTCAAGTGACTGGCTGCCTTGGGAAAAGCATGAAGTACTCTTTTTATTTTTTTTCTTTCTAGTTTCTCCCCTCCTCCTCACTCGCTCCATCCTTTGATTTCTTTTCCTCCTGATGTTTGGGTGAGTTTTATTGTCTGGCCCCCATTACTAGAAATAGCTTCAACTTAGGTAGCAGGACATAGATGTTTTTTTTTCCCCGTATTCTTTTAAATCCTCTGTTATTACCTGAAACTAAATGCACCTTTGTTCCAGTTTTGGACAATTTGCTTGAGGTAGTTACTAACACATAAACACATAAAAATATCTCATAAATAGTTTTAAATCAAACGGTAGTGTTCTTTGAGGTAATGCCCATTGCCTGCCGCCATGCACGCTAAAGTTTTAAACCAAAGATGTTGTGTGATCCATTCGGGCTGAAAGTATGTGTTGAAGATGATGCTCAGCGACGACCTCGCCAGATTTAGGCACAATATCTCTAAAATTGACCGAATTACAGCTGTTTTCGCACCAGCAAAGGCTGGTTAGCTGGGGCAGCAATCTAGAATACTTGAATCTTGAAAATTAGCCACAGCTGTTGTTTATTTGTAGCTTAGATATGCTTGAAATGGTGGTTCTATAAAGAAAAAACAATATTTTGATCAATTTAAACCATAAAACTAGTCGAGTAAGGCTGTTAATAGGGTTAGGTTCACTGTAATTATCGCCCGCTGCCAGAAAAAGGTAAGCATTCATGTCTGTGTTTGTTTGTTTGTTAGTAAAATATCTCATGAGCCACTGGATTTTACAGATGTTAGGCTAAACTTTGGGGTGGTAGTAGCTGACACTCATCTCCATCATGTAGAGCAAGAACGTACAGATCGTTGAAGATCTTAGCTTAAAACTTTGGCGTGAAAGGCAGCAGGCGGTGCCTTCAAGAAATGCTGTTTTTTTAATATAATAAATATATAAATAAATATATATATATATAAATATATAATAAGTAATTTTTAAAAGATGGGTTTTACATCCTCATCTAGGTACAGATTAACAAACTCTCAGCTGGCAGAGGTGATGTCATATTTATAAGTCAAATTTGAACCGAACCATAAAAATCGTCACAATTTCTTTTTTCTTTTAACTCATTATTTTCTGGACCTAAATTTTTTTTAATATTTCAGTTCATTTTGGGGTTAATTAATTTACCCAAATAAAAACATTTGCAGAAAACTTGTACAATCCAATATGTAAAGCACTCTGCCTGTTTGAGTAATGTAATTTTATAATTTCAAATATTTGTCTTTCTAGAAAATGAAAGATAAATCTGGAAGCACAAGTGCTTTTTTCCCCCATAATTAGATTTTTTGTAAAAGTAAATTAGACTTTATTTCCACGATAAAAAATAGAAATAATATTATGTTTCAAAAATAATATCTAAATGAACTTTAAATAAAAAGAGCTCTTTTTTTTTAGACAGGGGTTTTCAAACGCTGTTTATTTAATTGACGTTTAACCGATGCAATAAAAAGAGTTCTGAAGGAAACAAGTGTCTGATGAGGTTTGGTATGTGTGTGTGGGCAGGGTTGTTAAACATAACAATGTGTTGACAGCTCTGTGTTTATTGGCGTAGAGGTTTCATGTCCACACATCTCTGAATGACTCAGAGCGCCGTGGGAACCTTATCTCACCTCAGGATCAAAATACATGCATTCGCTCTGCAATCAGACGTGACAATCAAACAAGAGCTACTCAGTCAGATACAATTATTTATGCACAAATGATCATTTGCTAAGCTGTTTAATAAAATGACTTTTATTAAACTGCACTCTGCATAAATGATCAGATTCTGCAGAGTTGGTTCCAGGAGCTGCTGCAACTCTAGTTTCAGTCGACTTTAATGTTTCGAAAAGGAAAGAAATGATTAAAATAGTAACTTTTTCAGTTCTTGATAGCATATATTTAAGGATCTGAGGTCAGTCCATGTCACTTCTCTTTACTCTCAAAGTATGTCATGCTTTCGGTTTAAAAAAGCAGCTCATCATTCACTCCTGCCAACTTTAATGTCCAATTATGTTCAATTAACTAACTCCAAAAGAAGGAAGTCAAACCTCCTTTTTACCTTTTGCTTTCTAATTTGTAAGTAAATGCAAGTTACTATCAGAAATTTCATGTTTTAACGGCATTTAGGAAAGAAAATTCAGCTGAAAATGGAATAATGTGCTGTTAAGAACTGTAAAGCTGAAAACCTCTCGTTCTATTCAGTGTGTGTGTATGAAACCGTCTCCAAAACACACATACACACACACACACACACACACACACACACACAGAAGAGAAGGGAGAGGTGGAGTCAGGCGCCTCGCTACAGCTTCAAAATCAGCTGCAGTGAAAAGAGCTCTAAAGACAGGGTTTATAAAAAAGCCTTGGTACTAAAATTATTTTCATTAAGAGCTCAGAAAATTATGTCAACTTGTTAAAAAAAAAGGCAGGAGTAAAAATGTGAGTTTACAGCCTGCATGTGTTTTTATTCCAGTAATTTCAAGTCTGTTATGGTTTTGGTTTTGCATTTTCAGCTATTCTTAGTCTGTTTTCCTTATTCAGTTATGTTCTTTGTGGTGTGAAGTATTTTTCAGGTTACTTTCTTTTCACGCTGTTTAATCGAACCTCGTTTCCCTCAGCTCCCTGGTTTCTCAGCACCATTACACACCCGCCATTCATCCGGCAATCAGTCCAGCTGTTCACACTCAGTTATTACCGAAACCCTCGCAGGTTTCTCTAGCCCCCCATCAGATCCTCCTCTATACTTGCCCTGTTGCCTTTCCGTGTTTGTAGTTTTTGTGTTATTAGTTCATGCGTCTTATGTGCTCCCTCTTGCTTCCCTTTGCAATTTGTTCTGCTGCCTTCTCGGCTTTTCGTGTCGTGATTAAAGTTGCACTTATTTCTCCGCCCCACACGCCGTTTCTGCAATTTTGTGTCCTCACCGCTACTTCGTGATGACAGGCTTGCTCAATGAGAAGTTGCTAAACACCAAGTGAGAACGAAGCCATGCTGATCGTGTTGCTCTGCAGGCTCCATTTGGTCATTTACCTTACAATGCAAAACTAGGTCACTTCATCCTAAACTGTTATTTCGGGGTTTGGTTCCGTTTGATCTTTTCATCTAAATGTTAAAAAGTTAAACTCTGATTTTTAAAGACATATGCACAGATTTTTGTCTTGACTCTTGCTCTGCGCTGCACTTTGTGAGTGTAAACAAAGCTTCTGTGATGCAAAATTAACAGAAAACCCTAAGTACTGTGTGTGTGTGTGTGTGTGTGTGTATTTGAAAGTGTGGTTACAAGAGTTTGGCTTGGCAGACGGGCCTCCTGAACCACTAATATTGTCTCCAGGCTTGTAAGTTACCAGGGCTTCTTCACCAGACTTGTTAACACCCCGACCAACACCAATCCAAAGCCCAGAACCCTCTCCCCAAGACCCGACAGCTTGGGGTGCCAGAGAGCAGCGATGGCTCCGACCACTAACCTCGACTCACACTCGGCTACGCAGGATAACCGCGGGAGGACACAGTGTGCGTCTTTATGTGCGATGCCACAGAGGGGTTTGTTACCTTCCCTGCTTTTTGCCTGTCATCAATTAACTCCAATGAGAACAGTGGGTTTGGACAGAAAGCTTGTATGTGGTGTTATTGCAGCTCGACTATAATCGCTCAGGAAGTTTGTCTCAGCTGGCCACAGCCACCATCGGGAGCAGCTGAAGGCAGACAGAACCACCTATAAAAGCATATTGGTTTAAACAACCACTCCCTGTCTATTAGCTCAAAATGACATTTAATGAGGCCTATTAGTTGCACTCCAAATCAGCACTGCGGCTCCTCTGGACTAATGACACCAATAACACACACACTCCTGCTGAACGCATACAGGCTACCAGACATGCGCGCAGATCGTATCTATACGAGCAAGCACGAGAACACACACACATCCACGTATACACACGCTGCAGCAACAGTGGCAAACCACAGGGTAACCAAGAGCTGTCAGGCGATTAAGGACAATGCAAGCCACAGAAACCAAGCTAGCCTCCTGCTAATAGCACAGTGGCCAGAGGGACCCAACTAACCGTGCTCGCTGTAAACCTCACACCACAGATCTTCAAACTAAACCTCACTCATATTCTGACCACACAATTAATTAACTGGAGCTCGGCCTCGCAGTGCAGAGATGCGAGCCCCGTACGTTCACGGGTGGTCCCCGCTTTTATTCCTCCACAGATATTAGATGAAGGACCGTGAGGGGGGGGGGAGGGGATGGAAGAAAAAAAAAAATCACATCCCTCAGGAAAACTCATATGGCTACCATAAGGGCTCATCAAACACTCTGATACAAAATGTGCTTCCTGAAAGAGACGCCCACAGCCAGGCGAGTTAAAGAGAGGGAGGAAGGAAAAAAAACGCCAATAAAACTCCTCGTGTGTTAAAGTTAAATCAATAAAATGTATCAAGAACGTTCTTTAATGTTGTTGGTTTTTTTACACCCCTCATCAATCATTGCTGAAATATCATACGTACAGAAATAACAGTGTTTTTACAGAGGAGTACCACAGAGTGCCAGTGTATGTCATTTTTAAAGACAGCCTACTGTTCCCTCGCTGGTCCTCCCCACCCTCGTAGGGGCCCGTCGTACCACATGCCTCCTAATTACCCGCTCGTTTAGCACAAAATAAGAGCTGTAATGGCCGACAAAGCCACCCCCCCTCTCCATGTTCCAGTGAAGCGTTCACAGATAGAATCAGAGCGTTGGAGACAGCCGGCGCGCTCGGCTCTATGGGAGTCGGTGCTGTGGACGTGAAACAAGTGGGCGAGGGGAGGGGAGGTGGTGGTGGTGGTGGTGGGGGGCAGCGGAGAGGGCACATGTGCGTTTTGTCACCCTTCGACCTCGCGCTAAATGACCCCTGAGCGGGAGACGTGTTCCGGCTGTAGTTTCTGGGTAAATTATGTCACCGGGCTTATGAATGATGACGTGGTCGTTATGCTTAAACGTCTGTCCTGAGGCTGAAGGGAAATTTGCATGTTCAACTTTTAACATCAAAGCAGTTTTTAATTTTTTTTTTTTAATTAAGACAAATTGAGCAAATTGACTGAAAACAAAGAAAATGGCGATATCAGGTAGAACTCAGTCTCTCTTGGACCGTTTCAAACGTCCTCCCCCGCGTGCGCCCCCCCCATAGGGATTCTGGGAGACAAACCTAAAGCCTACGAAGTTCAGCTTTTCTAAATAAACTCAGTTCCGACTCCCATCTGCTCGCCACCGAGCAACAAGGACTTGTTTGAAAGTCATCTGACGGGGGACAGCAGATGCACAGGAAATGCTTTTGATCAAACAAGAGTGAGAACGGGGCGGCGAGGAGATGGAGGTTTGGGGGGGTGGGAGGTGGATGTGGGCGTGATTGTGAGTGCATGTGCGCTTGAGGACTTGCATATGCCTTTGTTTCGGGGGGGGGGGGGGGGGGGGG
>NC_051448.1:16697307-16701806 GCF_001649575.2 Kryptolebias marmoratus | reverse complement strand
GCATGTCTCTTGAGTGCAACGTGTAGAGTGTGTGTGCGAGGCGTTTTTTTTGGCACCGCCAGCAGGTTTCCTACAACTCAGAGCGATGGTGGTAATCCTACTGTCTCCTGGCTCCTCTGTGTCTCCGGGTGTCCCTGGTGCCATATGTGACGGGGCAGGCAGGCGGCGCCCTGGTTTGTTTGTGATGTGATATTGTTCACTGAGACGCCTTGAGATGAGAATATATATATTTTTTTATGAAAGGGAGGAGGGTTGTGGAAACAGCTGCATGCCAGACCAGTTGGCACTGATGGCTATAGTAAAGTTTTTTTCTTTTTTTTTTCTTCCTCACTTGTTTTTATAAGGCCTATTAAAATAAGCTGATGCTAGCACTCTGCTACCCCATGTACCCTCTCAGGGATACTTCGTCTCACATTTTATGTCTCTTCTTCCTCTTGCATGGGAAACTCAGCTGCTTTCTTAGAGCTTATATTTAATTAACAGCCTGCCGACTGACAGTTTACACAACTTTTGTTTTCCAGTAAAACCTCTTTGCTTTGTTAATTTGCTTGTTGCTGTTTTTTTTTTGTTTTTTTTTTAGCCGAGTCGTTTGCTGCCATTGGCCGGCTCCACGGTGCCACACCCACAGCGTAGTCTAAAGGACCAGCGGGGTGATTGAACACATCGCTGGTTCAGTTCACAAAACAAGCCCGCTCACTGTCCTTCTTCAAAGCGATAACTTAACATTTATATGATTGTTGAAGAAAATTCTGCAGGACAGACTGGAGATGCACGGTTAAATCTTACAAGTGGCATCATGGGAAAATGGAGTTTTCTGGAAGCTCTGAAGCTTGACGGTGTAAAAGATGGAACGTTCCTGCTTATTACTGCCTGCCGTGGAAAGGCTAAAGGCAGGAAGCTATGCTTTTGCATGAGCCTGTGTGTGTCTGGATGAATTCTACTGAAAAAAGAACTCAGAAAGTAATCACTGGCTGTCTATCAACAACTGATTAAATGTTGAAGTCATTCCAGTTCAACACAGCCACCACAGCCAACTGACCTTAGAAAACACAAAGATGGCTATAACTCAGCCCATTTTACATATATTGAGTTAAAAAATTCGAAGTGGCAGTAGAAGAGAATCATCCCCAACACATGCTCTGTTTTGTGAAAATGAATGCAAGGTCTTGTGATCTCATGTGAGAGCTTGCATAACAATAATTTTAAGGTTTGACCTAAACAGCTATATCTTCTTTGCTCAACATGAGGACGATGTCAGCCTAAGACTCTGGCGTGAACGGAAACGGGCGACATGCGTTCCTTCAAGGAATGCAAGGCCTTTACTTGATTAATATTTCTTTTTGTCTTTAAACCCCTGCTTTTTATATATTTTTAAACCATCTTCCTAGGTGTAATACTGACTTGCTGGTGCACCACATTTAAATAGAAACATAATGCTTGCGAGTGCGTGGACTGTGCATGCGTTGGTACTCACTCCTGGGCTCACGGGGTCCGTCCACGGTGACCTTTATAGCTCGGTGATAAGTGGCCACTTGTGGTGGGTTGGTGAATACTGTGATTGTCAGTGTGAAGCTCTTGCCTGCGGTGACATCAAAGAACATCAAATGATGTGCAGTCGAGGAAGACAATGACCTGCATTCATCTCTAACCCATCCCCAAGTCACAAGTGTGGAAGAGATCACATAGAAGCGATAAAAAGCCAGGAAAGTTTGACTTAAAAAAGGATTAACAACAAACATTTTGTTGATTTAAGGGGGCCTCTGTAGTTGTTTTGGCAAAGTCTGAAAAGAAGACGGGCTGCAGGAGCCAGCATCTCATTATCCAGAACCTCTGATGCAGCGTGAGTGGGCGAGAGGCATTTTAATAGTCACTTCCTTTCTCGATAATCCCCAGCAGTTGCTGCCTTGGGGTTGACTTGCTTGTCTGTGCAAGTGTGTGCGTTCGAACGTTCACGCACGAGGAATGCTGTGAATCAGATCGCGACAGCCAAGTCAGCAGCCCCACTAACGTCTGAGGCACGCAGACACATCGTGCAACGCTGGCTACACGCCGGGGAAACAGGAAGGGGGGAGGGAGGGAGGGAGCTGCAGCGACTCATACAAGCAGCTGTCCATTCAGCTGCAGCCTTTCACGTGCCCTCCTCCTCCTCCTCCCCCTCTTCACTACCACGTTTTAAAATAAACATGAGCGATAAGATAGGTGCGGGAGATGCCTGCTGCAGCAGGTGTCCCACATACCTGATTCGAGGTGCATGAGGATGGAGCAGAGCCCGGGGATGAAGTGGGACACCCTGTGAGTCACCATCCTGTTTTCCTGCCGTCGCTGCTGTTCTCGTCTATTACCTGGAGTCTCATTCGGGGCTTGAGCTATTCCCGCGCACGCCAGCTCTATTAAGACTAATGATCATATCAGCAGTATCTGATTCCTCTCTAAATAACCTGTTGGATGCAGCACCCCCCACCCTCCTCTCATCTCAGCTGGCTCCGTCCTCCTCCTGCTGCACGACTTTCGGCTATCTAACATGCTATCGGTTCTCCTCCCGCTTGTACTGATCTGTCACTGCAGGGGGTATTCATTTCAGACACCTTGTAGTCTGATCCACCCTGGCTCCTGTGTCACTTCCTGTTACCAGATTCCGTGTTACAGAAAAAGAAGAAAAAAATGGAAGGGGTGGATGCACGGGAGGTTTCTGTGGAAACAGGTCCAGCATCCCTGTCCTCTCTATAGTTCCTCTCATCCCTGCTTCCTCTTGTGTTTGATAGCTGGAGCAGAGCTGCTGACAGCACCCACAGCAGACCACTTTTAGGAGACAATTAAAAAAAAAAAGATGTATATTTTAAGAATGCGTAAATGGGATGCGAGTCATCACGTTTGAAATGGGGCGATTTAATGCCGAGCGAATTGAACAGTCCAGTGGTAGAAAGCGCCGCTCAGCGATGCCAAACACTTAAGGAATGTTCACTTGGAGTTCATCTCACTGTGGCGGCCCGAGGAGACAGAAAGAGAGGGAATCAGCACGACCCCAACGTGTTCACGAGGCTGAACTGAGCCGGGTCACGTCAGGCGAGAGACAAGGGACAGAAACCAGCACTTGACAAGTGATATACTTTCCTGTGTTCTCAGGGGAAAAAGTGAAAAGATTTCCTCCTGGAGTCGACTTTNCAGCTTAAGGAGAGGGGCGGTGGGGTTTAAGCCCTGGAGTTAGAGAGATCATTATGTGGTTGCCACTTAGGGAGCGTGGCCACTAATCCTCGCCGCTGAACCTAATCGCTCTGGGCTGAGCCGCAGGAGGGAGTGGGGAGCTAGAGGTCTCACCTCTGCCGCTGCGGCCCACGAAGCGGAGGTCGTTGAAGCGGGCCACTTGGTTCTTCATCACGCCTGAGGCATTCCGCAGCTCGGCCGAGTAGTTCTCGTCGTTGCCGGCCATCACCGTGACGACCGTCCCGTCGGGTATGTCCCCGAGAGCAACCACCTGTGAAAGTGACAAAAGGCAGACATTTTAGAATAAATTTTTTTTGGTTCACCTGTGGAAGAAAAAGGGTAAACGTAAACATTTTCTTTTTTTTTTTGGCTATATGTGAGTAAAAAATTTAAACAAGCAAAAACAAAACATGGGAACTCTTTCAAAATAAGAGCTATGAGATGCCAAAAACAATCCCACTATGGCATCCTTTCCTCCATGTCACGTTGACACATGGATTTAATTCCACTCCCAACATCATCAGGATACGTGTCATTATGTTCACCATCTTCAGTGTCGAGGGCCACCCCCCCTAAAGTGTTATCATTGAGATTCTTGGATGCAGATAAAAGAGGACGAGTGCAGGCCCGAAATAATTACAAAGCAATAAGAAGGGGGAAAAAAAATAAAGGTTGGATATATTTCAGAAAGCGTCACATTTAATCCAAAGCCAGCTAACAAATTTTAACAAGAGCCTTTGATCCGTCTTTTAAAAATATGTCTGTGGAGTAATTAATGGGGTGAAATAAAATAATCATAAAAAATAAAACATGTTCAAAAGGCCTGAAGAAACACTGAAAGCATAACTCTCGGAGGCAACTAAAAATGTTTTATGTTTGTGTGTAATTCAGCTTGTTAACACATAAAAAAAAAACAAAAAAAAAACTTCTGAGTTGAATTTAGACCTAGGACAATTTGAAAAAAATAATAAGCACTTGAGGTGTCAAATAAATTATTAGTCATTCAGGGCTTTAAAATAATTTTATCCGAGCTGCTTTATTAAAAAAAACAACTACTTAGAATAAAAAGGCTACTTTTACTAAGGAAATAAAAAGGATATTATTACAGGGAAATAAACAATCCAGTTTAAATTATTTGAACTATAAAGCTTATTATAAATGGAACCAAAACTCCCTATAATTTCATTTCTTTAAGACAGAAACAGCTGCTTTTTGTGCCGAGGTTACCTGGAATTACGCACGAGTTTACCCCCATAAAGAGACCCACAGCCCGCCTGGTTTCGTGCTGTGGGAGGAGG
>NC_051448.1:16690344-16697122 GCF_001649575.2 Kryptolebias marmoratus | reverse complement strand
CCGCCGCGTCGGGCTGCCCCGCCGGCGAGCTCACCTCGTTCATCTTCCCCGGCACCGGCTGGAGGCTGCTGGACGGCGGGCTGAACCTCCGGCTGGCGCTCGGATCTACGGGAATTCGCATCACAACACCGGGGGGGCGGATTAGCAGGGTGGGGGAAAAAAAGGAAATAAATAAGGGATAAAAAAAGCGGCTTGTCCCTCTCGCTTGAAAGTGGGGGAAAAAATAAAAAAAATGGTCGCCTTTAAAAAGAGTTAAAAGTAGACTTGTTCCTCACGGCTCAGCCCCTATGAGGACGCGCCAGTTGAACATGTGTGGATATAAATAACATCAAATAAAGCTCCGAGAGGCTATTATACAAATACAGAGGGGGGACAAAACAACAACAAAAAAGGGCAGGTCTAAAAGGGAGCAGACAGTCTGAAAAGTTTTTGTCTTGCTTTTAGTTTAAAAAAATAAAAGTCTAAGCGCAGCTCCAGGTGCGTCATTGAAGTCTTTGTGTCAAAATGAAAGGCGCTCTGAAAAGCCGCAGGCTGTGTACACGCTCCCCACAAGAAAAAAAAACATTAACTCTGAGTATTTATAACCTCGCGACGCTTGTAAATTCTACATACATTTCTGTACGACCTTCCGGCCGGCAAAAAAAAGACGAGAAGAAGAAAAAGAGGAGAAGAAAAAAAAAGAGGCGAAGAAGAAGAAAAAACCATCGCCGGTGAGATGAAGGAGGCGGAAAAGCGAGTCCCGTTTTGTGGCCGTGAGTGCGGTTAAAGTGTTTGGAGGTCGGGCTTTCCCGCGTGCTCGGGCTTTTTGTGGTTTATATAGCTCGAGCGCACGGCAATTATCGCGCTGATGCGACTCCAGCACGTGGTGTCTGGAGTCAGACCCATTCCCCACCGCTGTAATCTATCACGCCTCTTTACATACAGCCAGACGTGCCCTCGGACAGATGTTTGCGTGCTTGGGGCGCGCGCGCGCTCCCGACGCATTTTTTCGGGTCTTTTTTTTTTCTTGTTTCTTTAATGTTCCGGTACGTACCGACATGTCGCCGCTCCGCTGGTCCGTCGGCTCGCTCCTGACTCCGCTCATCGCTCTCCCAGCTCCGGCGGCGGCGCGTTGTCGGAACCGCGTCGCCTTTTTTTTTTTTAAACCTCGCTTTAACTGAGCGCGCGCTCGCGCAGTTCCGAAGCCGCGCGGAGCTCCACGAGGCCGGAGCGAGTGAGTCACTCCGTGAGTCAGGTAGAGAGAGAGAGGCGCACGAGGAGTAGAGTTTCACTAGGGGCGCGAGCGCGCGCACGGGGAGGAGGGAGAGAGAGAGCCGTGGCGCAGGTGTAGCCACGCGGCGGGCGGACGGGCAGGTATTCGGCCCTCTTTTGCGCTCGTTCGTCTTCGTCTCGAGGAGCCAATCACGCGAAAACTCACCGGGGTTCGTGCTCCGTGGCTTAAATCAATCACAGCCGAGTTTCATTAGGTGGAAATGAAACCACATGTACGCAGCCCTGAAAGACGAGTTCCTATAGGTCATTTCTTCGAGGCGCAAATTACGCACGACTTACTATTTATTCTTCCAAATTACAGTTATTTTAGACAGTATTTGTTTTAGGAGTTTTTTCTTCTTCTTTTTTATTTTTTTAGACCGTTAAAGGAAAAAAAAACCGGCTCTGCATTTCTGTTAAACATCTGAATTTTCTAATTAAATCCCAGGCTTGATACAGAAAACATATGCCGTGATATGTAGGTTGGAGTAAACGCAGCAGAAAATAGCTGAAAGTGGCTGAAATGTGTTCCATCTCCAAAATGCAAGCTATATAGTCCCGAAAAAAAAAGAAAAAATTAACTGCCACATTTCATACATCATCACATCCAGAGGTCACTTTTCAGGATCGGGAATGATTTTAATCAGATGCTGTCTTCAAATGCCTGCTTAGTTTTTCAATTATTTTTTATTATTGCCGTTCCGAAAATAATAATTAACAATTAATTAACAAGAAGGAAGAAAAAAACACTGAAATCCAGATCTGCTCAAATATTTCAGTGGCAATGTGACGTTTTATTTGTAATAATGGCAATTTAAAATATTCAAATTGGAAAAAAAACAAGCAAACAAAGATTAAAATGATTATATTTAAATTTCAAAAAGCATTTGTGCCATTTTCACACGTGTCAACATCTCAATTTAATAAAAAAAAAGAAACAGTTCTAGTGATTATTTAATAAATGGTAATAGGTGTTATCATTCAATAAACGATTATTATTAATGAAGTAACGGTTCTAGTTATGATTCAAGAAATAGTTTAAGTTAATATAAAAAAACGGTAAATAGACTGAAATTATAGAGTGCCTTTCTAGCCTGCCAGGCCTAAAACAATCTGTCCTCATTTACCCCTCCACACACATTTATACAGAACTCTACATCTCTTGAGTGGGTTACATTTCTTTAATTAATTTAAATAAACATATATATATGTTGCAATTACTTAACCTAGTTAACTGGTTCCACTAAACTCGGTTGTTTAACTGGAACATGAGTATATTAAATTCAATCAACTAAATGATGTTGAACAAACTGAACTATTGCATGTGTTTAAATTCACCTTCTCAGCTTTAAGTTGTACAAGATGAAGTCTACAATGCTGCATTTAGTGAGCTCAGTTTGTTTGTCCTTTCTTTAATTAGTAGGTTAAAAGTAAATGTTAACATTTAATCAGCTGGGGTTAGTGGAACCAGCAGACATAACTAGGTGAAGTAAATTCAACACTTTATTTCTTAGAGCTGATCTGAATGAATCATTCTATAGAGACTGATCAGGGCTTTAGATCACATTCACACCGGAGACAGTGAGGGGTTCAGCGTCTCACCCAGGGACACTATAACATGCGGCACTCTAGTGGAATCAAACCTCCGACTCTCTCGCTGGAGGACGACAGCTCTAACCGCTGAGCCACAGCCGCCCCCAGCGTTTCTGGTTCTCATCATCGTCTTCAGTGTGGATGCTGCCCCCTTCTTCCTCTACTGTAGAGGGCATCATTACCCTCCGTGAGTCTCTGCCTCTCAGCCAGACCTCGTCACACACACACCCTCCTCTTCCCTAATTACCCATCAGTCTCCCAACGAGACCTTTCTGAGCGCCACATCACACAACAGCGTGTGTATATTACCATTCTGCGTTCCTTTTTTTTTTTCTTTCTTTCTTTTTTCTTTCCCAAACAAGTTTTTATTGCACAAAGCCTTTAAGACAAAGGCCTTTGATTACTGCAGGCCTCTTTCAAAATAAATTAAACGACTCGGGGACACAGCTGTTAGGGCATTTAGGTCCCGTAGCTTGTTTTCATGTTGTAAAGCCGAATATAGCTTTTAATATTTAATTAAAGAAAACGTTGCTGTTCCGAGACAACAAAGGGGTTTTAATTGTCTCGTCTGTGCATTTGAAGCAACAATTTGGACTGGCGTGTGCGCACACTCAGATGTGTGTGTGTGAGAGTGAGGGTGCGATATATACTTTTATATGTATAAATCTGCACTGACATGCATCTGGCACCTCGTCATGTGAATGATGTGGAGGGGTAAGGGGAGAAAAAAAAAAAAAGAAGAGTGATTGAGTTACACTTCCCCCTTAAAGAGTGCCCCCCCTGCCCCCAAAACACCAGAAATATGGTTCACATTGTCCAGCATTCCCAAAGATCAGCTAACAATTCATGGATGGATAAATGTGAATAGTAGTAATTAAATCTGTAATAGTCATAAACACGGCCTTGCAGGGACCATGAAGGCAGTTATTCCAAAGGAGTTGGGTTTCAGCTCGGATAATGTCGTGGAATACATGTGGAAAATGTGTGGGAAAACATCCAAAACGAAATGTAATTTAGCACATGTTCTGGATGAAATGTCGGGGAATTGAGTCTATTTAATACACTCAGCTCGGTCAGCTTTATTAGCTTTAACTTTGACAGTTTTAAACTGTGATTTAACTGTAAATTTCCTCATTTCAGATGGCTTACGACTGACCCGTCAGTCGGGGTTTTGTATAAATCTACAAGCTTTTTTTTTGTTTTTTCCACACAAATTTACATTGATGCCCCCTTGTGCTGTCCCATCAGAGGCTCCATATTTTCCCAGCTCAAACCCCAGACCCTGAACTCCCCCCCCACACACACACACACCTCCACCCGGCTCCAACCCACTCTCAACCCGGTCGTGACTTGAGCCCTGACGAGCCCGGCTCATCAAAGGCTGTTCGTCCCATCTGAATCCGCTTTTCCTGCCGCCGCGCTTCCAGCATCTGCCTCCCAGCTCCCAGCGGTCCAGGATCCGCCTCGCGTCCGTCCTGCGCGGCCTCCTGACCGCCTGGCTCTCTCCGTCACTCAGAGGCATTGAGCCGAACCCTGTTTCGGAGTGTAAAACTCACCGTTTGATGTGAAGGGAGACAGGGGGAAAAAGGGGTCGTTTTTTTGTGCCAGAGTGTGCTGCTGAATAAAACGCCAGCTTTTTCTGCTGCTCCCTGGCAGATTTATTCCAACCAAAAGATTAACTTTTGATTTAATGCAAACCCTGGACTGTTTTTCTCTCCCCCCCACCCCAGATATGTGACCGATCTTGCTGAGTATTAGCAGATCGAATAGGATGTTGTAATGAATCTAGCGTAAAGCCGTTCAGCCATGCAGTAGGTCTGCAGCTCGCCTGGCGCACAGCTGGATCTTCTCTCTCTCTCTCTCTTTCTGCGCTCTGGTGTTATTCATCTACTGTGTTACACTGGCTTGGAGTCACTGCACAGTAGGAGAAGTGGCGAACAGTGAAGAACCACAGCGTACCACATTGAGCAGGATGTGCCTTTTGTGATTTATGGTAATATTGTATTTCTGCTGCTCCGTTTCAGTTATTTGTTTAAAAAAAAAAGACAAGAAAGAAAGAATCAAACTCAGCTGACGCTCTACGACTAATTTTCCCTGTCGAGATATCAAGCGTGTAATAGAAGTTTCTGTTCTCGTTCCCACTTGGAACGACACGGCCCGTGTGAAGCGCTAATGTGCGCACACGCTCGCCGTCTGTGGCGCTGACAGCAGACTAACAAGGCAGAATTGTTCTGTGTTTGTGAGCTTCTCTTCTGCCATTGCTGCATGACGCGAAAAGACGACTGCGTGGCTTTGCGAAATTAGCTGTCAGCGAACACACGGCGCAAAATTGATGCTAAAAAGCGGAGAAGTAAAGGCGTAGCATTCCTCGAAAGAATACTTATTATTGCCCCGCCCTGGGGAGATTGGAGTTTTAGACTAAGACTATGTTGTTAATGACTCTCAGCTAGAACCACACCAGAAATTAGCTCAATATCTGTAAAATTGACTGAATTATAGCAATTTCTTTGTTTTCAAAGATTTATTTGACTGTGGCAGCCATCTTTAATCGGGTTGGGTCCAAAAGATAAACAGTTGTAGACGTACATCCAGTGATTATTATCTGTAATGAGATATGCAGAAAGTAAGAATTTGATGTCTTAAAACTGAATAATCTTTGGAGTTAAATGATTCAAGATGGCTGCCACCGCCAATTGGCAATAAAAAACACAAAAATGGCTCTAATTCATCAGCAGATACTGTGCTATTTGGTGTGATTGTAGCTGAGACTGAGCCTCAACAGATACTCTGAGCACTGACAGACGGCACAAGATCTTAGTTTAAATTTACACCATTGACCATTTTGGAGTCAACTCTGTCTGTTAGCAAAATATCTCATCAACCACCAGTCGGATTTTAAAGAAACTTTCAGGAAAAAGTCATTGAATTTATCTCCAAACATACATCAATGTACAATGATTACTTTCTGCAAGTTTCACTGAAAGTCATCCAGTGGTTCATGAAAATTTCATGAAATATTTTAATATGTTTTAATAAGAGACACCCAAATATGCACACACGCAGACAAAAATATTTGACTTTCGGTGGCGGGTGATAACGATACGATCTCATGCAAATTTGCTCGCTTTCATTTTTGTCCAAAAAACAGTTTTGAACTTCTTCCTGAAACCACTCACTCCATCTTCTTTTGCGTCAGCATATAGTTTGTCTCATCATTCAAGAAAAGTACACTCACTGAAAACTTAGGCTTAAGGATCCATTTCACAGTGGTACGTTTTTTTTTGTTTTTTTTTCTTTTGCAAGACGCTTAATTATAGCTTTGTAGAAGAGCTCAGTGACGTGGCCCAGGCTGTTTAAGCTCTAACGGGATGTTTCCATGTTCGGCAGGCCACCGGCCAAATGGCCTGCCAGCAAACCAATCACCAAGCCCACCAGGCTCGGCGGCAGACCAGACAAAGATCCAGTCTGCCGGCCAATCAACTCGGGGAGCACACGTGGAGCCTCCAAACTAGCTTCGATGGTTGACAAGCTAATTTGTGAACCAAGCGGAAGACGACAGCGGGCAGCAGCTCGGCTCCTCGTGACCTCATCCACACAACCGTCTCACATCCACGAACTGATCCCAGATCACAGCAAAGCCCTTAATGACTGTTTGTGACAAAGCCTGTGACATCATCGTTTACCGTTGGGATGAGGAACGGCACGTTCTGCGGTGTGTGTGTCGGAACGAGTGTGTGTGTGTGTGTGTGTGCGTCCATATGTTGCTACTTTCAGAGACTTGTGTTGGACTTGAGGGTTGGAGCGACATGCCTACAGAGCCTGCCTGATATTTTACTCTGCTTTAGAAAAGGAAGGCAGCAACTTGAAAAGAAAAAAGAAACGGAGACATGGAGGGGGCGGCTGCTCGCTGCTTGTGGCAGGAGGGTAGAAGGGG
>NC_051448.1:16679932-16690331 GCF_001649575.2 Kryptolebias marmoratus | reverse complement strand
GGGAGGGAGGGGTATAAAGACAATTTCCTCTCTGCTCTTATTTCTCTGACTGTCTGCCGCCTACCGCCTTCATGGAGGTCCCTAATTGAGATCACTTGTACTTTAAAAATAGGAACAAAAAAGGAACTTCTGCGGGCTGGAAGACGGAGAGGAGAAAATAAGGCAGTAACAGCGTATGTGATGAAGGCTGCCATTAAAGAGCCCCAATGGTAGATCTGAGGGACTCTCTCTGCATCTGCCAGAGAACCTTCACATGTTTGTGTGTCACACACCACCTGCTGTCATTGTGCTGGAGTTGTGCACACACAGGAGGGTACATACTTTTCTTTGAGCGTGCGTTTGTGGGTGGGGGGGTGTTTGACGGGGTATGGTGACAGAGCCTCGGGCTGAGGGCAGGAACACTCCAAACAGCAACGTTTTGTTCAGTTTTTTCGACTTATGTATGTACTTTTGCAGTTTGCTGCAACCAGACTCTTTTAGGGCTTTCAGGTAGTTTTGGCTGCCCTTTGCCTTGTATCTGTCGCCACCGAAAGGCAAAGAGGACGATAATGCGTCTATCTTTTAGTGAAATATTTCATGAACTGCTGGTCAAATTTTCATGAAAAGCTCAAAGTAATCATTAGACATGCCTCTACAACTGATTAACTTTTGGAGTCAACCAGATCCAAGATGGCTGCCACAACCAACTAACATTAAAACAACACAAGAATGGCCATGCCTCAGTCAATTTGACTAATATTAACTTAAAGTTTGGTGTGGTTGCAGCTGAGAGTAATTTACAACACATGCTGAAAGTGCTACTGACAGTGCAAGATCTGCTGGAGTCAACCCTGTTTGTTAGCAAAATATCTGATGAACCACTGGAGGAGAGATCTGGATTTGCCTGGGTAAATAAAGGTTAAAAAAAAGAAAGATTTTAATAAAACTTGCAGGAAAGAATCATTGGAATTACCTCTATGACTGATTCATGTTTGGAGTCAATACACATTAAGATGGTCACCACAGTTAATCTACATTAGCAAACAAAAATTAGCAATAGTTCAGTCAGTTTTACAGGTATTGAGCTAAAATCTTATTAGCTGAGCTCACAATATTGTATAAAATTGCACATAACATTATTTTCAAGGTTTGACTAAAAAGCCTACATCTCCATGACTTCTCATCATAAAATGTTCTTAGTTTTAAACTCTTGCATGAAAAACAGTGGGCAATATGCGTTCCTTAAAAGAAATGCTCAACCTTTAACTTCATATCCTTAGTCTAAACTCTTAATATACTTCAACAGTTAAAGCCATCTGTTACTCCCTGTTGCAGAAGTTCTCTGACTCAGTCCCACAGTGCCCCCGGACTTGTGCAAGTTTCCCTCCAAAACATCTGTCACTCAATCACGAACGATCATCCCATTAATCAAACCAGGATCCCTGCTCCTTGGAGAACAGTTTGAAGGATTTGTTCGAAGGAAACGCAGCATATCCTGGATTGGTACTGGACCACAGCTGGGAATAGGAACCCTGTAAAGAGCGTTTTTCTTGGACGGAGACCTTCTGTAGGTGCTAAAGACAATACAGACACCCGGGCTTGGCCGACATTCCACTTTACACTTTCCCCTTCCTCTGTGTATTTCTCTGGTCTACTTCCTCTCTGCAAACTAGCCGGCTAGTATCAAAATATTTATAGTACATCTGCAAGACATGCTGTTCTCATGTATCCAAGACCGCCTGGTCTTGCGTAGATTATACGAGGTAAAACCAGATTCACAGAGGGGTACTTTTTTCTGTCGCCCCTCGCCGTGCAGTGTGATGGGGGATGATTTATGTGAGTGAAGGACATGCAGGAAAGATCGATAGAGTGACTACACGGCAAGAGGCAGGCTAGCACTCGCAGGGGAGCTATCTGCTATCACCTGGGCATTTCTGTTTTGGAGGTTTGGAGACTCTAAGGAACGGGCAAAGGCTGGAACAAGGGAGGAAGAGGAAGGAGACAGGAGGAAAGGATATATGTATTTCTATACATACAGGAATGTCTAAAGGCACTGGACCTAAACTGATGTAAAGAGGTGTGGAGGAAGAACTGACAAGGGGGGGGGGGGTTCTGTCACAGATGCTCAATTTCTCGCAGACATAAACATATAACCATAGATGAAATAAACCCTGCCAGGAAATGTTCCATATACATTTTAGGGTGAGCATTTAAAGTTTGAATAAATCTGTTTTATTTGGCCAGCCGTACAAGTTCGGGTATCTTGAACAGGCTTTCAGTTTAAATAAGTCCACGAAGAGAAGTCCAACCCGAGGGTCTTTGTTGCTTTATTTCTGGGTGGTAATCAACACTAAAACTGTCATTATGTCAAGTGATTCTGTCCAACGTTGCAGCAAGAGCCAATCAGATAAACAGAGAAGCCGAACTGGCCAAGAAGTGCGAGGAATACTGGGTGTGCGGCACCACTCAGTTTCTGAGTATATGCTTTCTCTTTTTCCTGATCCCTTCTTGATGACAGTCCAGCTCAGAGCAAAACCTAAAGCCTGAACTCTGCAACCCAGAGCCGTACGTTTGAAATGCCAAAGTGGCCCCAGGAAGACTTGGCTGGTAAGCGTTTTGCATCTGAAGCTCGGTGTGCTGAATGAGTTAAGTTGAGAGTGTCACGGCTGACGCAGTGCTCTCTTAAACCTTAGCCTATAATTACACTGAGCCCATTAGGCGACTGGTCAGAAATGACTCACATCAAGGTGGGCGTGTGGAGAAAAAATGACAAGTGGATGGAGCTCACTTTCATAGCCTGCAGCCTGAGATGTCCTTGAATAAAACCAGCTTCAGACACTGGAAAATCACGGAGTCAATGAAGTAAAACATCATCAAAGTTTAGGAAATTTTTCCCAGGCGAAAAAAAAAAAGACTAATGTCCGATTATCTGACCTCGGATCCTGTATTTTCCATATATACTCCGGTTATTAGACGTTAAGGGTTTCATGTCGTGTCTGCCCTGCCCCTAGCCAAGACAGAGATGACGCCAGCTTTATAATGCCTAAATTGAGTCTCATCAACAGCTGGGTCCCATGAGGAACATCAGTCATGTTGTGAAACACTGTCCCTCTAACACAATCTATTCTGTGGTGTTGCATTATGGCAAAGCTGGAAATTTGAACGTCACAAGCATTAAATATCCCTCTCTGGCAGCGGAGTTGTTGGGATGTGGTCGCGAGCTGACAATTAAATTGTCCGCTCGGAATACACTCTGGAAGCAGGAGATTTATGGCGGATCGTTTCGCGAGGGATGATCATCTTAAATATGTTAAATGGATTTTATGGCATCGTAGATCACACTGCTCTGTTCGTCTGTCCTCAAGAGACTGAGAACTGTCCCCAGTAGTTGCAGGACTCATTTACAGACAATTAAAGAAGCTCTAAACAATCCAACCTGCTCCCACTGAGCGATAGTTTGAAAAACCTCCTCACTGAATAAGTGAAATTTTTGCATTATTCTGGCAGGAGAGGCAAAAATATGACATCTAAGGCCAGTTAAACCACGTTCAGTTCACACAAACTAACTTCTCCCAGTAAAGAAAACATAAGGCCTTGTTTATACTGGATGACAATACAATATAAAGGGGGGAAAAAACAAAAAACAGCCAGAACTTGGATGGGCAAAGCAGGGTCTTGGTGAGGTCTTCAGGTACATTTTAGACTCCTTCTTAACGTGAATGTGATTGGTCTACATTGGTTTTGAGCTTCCATAGAAGGATTGTGCTGGGGATCTTTACATTTCTTATTTTTTGCAGGTCCAATGTATCAATGTCGAGGGGATGCCTGTGCCCTGATAGTAAAGCTTCCCCAAATTTGCTGCAACCCTGCCACATTCTGATGGGTCACGTAGGTCATGTAGAGCACACCAATGTCATCAGTGAAAGGTGGGGGTTAGCCTTAATATAGCTGTAAACATTGAACTTGTGTTTACATCGCAATGGATTCTTTTTGATCAGTAATAGCCTCACGCTGTGAGCTTGATGATTGGATAATATTTATTACGGGCCCTCGGGGTGCGCTTGCCTTTCAGCCTCTCTCTTATGTCTATAAAACCTTCTAGCCTCGGCTCAACCGTAGCACAGGAAAGCTCCCCCAGCCTGACTGCATATGTGCCTTTAATGTGCGCCTCTATAGCGCCTTCCGTGAGTGTGTGTGTGTGGGTGTGTTCGTACAGCATATGTGTGTAGCAGTAAAGGGACTGGCTCTGAGACTTCGGTTAACCAGACTATAATTTGGAGGCCCTGTGAAGACTCCCAGCAGCCTCGCACTGTTTGTTTACCAGCGAGACCGACTCGAACTGCTTCTGCTGCTTCTGCAGGGTCCAACAATAAAAGTGTACTGTACGTGTTCCTGTCTGGCTGCGTGCGAAAAGAAAAGCGCGTGAGCGTACATCTGAGCGCGATGAAACATTAATATTAAGGCGACTGTAGATGTTGAATAGGTGAGGATAAACGTGCCTATGGCTTGACAAGGAGCATCTTAAATACAAATCTCTTAAATGTACAGATATGTATTGCCCGTAGCCAAAGGGAGAAAAGGTTTCTTAATGAATGTGCCTCTACAGATGATTAACTGTTGGAGTCAAAGCAATTAAAAATGGCTGACAAAGTTTATCTACCTTAACAAACGCAACAATGGCTATAATTCAGTCAGCTGAGAGTCATTCCCAACACATTGTCTGAGCACCAACAGATACTGGAATAACATTAATTTCAAGGTTTGACTAAAATAGCGTGAACTGTCATTTGTCAAAAGATAATTTTAGTCTAAACCTCTGGCATGAAGGCAATATGCAGGCTTTTAAAGAAATCTAGGTTTGTAATTTTTTGTTTTTAACAAATCCATGCTTCCCACCGAAGAACTCCAAAGTTCCTTGTTGCCCTGCTTTTCTAATACCTTACAGAAAGAGAAAATCAAGGTTACAACACATATTAACCACTTTCCTATCCTGAAATGGCAGGTTTCTCATAAATTATAAAACAAAATAATCAAAAATTCAGGAAAAAGAACCACCCTCGCATAAAAAAAGTGTTTGTCAGCAAAACTGCTATTTTTGTTGAATCTTATTCTCCTGAGACTTAAACTGCTCCCTTTTTTTTCATCCCTACCGGCCCTTTTTTACCCCTCCCAGTAATCCTCCTCCCGAGCGGGAATAAAAAGAAAACAATGCAACAGAAAAGACCGGAGCTCGCAGCCTTTCATTTAGCTGTAACTTTGAATCATCTTTGCTCTGTGTGAGCTGTTTTCTTTCACACGCAAACACACACAGAATCGTTGAAGCATCCCGAAATTCCATCACGAAAGAGGAAGAAAGACAAGAGGAGGAGGAGGAGGAGGAGGAGGAGAGACGCTTTCAAAATATCACTCTAATAAAATATTCCTGCTCCTCTGGGATCCTCCGTTGCTCATTCAGCATTGGGAGAAGTGAAGTGGAAAAGGCCTGTTATTGGTCTCTGTCCAATAAGGAGGGAGGTGGGGAGAAAAGAGCTAAAGAGACCTATTTTCTTTGGGGGTAAAACTCAAAATAAAATGAACAGAGGAGCAGTTGAAGAAAACTTTTAAACTGTGACAAAAAAAAAAGAGGAACAAGTACAGACGACTGTAAGAGAGCAGCTGTCTGGGTGAGTGACAGCCTCCTGCTCCCCGACTGGAAAGCTGCTACGGCAGCGATCAGACGGTACGTACGTGTACAGACTTTGATCAGCCCGAGCCGCCTGTTTGCAGCGGCGTGTTTGGATTGTGTGTAAACTGGAACAGCTTGGGGATCAACAGGAAAAAAAAAAAAGAAGTTCTTAAAAGACATCAGCTCCAGTCAGAGGAAAGTGCTTTCAAACATCCGGAAATGCAACACTGGGAGGACTTTTTTTTTTTTTTTTTTTTTTTTTTGCAGTTTTGTAACATTGCTGTTCAAGCAAAAACTCCCCCCGCCTCCCCGAAAGCAGGAGCCGTGCAGACTAGAGCAAAGTTGCCACAAAGAAAATATAAAGTGCGGCAACTTTACACGAACCTCCCTCGTTTATCGAAATCGGGGCGCCAAGACGGCAGCTCAAAAGGACCAGATCCTGAAAATCCACTTTGGTCTTGGACAAACCATTAGTTCAGTCACAAGTAAACTAATTTCTCCAAACTGAAGGTGTTCAAAGAGCTATCTACAACAGATAAGATCATTGTTTCATGGCACTGTTTTCACAGAATACGACTTCAGTAGATCTGAACTAGAGTTTTAAGCGTTTTAGTTTTATTTTGTAAAAAACTAAAAGAAAACTGTTAATTTCCTCAAAGTACTTATCGCTCGCACAAAGGAGAGGTTTTGGTGTCAAATTGGAGCTTTCTTTAAAACTCAGTTTTCAGTGAACTTGACAAAAAAGTTCATGTTTTTGTCTAATTTACACAAGAAATGTGGAAAAAATGTGTTCAATATGTAAGATTAGCATATATTTCTTTATTTTTCTTTTGATGTGAAGTTTTTCTTTTTGTTCCGATTTGACGAAACACTCGTTTCACACACGTCACGTTTGAATTTAGCCTGTTTTCATGTAAAAACGCCTGATTTCCACACGCGAGGCTCTTAGTTGTTCTATAGGGGTGGACCAGACTTCATGGCCAACAAACTTTGCTCAAGTGCTGAAAAGTCAACTAGGAGGATAGAAGGCGAATTTTGCCTCGTTTGAATAAAATTGTTTTATTAACAAAGAGAAAATCTTTGAAGTATCTGTTAGCACCAATCCGTTTGAGACTAAACAAGTGAAACGCATCATGTCACCTTTTTTTTCTTTATGTTTAAAGTAAAAAAAAAAGCCTTCTGAAGCTCAATATGTAACAGGTTACCATTCCAGCTATCACATGCCATTTATTCCCCCAAAAGTAAAGGAAGTCGCCCATAAAATGATTAAATGTCAACATATTTTCTTTCTCTCTTTCTGCCTCTCTGTCTCCCCCCCCTCCTCCCCCTCTCTGGAGGCCACTTAACAAATGAGAGCTACCTGTTCTGGCTCCCCTCCCCCCCCCAGGAGACTTGTCAATATCAGCTACACACACCATTCAAAGTTCAAAGGCTTTGGCCTCCCACCGAACACACCTCCACACACTCCCCCTCCCCCCCTTTTGTGTCTCTGGGGCGTATTTCCTTTCGGTGTCTCCGAACGCATTTTGAATAAGTCTCCGTGCACGCCACAGGTGGTGCGGCGCCGGTGACTCCGATTATTGTGGTGGCCAAAGCATCACCGCCCCGTCGCATTTGTCATCGGCCTTTTTTTTTCCTGAAAGCGTGGGTGGGAGGGAAAGGATAAAAGGGGCGGGTGGGGGTTTAAAGGAAAGGAAAGAAGGTGGGCTTTAGGAGGGAGGGAAGGGAGGGTGACAGTAAAAGGCCACCTTTACTCTACCATAAGGGAGGTGGATTTAATAGACCAGTCCTCCACTTAGTTTTATCGTAAAAACTTATTTCCCCCCCTCATTCCATGTGTCACTCACTCGTGTCTGCCATTAGGTGTATTCCTTTAACATTAAAACATACATCTTCTGTCCTGCCACACAGAGCCATGAAAAGGCTTGTGTGGGCGTAGCTGAGGGGGTGGGCTCTCGGATTTTCAGGTGGATTTGATCTGTTGTGTTCTCACCTCAGCACCGGCAAGGGGGAGGGAGGGAGGGAGGCCCCGTGCGTGGGCAGGTAATTTGAGCAAATTAGGAGACGAGGCCTGTGCGCTATTAATGACACCCCATACCTTCTACTGCACGTCCACCTATTGTCTCCCCCCCCGCACACATCTTTCGTTTCTTCCGCTCCGAGTCCTCACCCCACCCCACCCCCCCGGTCCCATCTGTGCCTCCCGCTCGACACCCACCTTCAGATGCTCGGCGTGTGGAATGCACACACATACACATGTAGCGCACGTGGGGGCGGCAGAAGGAAGGAGGAGGGGGGTTCCAGGTGCCGATTTGAGTGAGAGCATTAATCAAGTGGACAGATCGTTCTGTCATGGACACCTTCAAACACACAGACCTTTACAGTGCTGCTTTGTCATTACTGCAACACAACGCCTCATAACCGTCCTCAACATGTTTAAATCCCCTCTAAATATTGTCTAATATGCGCAATAACTAGAACAATTAAAGTCATCATCAGCACCAAAGTCTAAAAAACACATTTTAGCAATTTCTTCCACACCGCTTTACCTCCGTTCTCCCAAGCTACTGATCATATATCAAAGTTGAACTCTTTAAAAAGATAGTTTGGATCTTTTAAAGTGGGGGTCTGTGGAAAGTGATCTTTCATGTTGCAGATGGCTCATTGAACGACCTTATTTTGAAACAGTTTACTTCTGATCTGATTGATGAAGTAACAACTAGGCCGAAACTAAAGTGCTGCAACTTAAAACAGCTCCAGTCTGAAATATTTCATATTTCTGTTGTTTCATGTAATGTGATGCAACGTTTTTTTAATAACTTTTGCTAAAACTCCTATAAATGTTTTGAGATTGGAGCCTTTTTAAATTCGGCAGCTGTCCACGTTGGTCTTGGCCTCACTCAGACTAGCCGTTAGCTCTTCAGTCCAGTCAGAATGAAGCATTTATTTCTCCAAACTGGGTGCCGTTCAAAAAGCTATCTACACCAGGTAAGATATTAATATTTCATAGCCTTGCAACAAAACCCCACTTTAAATATTTACTGACGTTTGACTGTTTTTCTGTTTTCTTTTTAAAATCAACTGAAAAGACTGCAATTTTATTAATCACTTATCTAAATTTATGTCATCGGGGGGGGGGAAGTATTTTTACAGTTTGTCGGAAAAGTAAAAGAGTTTTATATGTGGTGGTCCAGCGCAGGTCTGATGAATACCACCTCCCTTTTCAGATTAAACTAAACAAGGCGAAAATCTTGCCCCCATTTTTTTTTTTTCTCCAGCGTGGGGGTAGAACAGGTACGTCCTTGTGTAGGTGCTGCGGCTCCCGTGTTCACTCACATCGTTACAAGCTAAAACCCAAACACGAGCGCGGCTCAACACTCAATATTTCCTCCTGACACGGGAGCGTGTCTGTCGGCTGAAAGGCGAGAGGAAACTGTGATGTTCAGCCTTCCTGCGGTTTGAGATCTCTGCATCAGCTCCGTCCAAAGCCATCTTCCGACTCTAATAGCCAAACTCCGGCACGGATAAAGAGAAAAGGGAAGGCCGTGACACAGGAAGAGCAAGGTGAACTGGGTCATGTTTCGTTGGAGTGAACCGACTCCAAGACAGACCAATTTGAAAGTGTTAGGTAGTTACTTCCTCTCTGAGGGCTTATATCGGATAACGGTAATTCGCCCAGCATGATGCTACTGCATTAAAAGCTTCAGCGGTTAAAGAATTGGAACTAAGTGACCTTGCAATAATAAAAAAAAAAAGTCAGGGCTGTGCGCAGCGTTTGGGCGGAAAGCCTTAAACACAAAGGTTTCAAAGATCCTACACATTTGTCATTGATTCGTAGAACAGATTTTCAAGTAGACACTTACGTAGTTTAAAAAGTTAATCTATTGTCAACACTTTGAACGGGAAAATAAACGGTGAACTGGTAGGCAAGTTTATTGTAGTAGAGTAATTGCTCTCACAGCGAGTGGAGATTGGGATAAAACAGGAGATAATACACACAGCCCCCTGAGTATTTCCACAGAATTCCCCATTTGTTGTTGCAGTCCTCGTATTACACGAATTAGTGTAATCTCGCTTGTTTCTACGTTTCCTTGACAGAATACAGGCCAGAAACTGTCCGTGAACCAATATTTTAGGTTTAGGCGGGATAACAAAGCTCAGTCGCTGAATGGTTGGATTCCAAAGTACACGCAGAGGCAGTTTTCTCATTCTAGAAGCCCTTTTTTGTAGTAGTTTTCATTGGCAGACAAGCATCAAGCCCAATCTGTTGTTGTCCCTAGCAACATTAGTTTCGCTCAAAAATAGTGGAAATTACAGAGTTCCTTGAAATCCAGCGGGAATGACTTGTGTCGGGCCATTAAAATCACAGGTTATAGTGTTCCCGTGACACTCTCATTCAGACCGTAATAACTGCCTGCAGCTAATTTTTGGCCACAATCGCTCCACGATCGGCTGCTCGTACGTTACAGACAGATCCGTCCGTCGCTGGTGAACGGTGATCACATTAACGCCCCGCTGCGCCCAGGAGTCGTGGGCCGAGCGCCGATGCCCGGCGTGCAGCTCGCAAACAACGAAGCTGCAGCTAGGACTCCGTCGGTGCGACCCTGCTGGGATTAAATAACACGTTTGCCTCAGAGGTACAATTAAGTGACGCTAAATAGAGTTCCTTTGAGGCCGGAGTCGAGGGAAGAGTCCTCGCTGCACAGTAGCAGCCAGTGAAGAGCTCCAATTTTTTTTTCTTTCTTTACCCCCCCC
>NC_051448.1:16672477-16679618 GCF_001649575.2 Kryptolebias marmoratus | reverse complement strand
GGGGGATGGAAAGTTTTCCGCCTGGAGTCTATGGATATTTACCCACATCGTCCTGCTTCGCTTTGTTGATTTGGGTCTGTCGTTTTCCCTGTCACTGCCCTACTTTATTGAACAAGAATTGCCGCCATGACTTAATTGTCTGTATGTAATTGGGTTTGTAATAAAGAAAATTTAAAAAAAAATAGGCACATAAATGTTCCCCAGAGAGGCATGGTGGTTGAGTGGGTGCCACATATGTTGTGGATTATTCCTCCCTCTCCATCTGATCTGCCAGTATGACGAGATTATATATATATATATAAAAATGTATTTGAAGCGATTTAATGAAAAGTAGCTGGCATGGATGCCAAGGCTTATTTTAATGAGCCCCCCCTTTTTTCTCAATTAGAAATGTTTTGCCTGCTCCCTGGAGTCCGCTTCAATTTATTGTTGGGAATGTGTGCTCAGCCCTAAATTGAAAATGTCCTTCATAAAAAAGAAAAACAACCAACCAAACAAAAAAACCCAAATATACAGACTGAAATGGGCTGACACTTGTTGGAGCGAATTAAACGGGAGCTGAGGAACTTTAAGAGAAAAATGTTGATTTCGAAAAAAAGGAAGTCTGAATTTGACTCGAGTTTGTCCCCGACATAAATTAATCTAGGTGATACTTAGGAAATGCATTCCTGATGACACAAAACAATTTAATTTTTATTACTTTTTGCTTTGCCAGTTCTGACTTTGCACTCTGCATCCGAAGAAACAGAAAGAGCTGGAGGTCTCGCAAACCCACGCTGCTCCGTCAAGGAGGCTTTTTGTGGTCGTACTGACGGATTTACAGCCCAGATGTTCAGAAACCGGGGGTCACTGAGATGTAGCACATTATCAGTCAGCGCTGTGCGAGGACTGATCCCCTCAAAGTGTCCCAACATCCGCGTAAATCTGCTCTTCTCCTTCCCCGCCCGCCTGCGGCAGCGGGCTTCTTCGTTTCCCTGCCGTGCCGCTCCTCTTCTCTTGTCCTTCCCGCGATCCCAAACCCACCAC
Organism: Kryptolebias marmoratus; assembly: GCF_001649575.2. Classification (NCBI taxonomy): domain Eukaryota; kingdom Metazoa; phylum Chordata; class Actinopteri; order Cyprinodontiformes; family Rivulidae; genus Kryptolebias; species Kryptolebias marmoratus. Next base: position 16,678,592 of record NC_051448.1, on the reverse strand, counting down.
CACCCCCGGAGACTCCCCGAGAGGTCAGGGGGTTAAAGCGTTAATAGGCGGCGGTGATTGTTAGAAGGCGCTCAGACTCTCTCCGCGGCTTTCAGAGCGCAGCTTCTGTGCTGGAGCAGGAGCCCCGGAGCAGCTGCGCCTGTCTGACCACGGAGCGACTTCTTCTTCTTCTTCTTCCAAAAAAAAACCCAACAACAACCAACCATCTTTTAAACATTTGATTTGGACAAGAAGGACGTGTGAGTGCGTGTGTGGAGGGGGAGTTTTATTGAACCGAGCCTGTCTGTTTCATGTGTCGCGCAAGGCAAAGAAAATGTTTGACTTTAAAAAAAAAAAAAAAAAAAGTCCATCTGGTGAAGCTGAGACATCACTTTGTTTCTGTGTAAAGAAGCTGTCACGAGAGAAAAACAGCAAATCTAAAACAGAGGGCCTGCTGGCCTTCGCAGGTAGTAAACTTGTCACTGCCGCTGTTCACATCAAGTCCCAGATTTATTTATTTATTACTAATTTGTCCACTTTAAAAAAAAAAAGAAAAGAAAGAAGATATTGAGCGTAGGAAAACATTAAATCCTGTACAGTGGGAAAACGAAATTTGTCAAGAAAAGCTGCGCAAATCAAAACCCACCTCTCATGTTTTCAATTATTCACGGAGAGCCTGCAAATCAAAATAACTTGACTCCTATAAACTGACATGGATCGGTATGGGTCAGCTCTTTGCTCTGTCTGAATTTCTGTCAGGTGATTAGGAGTCGAGATCGATTAATTAGTGGCAGCGGTGCAACCGAACAGCTTCAGGAAGCGACTGCAGATCTGTCTTGGCAAACCTCTTCCACGCGTCTACTGTTTTCCCAACAGAGACACCAAACACACACAGCCCCAGTAATCCCCACATCTTGTTTCAATGCTCAAACTGTAAACCCGCGTCTGTTTACGTCTGTCAGAAACTATCGCCCCTGTTTTTGTTATTTTTTGTTTTTTTTTCCCTTCGGTTCCGTGATGGCACGGCTTTCTAAATCTCAAGACTACGTTGCACAAACATGCCATCTTCCTCCTTTAGAAGTATTTATAAACATGGCATAGAATAAATACGGGGGGGGATCTTTTCGCATGTTTTTTTTTGTTTTTTGTGTGTGAATTTGCGCGCCACCAAAAGCCTCGATGATAGTTGGGTCTGTGTTCCACCACGGTTGCTTGGAGGGACCTCAGCTGATCCTCATCTGGACTCAAATCCTTCAATCAGATCCCAGATCTTTATCCGTTTTACACAAGCTTGTCCACCAGCGGTTCTTTCCACGACCCGAGGGCCACCGCCGCCCCCCCCTGCTTCCACCCGCCTGACCCTGCAGCAACCAGCCAAGTGGTACTCACCCCAGAAGAAGTTCTGCTGACATGGTGTCACAGTGCTGAAAAGGCTGTTAGATGCCATAGCTGCTTCTGGTTCCAGCAAACCCCACTTTCGTTCCTCTGCGGTTTCCGTGACCCTTGACACGTCCTAAACCAAGAGCACGCAGCATGTCATGAAGGAGAAGGGGGAGAAAAAAAAAAAAAAAAAGTGGAAAAGCCATCCACAAGACATGCTTTTACATATCAACTATTTGGATGACCACAAGTAACAACCAGGTTTGGTTTTATAGAGAAAAAAAAAATAAAAAAAGTGCAGAGGCAAATATCGCCTTTGCGGACACATCAGATGGTGTCGGAGTTGCTCGCTTGGCCAGTGTGGTTGGAACGTACTTACTTGCTTAGCGCCGTCCTTGTGACTGGTGCTGGCCCGTGACGATTAACCATTTACACTCCGGGTCACCCTCAAACACCAACCCCGAGCCGCACGTCTGTGGTTCTGTGGTTGTTTGGGAGGCGAGCGGAGCCCTCACACAACCCAAAAGGCACCAGCTTTAAAACTCGTCTCTTTCCTGCCCTCCATGTGCCGTCACTGGAGACCCTGGGTCACATGCCCGCCGACGTCATCACGGTACTGCAGCTGAGTGGGACAGCCTACCGTTGTGGCTTTCTTCCCTCTGCCTCTCCTCAGAGTTTGCTCTCTCCTCTCTGGCTCCCCTCCTTGTCCCTTTTGCGCGTGATTCGACAGCGACTCCAGGCTCTCTCTCTCTCTCGCTCTCTCTCTCTCTCTCTCTCTCAGGACTGGGCTCTGACGCTCCCATGAGTCAGGAAGCTTCAGGTGGGGGGGCCAGCCTGTTCAACCGCCTTCGCTCCTTTCGGCATATGGGGGTCTCGCTGCCCCGCTCTGCCTTCACCCATTCACCCCCTCCCCATCCGTCCCCCCGCCCCACCTCGCTGCCTCCTCTCTCTGACTCTGCCGCTCCTTCCCTCAACTCCTCAAGCAGGCTGCCGCGCTGCTCCTGTCTGCCTTTGAGCAGGGGGGAGAGCCGAGCTCGGTAAGATTCGAGGGTGTGAGCGAGGAGCGAATGGCTCGCCGGCTGGGTGTGTGCGACTGAGCAGGCGTGTTTGGGTAAGCGGCAGAGCGATCGGGGAAGGGAACAGGAGAGGTGGATGTGAGCGAGGGGCGAGCAGAGGCAGTGTGACACTTGGCTTATTTAGGGTCGCCCTCAGCGCAGCCTGAACTTCCTCTGTTTTGCCGCCTCCGACTTCGCTCGGCCCCAAACAGCAGTCGCGCTGTTGTTGTCACGCTCCAACAGCTGTTTGTCCATGTGCTCGCAGAAGCACTAGGCGGGAGCGATTCCCGTAAGAGGCCACGGATCACGGCCATGAGAATGAGACGCCTTCACAGTCCCGCTAACAACCAGAGACACGCCAACGCAGACACCCCGCTCAAACGCTGACCTCCTAGTGCGGAGCAGGCAGGCTGTGGGAATTGGGGATGAATTACACACACACACAAATTCATGCTGCACACGCCCGTATGTACGCAGCAGCCCGGCTGGCCTTTTGATCAGTGATCACAGGTGTCTGTTACGACAGATCAAAAACGCAGACGAGGAGTTGGCACCGGAGCAGAGGAATGTGTGGAATGAAAAGCTCCACGAAGATTCGACAGTGTTAAAGCATCTCGCTCTGTCGCCCGCCTTCAGGCGTGTGTGACTAAGCAGTAATGACTAGAGAATTGCTTGAAGTTTTATTTTTTTTGTTGTTTTTATTTCTTAGGAGCTGTTATTGCTAAGCAAAACGTTCTACCTTCTAATCAGTAATCAGTCAAATAAATCTGTAAGGGTTTACGAGCCGTTAAAAAAGGGGGAAAAACATTTATTTCATTTAAAAAGCTGCTGTCTAGTTGTTCAGTGGTGATGAGGGGAACTGTTGCTCAATGCTGAGCGTGCTAAAGATGGACTGAATCAACATGGTTTTATGCAATCCACAGACAAAAATATATGAACTGACGGTTTACAATTCGCTTAATCTATTTTCATAAGAACTAGATTTAAATCAAATTGAATTGGACTGGTTTGTTTATATGTATGGCGTCCTGTGTTGACTTTTCTGGTGAATTGGTGCTATCTCAAAAAAAAAATGAATTAAACTGAACTGTACTGAAATGATTTTAACTAAACTCTGCTGAACTGAACTGAATTGACCCTCTTTACTATTAGGTACGTTTCCCTGGGTTGACCTCCGTGACCTTGTGAATGAGCTAAATTAAACAAAACTGAATTGAATTGGGCCTGTTTGTTTTTGTTTTCTATTTTTGGTTGTTGTTGTTGTATAGTACCATGTGATAATTTGTTGTAAATTGATTCTATCTCAGTAAATCAAACAAGCAACTGAATTGTACCCTTTTGAATGCAGGTAAGTTGCCTTGAATTGACCTCTGTTGTAAATTGGTTAAATTAATTAAACTGAACTTACCTAATTTACTAGAACTGAAATGATTTGAATTTAACTGAATTGGACCCGTTTGTTGTTTTGCATGGTATCATAAAGATGTAAATGTAAAATTTACATCCCAAGGCTGGACTAAAGAGGAAGGTTGGAATTGTGACATTAAATAAAACAAGGATCGACAGCAAAAATGTTTATTGTAGTTCTAATTATAATTAAGCTGTCATCTATACAAATTAGGTGATGGCATCATCTGGTGAGTTTAAGGACAGCCAGAAGCTACTTCCCTTACTGAGGAGTTGGCAACAGTGGCTGACTTTTGTTGGGATTTGGTGCTGTCTCAATAAATCAAATGGAACTGAACTGAACCTTTTTTTATTTAGATGCAGCGACCTGAGGTGACCTTTCTTGTGAATCTGTGTTTCTAAATAAATCATATTGAACTAAAGTGAACCTAAAAGAACTGGTATAAAGTATGAGCTTATTTTGAGTGCAGTGGACCTGAGCGGCTCGGTGGTGAAGGGGTTAGAGCTGTCGCCTCCTAGCGTGAAGGTCGCAGGTTCGCCTGTTGGACTGCAGCCTTTCTGGGTGGAGTTTACATGTTCTCCCCGTGCACTCGTGGGTTCACATCGATTTCCTCCCACAGACCAAAAACAGGCATGTTAGGTTCATTAGTAACTCTAAATTGACTCTAGGTGTGAATGGTTGTTTGTCTCGTTTGTCTCTACGTGTTCCTCTGACGGACTTGCGACCTGTCCAGGGTGTCCCCCGCGTCTCGCACAGAGACTGATGGAGACAGGCACCAGCTCCCCATGACGAAGCATGTAATAGAAAGTGGAAGGATGGATGGATGGACCGTATCTGCTGGTTTATATGTATCTCTTGTGAATTGATGCTGACTAAATAAACCAAATTCAATTGAACTGAATTGAATACATGGAACTAAACTGAACTGTTTAGAATAGAACTGATCCGAAGCGAATTGGATCTGTTCGTAGTTTTGACTTGTCGGTGGAAATAAACCTAATTGCATTGAACTGAACTGAATTAAATCTAGCTGGATCTGTTTGTCATGTATGGTAACCTGAACTGACTTTTGCTGTGAATTGGTGCTATACAAATTAATTGAAACAACTGAATTGGACCTTTTTGCTCTGCTTAGTGCTCCAAGATGACTTTTTTTGTGAAGTGATTTTATATAAATAAAATGAACTAAAGTCAACTGAATTAAATTCATCTTTGTGTTACTTAGATTTCACCGAAGTCATTAACAGCTTTCTTTCTGCTACTTGAATGTTCATTTTTTTTACTTGATTAGACTTTCGCTGTTTGTAATGAGGTAGATGTCATAAATATACTAAAAAAATAGATCAGTAGACATTGTTACTGCGATATGATCCTTTTTAAGTTACTGCCTAAAGTAACATTTACACCGAACGTATTCATAGTTGTAATAATTTCTTACATTGGTGAAAATGTCACCTCATTATGAAGGTATTCGCATCCATCAGTGAGCTTTAAACACCAGTGCAATCAGCCAGCACATATCCAACTTTAACTTTGGTTTTAACACATTCGAGGCAGAGCGAGGACACGTGGGAGAAAATCATGTGAAATGAAAGTAATTAACAAGCACTTCTCTCTGGAAATGCTGAGGCCTAGCGTCGTTTTAAAGACCTATTTCTGTTATGACTGACCTTTTCAGAGGGCTTTAAAAGAAAAAGTAAATAAATCCAACACATTTCCAGAAGTCTTTACCACCTTTCTTATTTTTGTGCCGCGAAACATTTTTCTTGGCTCGCTTGCTTTCGTAAATATTTGCCATCTAAAACAAGAACATGCCTCTTCAGTTGCAGCACATGCTTCAGAATCCTCGGGGGGGGGTTCGAATCCCGTAAACACGCCGAACGTCACATAAGACGCACGGTACCGGTTTCCATTTATAGGTCTTTACTGATCCGGCCAGCCACTTTTGTTCTGAACATTCGAAACCCAAACACCCAGGTGTATTTATTGTTCCGCGCTTTGGATCTGACTCGTCCAAAGAGCGGCCATGCCTTAAGGATCGGTTTCGTACGCGGGCCTGAAGCCTTCGGACGATAATATTTGAGGTCCCGTCTAAACATTTTTTAAGGTTGCTGCAAATGGATGCTTTTCTGTCAGAAGCGCTCAACTTGAGGACAAAGTCCAGCGCCGGTGTTGAGTTCCGCTGAGCCGCAATAAATTACGCGCAGTTTGATGGGGGATGTAATTTGCACATCGTGATTGAGTCTAAAACATGGAATGAAAAATAAAGCATAAATGTCAACCCCCCCCCCCC
>NC_051448.1:16634354-16672436 GCF_001649575.2 Kryptolebias marmoratus | reverse complement strand
CCCCCCCCCCCCCCCACCTCTAACCCTTTACATGGCAGGAAACATGACTACTTGGGTGGCACGGCGTGTCATAAACAACCTTGATGGTGAAAATCTGAACTGTAATGATGTTGGATGGTCTCAAATATCCTTTCGGAGCTGCACAGATTCTATCTGGAAGGGAACGGGACATGTTTTTCCCCCTCGTACTGTAACGGAGTTTAGATAAAGCCGGCCAAATATTGTTTTACTTGCCCAACTTTCGGTCAGGTCAGCGGTTCAGCCACCTTTCAAAACCCCCTCGGCAACTTTTCTTTTTCTGCTCTGATTGTCTACAATCAAGTCTGAGGATTTAATTGAACTGAGCCTGAAAAAAAAAAAAAGAATGGTTTTGTTTTTGTTTTTAAAGAAACCCTGGTAGAACACGTTACACTTTTTTGTTTAAGAAAGGTGTTCCGATTACGAACACTATTTAAAACTATTAAAGCAACCCAGTTAATGACTTAAACATGTCTAATTTTAAGGGAAAAAACAGGTAAGACGTAACTCAGCGAACCCAGACAAATAATATCTCCTACAGGCCTTGACGCCAGTTAAAGACTTCATTTTGCTGCAGAGACAATTTTCGGAATATATGTACTTTTTGCTGTCAAACAATACTTTTATGCGAGGCTAATATTATTAAAAGCTGGACTACTATGTGGAATATAATATTTCATTCATTACTGGCTCTCCACCGGTGGCCGTGTACTCCTCTGCGCCGAGCTGAGGAGCTTGGCCATCCTCTGACCAAGGTCTGCCCCGAGGACTGTGGTTGGTGGCCCACCCTGCCAGACACTTTCTCTCCCCTGCCAGTCGGGACCACACACCTTCAGACGGACCCACGTTGTTATCACAAGCTCTCCTAGAAACATAATAGAGGTATCATGTGTTGGAACGAGCGAGAAATTACACGTGCTATTAGCGCCGCGTGCGCGCCTCCTCCTTTGTCACGGGGGATGTTCCTCGCGGACGGCTGTTTTCGTTGAAAATTGTTTCTCGCGGCGCGGGATTTCTGGAAAAATATTCGAGCGCTATGATACCTAAAGATGAGTTCATTTTACCTCGCAGTGAGGCCCACGAAGCGGGCCGCATCCGTCTCCCGGTGAAAGCTAAAAATGACGTGACATAATTAGCTGAGAGCAGACATTGCAGCTTTAAAAGAAAAAAAAAAAAAAAAAAGAGAGGAAGGGCTTATTAATAGACGTTTGGCTTGTGTTGTGTACTCCCTCTGGACGGCCCGGCCGAGCGAACAGGCAGGTACAGTGATTCGCTTTAACAGGCGACATCTGTAAAACGCCAAGGTGGTTTACGTTGCGGCCGAGCCCGAATTAACGTGCTTTCGTTGGAAACAAACACCACTTGCAATCAGCTTCTGTTGGCCGCTCTGCCACTGGCGCGAACGTAAATATCTGCTTACGGCGCTGCGAGCTGCAGGCCGCACCGCCCGAGCCGAAGCCCGAACGTCTAAGACGCCGCGGAAGAGCCGAAACCCGATATGTGACGGTGCGTCGCCAGGAGGATGTTGACGTTCTGCGCGAACTGTTTGGTACGGCAGAGCTTTAATGAAAAGTAGATGTTTTTCTTTGGGAGTCCGGCGGCGGTATCGACATCTTCCAGTGACTTCAGGCCCCTTCTTGTGGTGTCTGGACAGCTGTTTTTGGAGTCACAGCTTTGAAGGGAAAATAAAGTACTAAGAGGGAAATGTTTAATATGAAATGGCGCGAGCACAACCTAAACACGCATTAAAAATAGCTCTTGGAGTTGGGATTACATAAAATTGCAAAAAGAGGAAAGTCAGATCATCGGTAGACGCTGCGATGAGGAGACTGCGGCTGACCACCGACAGACTGAGACGTTTTTTTTTTCCCTCCCATTCCTCATTTTAATCAAGAGCCAGGTCCAGGATAAACAGTGCCTACCTACACTGCAGTTCAAACAGCGAGGCCCACTGAGACGCAAGCGATGATTTCTAAATGTTCACTGACAAGCTGGTTTAATTTGTGTGCTAAGGAGATGGAGCTGGACTTATATATATCTTCCCGGCTTTGGCGTGCACTCCGCTCGCCTGCTATTCCTCCGCCAGTCCTTCACCGGTCCCCGCTGTCTGGTTTATATAAGCCATGCTGTGTTAAAGGTGAGGACAGGTTTAGCTGCCGAGATCTGAGCTGAAACTTTCTCCATATCGATGACTTGCAGAGCATGACCGAGGACCTCAGCGACGCTCGGTCCACTCCCGACTCCTCTCAGATCCCCGTCCAGGGAGGCTGGCGCGGGTAGAAGCCGCTCCCGCTGGAAGCCCTGTCATTGTGTGGTCGGCGGCTGAGAAATTCTACAATAGCAGCCAGGCCGGGGTCAGCGAGGTTCAAGCGGTCCAAGTGCCAAGTCAGCAATTATAATTGCACCGCACTGTAGGGCCGAACGACACATGACACGATGCCGTCACTCCGGGCAAATGTCAAAACCAGAAATGACTGCTTCATGAGCGGCGAGCACGAGAGAGCAAAAATTAATGCTGCGCTGGCCGTGACTCAAATCTGGGGGTGATAAAGCCAATCACAACCTGAATGAGCTGTCAGATAAGTCGCCCATTATGCGTCCCAGAGGCCCCGGTTTACTCGCCGAGGAGAACAAAGTACGCTTGATAAAGGCAGACAGCTCACGGGAGAAACAGGCTATTATGAGGAGGACTTCGGCACTGTGTCGCTTTACAGCGGGGCAAACAAAAGGCTCTGTTGTCCTCCGCAGCCGGTGGGTTATTTTTTGTTCTGTGGGCCTTTTGTGATGGATAATTGCCCTCCTCACATGATTTCATAAAGCTGCGACTCGTCTTTCAATCCCTGTGTAACACAATAACAAGATAAAAAAAAAGGAGAGACCGAATCTGAATTTTTGAAGTTGTTTAGAAGTGGCGGGGCTTCTTCGGCGCGGCGTATAATTTTAGAAAGATGTACGAGGAGGGCTCGAACCGGTCACGCTGCAGCCTGAAGCACAGTCAGGAAGGCTGCGAGAGTTCACCGGCTGCATTTTCTCTCATCATAATCGTTTAAAGCAAAAAAAAAAAAAAAAGAAAAAGTGCTGACATAAAAGTCCCGTCATTTTATTTGAATTGTCTGAATCTCAAACTCAGATCAGATGGGAGAAAGTCACCTCTGGTTTACCCCTGAATGTAGGGTTCACACTAAAAAGCCAGAGCAATCCAAGTTTCTATTAATCACGCCGGCTTCGTGAAAGATTAACGTGGTTTTTTTTTTCATCGCCGACAACAGTGATGTCTGCTGAAACCCGATACAAACGAGCGTCTGGGCTGAGCTGTAAACACTGCTCTCCAGACAGAGCCGGCTGAACGTGCACAAAGGTAACCCCAGGGTATCGTGTTGTAGACGCTGGGGTAAAGTATGCAGCGATTCTTCTGAGTCAGCAGAGATCAATCCAGGACAAGCCAGCTGAGGAATGCCTCGACTCATCACGCAGAAAACGCGCCACTTCACACGGAAATTATAATAACCTTTGTAGCGTGCAGAAGAAAGCTGCTCGTAAGAAAAACTGGAGGTAGACTGCGCTTAAAAGCCCTGCAATGTTTAATCCTAATCATCTAATTAAGATTAAATTTTTTCAGTTAAGTTCAATTCAGTTTCATCTAATTTGATTTATATCACGCTTTTTATCTCAGCTTTTGTACAAAAACGTAATTATTCTGTGACAGATGTTCTCATATTACACACTCGTATGTAGAATGTACATTTATGCAAACTACAAGGAAAACGTAACTCACCAGACATTATGTGATTATCAAATTTAGGCCCAGAGCTAAAACAGTACTCTGACATTTATTGCTGATTTTCTTATTTCTTTACCAAAACATTTACTGTTCATTTACAAAAAACAAGTGTAATAAAGCCAGTACAGTTACTAAACTCTGTAAGATGGTCAATGCATCTCAGCAAAAAGAAAGTTAAGTAATTTCCTGATGTCTAGATTGAAGTAAAGCCCAAATCTAAAGCAGATAGAATAAGTGCCTATTCTTAAGGATTCTGTGTTTCCATGATCCAGATTTGCATCAGCAGCATGCTTCAAAACATCATGAAACAGCGTTTATGGGATCTAAACAAGCTGAGCAGTTTGAATGCAGTTCTGTTTACTGAGGATGTTGCCGTCGAAAATACAGCCTCACTTTCAAATAGGTTCCATACTTTCCCACCCTTTTTATCCCGACAGCTGAAAACGGCTCAAAAAAAAAAAAAAAAACCTCTGAAAAGCAGCCCAAGCTGCAGCTAAATGAGCTTTCTAATATGTGCGCTTTGAAGAGCAGAGTCACATATACTGTTGCCTCTCCAACGCCATTTTACAGATGGTGGTTTTGGGGAAGTGTAGCTGTGAATTACAATGACTCCCTTTTTTTTTTTAAACCCTCCGAACATTCCTGCAGCCTGCGAGATGAAATGCTGGAATCTGAGGCACGATGCTAATTTGAAGACAGAATAAATCTATAAATCTGACTCCGTCTCTTGCCTGGGGATATAAAGCCATGATAATTACAGGTTGACTTTACAGACATGCAGACATCTCTCATCTGTTTCCCTAATAGTATAACCAGCAGGCTGCTACGTGCTCATTCACTGTCTAGCAGTGGGGGTGAGTGGAGGTAAGCTCGAACAATGATATCATTATATCGTTTGGCTCGAGCTGCATTTGTTATGACAAAGATTTACTACCGTTTGAAAAGAAATGCCTGCTTTTTTTTTTTTTTTTTGTTACAGAGAGTCGTCCGTCGCTGAACAATTCAGAAAAGGGAAAACAAGAAATCAACGAGGCAAAAAAAAAAAAAAAAAGGTGCTGAGGATTTGACATGGCATTTGCTTATTTTTTGAGCACACTGCAGAGCTTTGTTTGTCCCGTGCAAGCAAACAGCCCTTGCCTCTCCACTGACAGCGCGGCCATCTGACGAAGATCTGACACAGATCATATCAGATGATCTGAGAGGGGACAGTGCTGCATCTGGTTGCAGTTAAAGCCTTGTTTTGCTGTGTCCTTCAGATTTGGTGCCATAGACCCAACAGCTCAAAGAAAAGGAGAGCTCATATGAACTCGAAACCAACTTGTGGTGCCTGGAAGACTCCCCACAGAGGTCAGCTTCAGGACTCGCCGACCCAGGAGACAATGGTTCACAAGGTGGCGGGTTGGATCACTGATGCAGGCCAAAGAAAAAAATAAAGAAAATAAAGAAAAACAGTAGAGAGTCTATTTGTAGATTAAATACACTATTTGCCATGTGGAGGACTTTACTGAGCTAGAGATGCCTACTCGTTTAAAATCCTTTTTGCCCTGTTTCTCCTTTTCTTTCTATGAACTGTAATGTTTTTTTATCTCAAGTGGGCAGTGGGACTAGATAAAGTCCACATTGGTGATCGATCAGGAACGGGACAGTCATCCATCCAAACCAATGAAACGAACCTGGTCTTTAATACGGGAACAAATTTCTTCACGCGGCCCTAACAGGCCACGATCCTCCGACAGCAGCTCCGCCGAGTTCATCGGAGGCAGTCGTATTGTTTTTGCAAGGTCAGACTTTTTTCCGGGTATTTTCGCGGCCCCTTGTTTGCACACCTGGCGGAATTGTGAAAGTTTGTCTTGGGTCATGTGTGTTTACCCGCCCCAGGCCCCAGAGGTGACCCCGTCATGCCAGCGACAGGGAGGGCCAGCACTTGCGTGTGGCAATTTCCAAAGTGGCCAGGCTTGGAGAGGAGCCACACTGCCTGTGCCGCCTTTCAGCAATCTGGCCCCTCTCTGGCTGCTCCGGGAGCTAAGGGTGGGTGGGGGTGGTGGTGGTGGGGGACTTGTTGGCAGGGCCCTGCAATGTTTTCAGAAGCACAGACTTCTGGCAGCATCGCTCAATATGAAGGAGAAAAATGCCTGCTGCTAATGAAAGCCAGCAGTGTCTCTCCAATTGGACTACAACCCAAAAGGCATTATGTAACTGAGATACCGTAAACATTTCAAAATTGTCTCTCAACAAATTATCAGTGTTTATTTTTTTTCCACATTATATCTGATATTTTTTGAAACGGGCCCGACTAGACGACTAGGTTGCGTTTAAAAGCAAGAAAATCCTTGCAATTATTTCTCTACTACCTTATCAAATACTCATTTGTCAAGCGAATTCCAACGAGGCAAAGTTGCCAGATGTTCTTCATGAAAACCTAATATGTATCACAAGGTTATTAAAGGTACGTAGTAGGATTTTATGACTTTAGGTGAGTCTGTGATGTTCCACTTAGAAGGTGTACATTTATAATAAATTCTTCACATTTAAATGCCAGGTTTTTATTATCTAAAAACAATAAAGCCACATTCGATCATTTCTAAACTTCTTTTGCTTTTATTACAGCATGCATCCTGCGCAATTCAACTGAAACACTTAGCTACATCGAAAACCAAGGATTACAGGGAGCTCACAAAGCACCAAACGGATCTCATTATTTAGAGGAATCAGTCAGAAGAAGGGTACAAATAATTTCCCAAGCATTTAAAAATCCAATGCAACACAATGAAGACAGTCATTGAGAAGTGTAGAAAATATGGATTAATGATGATATTTATGGAGAACTGGACGTTCCTTTAAAATTTAGTAAAATACAGCGAAAGCTGATCAGGGAGGCTGCCAACAGGCCTACAACAACACTGAGGGAGCTGCAAGACTTTCTGACAAGTACTGGTTGTGCACTACATGTGACAGCTGCAAGACAGACAGCCTTTTCTTACAAAGGAAAACTTCCAGGCTGGGCAAAATATTGTAAAAATTAGATAAATTCTCCCAAAATAGTTGGTGGGAAAATGTTTCATGGTCTGATGAAGCTAAAGTTGAACCTTTCACCCGTAGTTTTGAAAGATACACCATATGGACAAAATTATTTGGACAAACCTGTTGAATTCAGGTAAGGGTTTAGGCTCAGCCCCCATCTCCAGTGATGAGAAATCTCAATACTTCAACTTTTAACTCTTTGGCATCACTTTGAAGAATTGGTATTCCAAAATGTCTGTACTCCAGTGCAGAAAGCAAAGATTATAAAGACAGAGCCCTGACCTCAACCCCATCAAGCACGTTTGGGATGAACTGGAACAAAGATTGTAAGCCAGGTGTTTTCATTCAGCATCATTGCCTAAATCCTCATAAATGTTTTACAGAGTGAATGGGCAAAAACTTGAACAGATCTTGGAGTGTTTCCAAAATGTCTTGGTATGCTGATGCATTAAGATTGCCCATCACTGGAGACTAAAGGGCCGAGCCCAGACTCTGACGGAAACACCTGAATCCAACAGGTGTGTCCTTACAGTGTATGTTTAATGCAGGGATAAAAACTATGGATCACCAACAAATCACTGTCTGCACAGTGAAGCATGGTGGTGGCAGCATTATGCTGTGAGGTTGTTTTTTTTTTCAGCAGGAACTGGAGCTTTAGTTAAGGTTGGTGGAATGGTGAGAAGTTCCACATCTCTGTTAATTTTTACCTAAAACCTTTAGGTGTCTGCTGGAAAGGTGAAGATGAAGAGGAAATTCATTTTTCAAAATGGCAACGACTCAAAGCACACATCCAAATCAACAAAAGGCTGGCTTCCCCAAAAGAAAATAAAGGTTTTGAAATGGCTAGCTTGCCCTAACTTTGATAGAAAATCTGTGGGGTGACCTGAAGTTGGCTGTGCACACGAGATGCCCCTGGAATCGGACAGATTTTGAGCACTTTTGCAAGAAAGAGCAGGCAAATATTACCAAGTCAAGACATGGCCTGCTGATCTAAAGAAGACTAAAGGCTGTAATTATTCAGATTAAACGGGGTGTGAGGACTTTTCATATCCACCGTAATAGAAGCTCAGTCACTAAGACGATCAAGAATGTGCCCTATCAGATTTGTGCAAACACTGCATCTGCAATAATTAGCAAACGGTAAAAGCTGCTCTTGCACTTGCGTTTTCACAGCAAGGGGGGTTTTTTGGCCCGAGCCCAGAGCTGCACCTACAGTATGGACTGGACAAATATTTGTCTTGTTCAGGAATACCGGGCTATACTGAGATGGGAATTGGGTAAAATGATTTAATGGGCGCAGAAGTTTCTCGGGTGCCAAAGCTTTGCAGTTTTGGTGGTCTTCTCTCAGAGATCACACACCCGAAGGGTCGTTTGTGAGACCACGAGATGCCATGATTCAAGACCCACTGAGGGGACATGAAAGTGTGCAGAAGATGGAAGGGTCTGGATGGCAATTACTGCTCATCAAGGCAAATTTCAAAGGGTGACTAAACTGCTGAAAGTCTTACATATGAAAGATTTACAGTTTTTCCCCCTTGGTGTCCTCCCTAAACAGTCGGGGCGGGGAAGCAACATTTTTTATGTCTGCACACACATCGTTGCTACATAATGAGCCATTCGCTCTTCTTCACCGGAGACTTTTCTTTTTAAGCCTATGAAGCTAATCAAAAGTTACTTTGTAAATGTAGAGACATGCCGGCTCGTCCAATGTACATATTTGCCGTTCTGTTTACTGAATACAAACCAAGCACAGCATAACCGTTTGACCCCACTGAAATAACAAAAAAAAAAAGGGGAGACTTTAGAGAAAAACCCAAAGCATCTCAGTCTTTTTTTGGAATTCTAAATGTTCCCCGCTTTGATGCAGTAGACCAGCATAGAAAATGTGATTTTCCAGCATATTAAACGAAGGAACTTTGACTCAAAATAGACCGAAGGAACACGTCGTCCCTGAAGCTAGAGGACTCTTTTGCTCTGTTTGAGAACTGAAGATGTTTCGAGCTTCAACGCAGCACTTCATACATCACACTTACGGTCAGCTGCCATAAACTTAAAGATAATATTTGCCTTGTTGTATGTTCCTCCGTCTCATGAAACTTGATGAAACGTCCTAGCGTGTCTCTTTCTGTTGTCTTGTGGAAAACCAACCGCAGGAATAGATATTTCCTGAAGGCGCTGCTGAAATTACAGCATGAGGGGAATGAATCAATAAACCAGAGTTCTGCTTTTCTAATTTTAAATGTAGTGACACCGGGCTTACAGTAAAACGTGTATTCTGCCATGAACAACTATTTGTTTTAAAGCTTCCAATAAAACAAAAAGAGTTTATGGAGGGGCCAGGTCAAAGTTTGCGCACAGTTAAAAATCTTTTAAAAACCTTTCAGGGTTCCTAAAAAAAAGAAGCCCACCAACATGTCCCCACAACTGTGTCTATATAGTTTAAGCGCGTAAGAAAATCACTTCAGTTGACAAACTAGCAGAGTTTCATTCAGTGTCTCTTTAGGAAAATGTGCCAAACAGCCCGATTTCTTCTTGCCACCCTACAAGGCAGGTGATGATGCATCTTTGTCAGTCTTCCTTTGTCCACCTGTTAGCAAAATATCTCATGAACCAGTGGGCATGTTTTCATGAGACTATGTTGCGTAATATGTAGTGTTCGAAAGATGTGTTGTAAATGAATTCCAGCTCCTGTCAATTTCAGCTCCATATCTGCAAAATTCACTAAGTCAGAGCCATTTCTGCTTTGACTAATGTTGATTAGCTGGGACGGCCATCTTGATTCACGGTGACTTAAATCAAGTTAGTCAGTTGTAGACGTGCATCAAATTGGGGATGACTCTCAGCTACTACCACACCAAATGTTACTCCATTACCTGTAAAACTGACTGAGTTATACTAAGCAGCCATCTTGAATTGGGTTGACTCCAGATGTTGTACATCCAATAATTACTTTAGAAAGTTTCATTACAATCCATCCCATGGTTCATTAGATGTAAAAATAAAGAAAATAACTACCATTTCTTTGGTATAATTGCAGTAAAAGGCCAACCTTTTTAACCCGTATTGTTTATGATGTGTGCAGTAGAGAGAGGCTTTAATTGTTTTATAAAAGTGTAAATCTTACCCATGAATTTCATTTTTACAGTTGCGTCCAAGAAGGTCAAGATCAGCTCCAATTTTATGGCTTTTTTTTTATTTAATTGGCAGCCACTATAGCCTGGTGCAGTGTTTAATCTCTCAGTCTAATTTAAAATCACAGTGACCTATAGTATTACGATCATGTTGCTCCAACCTGCCATGCTGACACTAAATTTGCAACAATCATGTTTTTATTTCGAAAGCAAAGCCTGGTGTGTTATTTTATCATGGGGCGTAGCTTTACATATGTATTTATAGCTTGTGTTTTTGGTAAAAAAAAAACAAGAACTCATGCACCATTGTAGTAATTCTTTGTAAATCTTAGTGAAGTTTTCACAGCACGGAGAAACTTGGGTGGCCCTGATAAATGGCATTTGACATTTAGAACTGCTTATATTCATAACAGTCATTACATCAGCGTTCCCTAATGGTGGTTCTTATTTTACCAGGCGGGATTATGTGAAAGGCAGTGACGTTTCCACTGAATCTGTTGCACCTAATTAGAATGGAATGGTGGATTTAAGGCTCCACTTATTCACAGGCACAGCCGCCCGATTCACAAATATCTTTTCCTCTAATGCGACCGCAGCGCTTTTGTGTTGATTACAGAATCTCCTCCCCTTTCATTTATTTCAAACGAAAGGAAACCTCAGAAATGAAAAAAAAAGGATATAAATGTTGCATGAGTTAAGAAAAAAAAAAAACAAAATAAAGCAAGGCATAAATTTGTCTTGAACTGTCTAATTATGTAGAACACTATACTGTAAGGATTTACAGGAATAAAAAACATGCTGGGATTGTTTTTGTCATAAAAACTAAACTGCCAAATGGGGTTGTGTTGAGTAGTTCTCCACAGTCAGTAACTTACCTGCAGCAGACAGCAGCCAGAGCTATCTCAGTTTAGAGAATCAAGGAAAATTGGTTCGTCAAACTATTCCAGAGCAGATTTCAAGCTTTAAAAGCAATTCAAACATCAAGTGAACACTTTCACATTGTTATACAGACTATTTAACCACATTCTGTTTTACACCATGTTTAACATGGGCACAGTTCAGTGTTAATAACCACAGTTTGTGTAAATAACCCCCTGATCCACATGTAATGGAGTATAAAAGTTTAAATAATGCATTGACTTGAAATACTGCAAAATTTTTCAATTTAGAGGTGTTTCAGCTCTGGAATAGGCCCTGACTCATTAAAGAAGTATCTCACTGGGCTGCGACTCTTAGGGACTAGTTAGAGACACGAAGGTGCAAGAAAATATGTCAATTTCTACATGGAATCACTAGAAATGAACTCCTGGCAAAATATACATCTCCGGCCCTCTAGAGTTATGGAAACCAAATGAAAGAGAGCTTCACAGTCCTAATTTTTTTTAACCTTTTCAAAATTTCAGGAAAAAGACCAAAGGCCCTGTGGCACAAGTGACAAAAAACGAGACTCCATTCCCCGCAGTTATTTTGAAACACTGCAGAAACTCCCTCACAAATGCCATTCGCTATTTGTTGCAACAGGTTTAGCCGAATGTTATAATAACTCACTGCTGCTAAAATACTGACAACTCATAACATCTGCGCACACTTTTGAAAATCAGGGTTAGAAATCTTTAAGCACTTATGCATGTTGATTGCCTCGAGACTTTAAAGACTGTAGCTTTTTTTACATAAACACTATATATAATTTCATGCCTAATAAAAAGTGCACATATGTCAAACACAATTCAATTTATGTTTATAGCGCCAAGTCACAACAAAAACCATCTCAGGGCATGTCCTCATACATTATTAAAAAAGCCAGTTTATATTTCTAAGGAAGCCAGCAGATTGCGTTGAGTCCCCACTTCATCGCAGTCTCCCATCCTGAGCAGCACGTTGGCGACAGCAGAAAGGAAAAGCTCCAGCAGAACCAGGCAACTACGGTAACTCTACTAGGACAAACGGCATCGAACAGGAACTGGTCTACTGACTCTCTTAAAGTGGCAGCACAGATTAGCGTTAGCTAATCATGGAATCACTGTAAATTGAAATCAATTCAGACTCTTCGATCTCCATGATGCATCTATAAATAGATTCGTTCTCCCTCTCCTGAAGAGCAGCTGCAGTTATTGGACCAGACCTCCTCTAATAATAGGGACAGGTTTACTTCAAGCATCTCTGTGTCTGAGTGGAGTTTAACTTGGAGGTAAAATGCTAATATATAACCAAAATATTAAGAGTGATCTTATCTAATAAATCAGTGAAGCAACAGATGCATTTTCATAAACTGCACATGTTAGAGCCAGCCTAAGGTCCACCTGTGCAATAATCGTGCTGTCCTGTCAGCATCTTGGTACGCTACACGTATGAGCTGGACGGATTATCTCGGCAAAGGAGAAGAGCTGTCGTGTACATTGAAGAAGTCTTAGACCTTTGAGTTCAGCTCGTGAAAAAAATGGGAGCAAAAACAAAAAGTGTTGCGTTTATATTTTTGTTCGGTCGCAAAAAAAAAAAAAAAAATCTTTTCAGAGCCAACTTCATTTTGTTCCTGGCGTACAGATGACGAGTTCGAGTGTTTCACGCATAAAATATTTAAATCATAACTGTTGCCTCACTGATTTATTAGATAAGCGCACTCTAAGTGCAAAAATTGTGCCCATGGGGCTGAAGTTCTAGGTCCTTCCCTTTTTCTCTTTCTCAGCTGGAGAACAGAGAGACCGACTCCAGCAGATGTTCTCAGTGCATCGTATGACTGCATGAAGAGCGTCTGTATGACATACAAGTGACTCATCCGTTTCTAACAAATGCCTTCATTTTTAACTCCGATTTACTTTCGTGACAGCTGCGAGATAAAATATCACCGGCGGGGATCGGGGCTCGCGGGGCTGAATCAGACGACATCAGGACGATGCACCGTTTGAAGCCCGGACTGAGTTTCGGGGCTGCTGCCAGCGAAGGGAGAGCCTCTGCCAAATGGTATGATATCACTTAATCCTGCTCCTGTTCCCCGAGCAGGCAAGTCCACAAGGGTTTTCCACTCGGCGGTGATGACTGGCCTCTTTGCTGATGAAAGAGAGCAGAGACCCCGTTAAACCTGCGACTCATCGGCTCGTCTGAGTAATCTGGATCAGAGAGGCTGATGGAAGGGAGGAGGGAGACAGATGACTGACCTCTGTGAATTTTCTTCGTCCTTCATGGCTCATTTCTTTCAGATAAACTTTGAAGGATAGGCTTTCGCTAATAAATCAACGCATTTATATAGCCTTGGTGTTTTTATTTGACCTATGTGTATCGTCAAAATTGCGTAGTCTTTGGACATGAGCTGCTCTGAGTAAATAGGATCGAGATGCTTCTGTAAAATCTGCTTTTTCATAAATGCAGAGGCGAAGTAACCAAGTTACCAAAGAATAATTCAGGAAGGAGTTCCCCTTACAAACAACATGAAAGTCAAAAGTTGCATCACAAACACAGTAAACAGTAACCTGGAACAAGTTATTTTTCAACCGCTGCCAAAGAATTAGAGGTAATGTATTTACCCGTGTGTGTTGCAAAATATCTCACGAACCATTGGACGAATTTTATTGAAGCTCTCACAAAGTGCATCTACATCAGTGTCAATCCCATTCAAAATGGCAACGGCTTTGCCACCTTAGCAAACACCACAATGGCCACGAGTCAGCCAGTTGTACGGATGTCGAGCTACACTTTGGTGTGGTAGTAGCTGAGACAGATCCCCGACACGTACTCTGAGCAAGATCTGCTTTCACACCTTTACCGTTCACTATTAACTCTGTCTGTTTGTGAGCAAAATATCTCACGAGCTATTTTATGAAACTTTCAGGAAACAACCACCGTGTGCCCATCTGCAGCTATTTAAACCTTGGAGTTGTCCCAGTTCAAGATGGCCGCCACGGCTAAATGACCTTACAAAACAAAAATGGCAATAATTTCACAGTTATTGAGCTTAGATTTGGTGTGGTAGTAGTCGAAGCTTATTTACAACACATACTATGAGCATTTCTCATTGTGCAGCATCCATCCATCCATCCATCCATCTTCCTTCTACATCTTACCTTTGGTCCA
Source organism: Kryptolebias marmoratus (assembly GCF_001649575.2). Taxonomy (NCBI): domain Eukaryota; kingdom Metazoa; phylum Chordata; class Actinopteri; order Cyprinodontiformes; family Rivulidae; genus Kryptolebias; species Kryptolebias marmoratus. Next base: position 16,658,420 of record NC_051448.1, on the reverse strand, counting down.
GGAGACAAACCCAGACCTCTCTTTCCCCAGAGACACTCTCCAGCTCCTCCTGGGGGACCCGAAGGTGTTCCCAGGCCAGAGAGGATACATTACATGCCCGAAAAACCTCTAAAAGGAGGCGGCTCTACTCCGAGCTCCTCACCTTATCTCTAAGGCTAGGCCCGGCCGCCCTACGAAGGAAGCTCATTTTAGTCGATCCAAACCTCAGGACCACAGGTGAGGGTTGGAATGTAGATGGAGCTGCACATCGAGAGTCTTGCCTTTCGACTCAACTCTTTCTTCACCACGACCGATCAAAGGAACGCCCTCATTACTGCGTACGACGCCCCGATCCGTGGATCCATCTCCTGCTCCATCCTCCCATCACACGTGAACAAGACTCCCAGATACCTGAACTCCTTCACTTGAGGCAGAGACTCATTCTTACCCGTCTCCATTTATTGTGGAATATTTTCAATACAAACATTGGCAGTGCTTGCTGACGCCAACCCTGCCTCTCTGTCTGTTAGCAAAATATTTCATAAGCACACATAGGAGTCTTAATGAAACTCTCGGAAAGTCATCCCTGCCTTTCCTCAACTGGGCGATAAATATCCAGAACTCTAAAAAACCCCTAACTTTGCACATCACCCGTTGCCAGTTGTGTTTCGGACTTGAAGGTTAAACAGCTTTTTCCATAAGGAGCTTTTATTTTTCCCCCCTCTTTCAATAAACGAAGAGACCCTGAACTGAAAGTTGCAGCTTTGGAAACAGCCGGCCAGTAAAAGTCTCCTCCAAGAGGTCAGAACATCAAACACGTATTCCATCTGGCTGGGACTTTTATTTTATGTAGTTTGTGCTCCTCGTCCCTTCATTTCCTGCGCTCTGTCTGCCGTCACATGAAGCAAAGGCAAACACAGAGTTCTACCCATTCGTTTTATAAAACCTTCAATATTAGCTCAATTTGGAATAAAGCAATTTTTTTCTTTTTCATTTGATGACTACCCCTTTTTTTTCCCTACTTCTCGCCCCTCTTGCATCAGATGTACTAAAAGTCCGAATGTGCAGCCCAGAGAATCAGTCCTTGCAGTTTTGTCGAACCTCCGGACCTCAGGTCGGTGAACCCTGCCTCCCTGCATATTGGCCCCACGTGTTGCACTCCAAACATCGGCGACTGACATTTGATGTTTTCTACCTCTCCGCCTCCGCCCCTCTCACCTCTCTGTTCTCCCTTCTCCTGCTTTGTATTTTTCTCCTCCTCCTCCTCCCACGGCTGGTGATTGTGATGGAGAGCTTAATCCAGCCCGCATATGGTTGCCATCGGCGGCAGATCTCCCCCATTACGGTGGACGGACAGTGCAGGCTAATCACGATCTTTGATCCTCCGAGAATGGGCCTCGGCTCGCGTGGCTCTGATTTCTCCCGCGCCGCCGCCGCCACATTGAAACGAGGAGGCCTCGCCGCTCTGGAAGTCATTTTCGGCCTTATTATTTAAGCGCCAGTGTATCCCCATTGTCTTTGCGAGAACCCAAGATGGCTGGAGGCTGTGCTTCTGTGCAGTCATTGGTGCAGTATTTTCTCCAGCTGCGCCGCTTTGTTGGCCAACCTTGTGCCTTCTCGCCATCTTTTCATGGCGAGCAGCTTTTGATAAGATCTTTGACGGGCTTTTGGATGTTTGTTATAATCTAACTACCTCCGCTCTCTTTCAGCTATTTTAGCCATTCATTTACTTTCATCTCATACACGAGTTGGGCCCCTATGGCTCTTGGTTTTTGTAGCTTTTGTACTTTTCAATGTATTTCCCTTTATTTACAAATATTTCCCCCAAAGAAACACACAGAGATAGATTCATTTCTATCAGAAACACTTTTCTCTTTGAAAGCTGTTTTAGCTGCTTTAGCATGCTTGCTCGTTTTTTTTTTTTAACGCTACTTTTAGTTTTAGCTGCCATTCTGCTGCTTGTAGCATCTAGCTAGCATTTTGATATTTTAGCTAGGTATTTTGATCCTTTTTTTCTTTTAGCTAGCCTTTTTTAATGAGCATTCCTATACTTTAGGCTTTTAATTAGCTTTTTTGCTACTTTAGCTTTTAGTTAGCCTTTGCCACTCTTCCTCTATTGATGGCCTTTTGTTACTTTTAGCTTTTAGCCAATATTTTGCTAATTTAGCTAGACCGTGGCTAGTTTAGCTTTTAGTTAGCCCCCTGACACTTTTCTCTTTCAGCTAGCCTTTTGTTACTTTTAGGTAACATTCAGCTTCTTTTAGCGCTGACTTAGCCTTTTGTTACTATTAGCTAGCCTTTTATTAGCTGTGATGGCCAGCTTAAATTTTTCGCTGCTTTTACCTAATTTTTGTGAGTTTTAGTTTTTCACTAGCCTTTTGCTATTTCTAGCTTCTGGCTACTCTTCTGCTCCTTTTGCCTTTAGCTAGCGTTCTGCTTCTTTTAGCTTTAACGACTCCCTTTCGTCTTTTTTAGCCAAATTTTCAGCGCTCAGCATCCACTCATTTCTCCAGTTTGGCGTTGTTAATCTTGTGTGGTTTTCTCCTTTGTTCTACTATAGTGAAGGTTTGCCCTCCCTCTCCTCCCCTCCCGTACAAACTTACAGCCTGTCGGTGACGTCGTCCTAAAATGGCCTCCAGATTTATCTGCGAATTCTCCCGCTGTCCGAGCCGAGGCAGGACCATCACTCAGCGGCAATTACTGCAGATAGCTGACAGGGTCGCTGTTCGCCGCAACTTACGCATATCCGAGCGTCAAGGTGTGTCGTGATTGAGCAACTCTGTACTTTTGAAGGGGAAAAAAAAAAGAGAGAGAGAGAGAGAGAGGCACAATTACAGCTCACGAGCGTGGCTTTGCGACGGACTCATCTCAGCCAGGCTGTAACGCCACACCGGCCGAGCTCTGAATTGTCACCGGGGCAATCAGCAACACCTCAGCGGTAATTAGAGTAAGACTTATAGGGCATCAGTCACGTCCACGTTCCAGTGACTCATGACCTCCTTAGAGCAGCCACGTACGCGCAACCGCACACACACACACACACACAGCCACACACACAAGTGGGTTTCGCCTACACACACGTGGAACCAGTCAGCGGACACTGATCCCAGGCCTGGTCTTAAGTTAGATGTAGGAGCTTTGAATGGATGATCTGTTTACAGGGAGAAGAAAGGCGCGCTATCGGGTTGCCAGATCTGGAACAGATTCATGTTGATTCTGCACCCTGTTGTCAGATGAAACTGTGGATTTATTCGATGCACAACAGATGATTCACGGGGGGATTCGGCTCGGCGAAACGCGGAACGGGTCCAGCGCAGCGGCTCCTCTTCTGTGTCAGAGGTTGGCTTTTATTGCCCCCGATGACCGGATAGTTCCGACTTTTACGGCTAATTAAAGGGGGCCGCCATCAAGTTGACTTTCAGCGCATAAATTCTCCGACAAACAAATAAGACAGCACTGTTTTTTTTTTTAGTGTGTTGCGTGAGGCAAACTTTTCCATCAAGATTAAATTAAAACCTTTGAGAACTTTCGCTCCAAGTCACTGCTGGCAGCTACGAGACGGGCTAGAGTGACGGCATGTGTCAGTTTTTCAGTTTCAGCCCCGCCTGAGGCACGCTGTAGCTGAGAGGCGAAGGTGATCGTGTTTCTGCCTGTGTCTGTGTGTGCATGCCTGCAAAATATCTCATGAACCACTGGATGGATTTGAATGAGACTTGCAGTAAGTAATAATAGGATGAACCTTTACAACTCATTAGGTTTTGGAGTCAACTTGACTAAAGATGGCCGCCACAGCCAACTCATCATGAAAAACGCAAAAATGGCTAGGACTCGGACAGTTTTAGAGATCCTGACCTGAAATTTGGCGTGGTAGTAGCCGAGACTGTCCCCCCAAAAATATTCTGAGCACGAATAGATAGCGCAAGATCTTTGTTTAAAGTTTTGCCATTAACCGTCTGTTAGCAAAATATCTCATGGCCAAGTAGACGGATTTTATTGAAACTTTCAGAACGCAATCAGTCCATCTATATCTACAACTGATTAACTTTCAAGGGAATCCAATTCAAGGTGGCCGCCACAGCCAGCTGACCTTAGAGACGACAAGCATGACTATAACTCAGTCAGTTGTACCGATACTGAGCTAGCGTCCTTTAATTATTGGATTTAACTGTGCCTGTTTCTTAGCAAAACATCTCATGAACCATTGGCTGAATTTTATTGACACTCTCAAAAAGTACTGAATGGATAAACATCTACGACTCATTACCATTTGGAGTCAAGCCCACTGAAGATGGCCGCCACAGCCAACTAACTTTGGAAAGCACAAAAATGACTACAACTCAGTTAATTTTACAAATACTTAGCTAAGATTTAATCTGCTAGTAGCTGAGCATTGTCCCTAACAAATATTTTGAGCGCAACATATTAAGCAACAACTTTTCTTCGAACCATGATATCAACGATCGGAGTCAACCCTGTTTGTCTGTTAGCAACATATCTCAAAAACCACTTGATGAATTTTCACGCAACTTTCAGGGAGTAACCACTGGATGCACGTCTACAACTGATTAACTTTTGGAGTCAAGTCAATTCAAGATGGCCGTCACAGCTAATAAACTCTAGCCAACACAAAAATGGCTATAACTCGGTGACGTTTACAAACAGTGATCTAAAACTTGGCATGGCAGCAGCTGAGAGTCATTCACAACACATACTCCGAGCGCTAACAGATCACGCAAGTTTGACCAAAACAGCCCCAGCTCCAATCATATCTCAACGCTCGACGATCCAAATCTCAAACTCAGAAGGAGGCGGGCGATACGCATTCCTTCGAAGGACGCGAGGCCTTTAATGTTGTTTTCATTCCAACCAGAAGTGGTGTTTAACTCTAAACGGTTGTTTGTGGACATTTTTCAGGATGACAAGCGCAGACCATATCCTGTTATTGAAGCCGTGGGCCCTGCGCTGACGGCGTCCCCCTCAGCTCCGTCACGGCGCAGCATGTTTGGGCACACGTTAGGGCGAAGGACACTTAAGTGCTACCTGATGTTAGCGGGAGCGCACGCGGACGCAGTCGGGGTTTGTTTTTGGGCGTGCCTCAGAAAGTATGCAGAATAATTTGGCCGTTTCGCTTGCAGTCTTGTGATGGTGCGCTGGCGGCCCGTTGCATCGGTTCGGAATGTACCGTGCTATTTTTTGCGTGAGCCCACTCGGTGGGTCGTGGGCCGCAGCAGCCGCTCGTTCGTTTATTTATTTGTTTTCTTCTCCTTTCGGGGGTCAAAAGCAAGCTTGACGCAGGACATTTTTGAGGTGATCGTGTCAACGTTTGCTCTACGTATTAGCAAAAAAAAAAAAAACAGCAACATGTAACCAACGGAGCAGACGTTAAACCTTCACCACGATGTTTCCCTGAATTCTCCCCAACTAATTGTTCCTTTGGAATTTCCAGAGTTTCTAGTTGATGACCAACATGATGAGAAAAAATGATCTTTTATCTCGTTTGTCACAATTTGACCTTTGTTTAGTCGCCCGGAGGGCAGGCAATAAGCTAACTGTCTGTTAGCAAAATATCTCGTGAAACACTGAACAGATTTTAATAAATCTTGCGTGTAGTAATCAGTGCATGTACGTTTACAGCTGATTAACTTTTGGAATCTTCCCGATTCAAAATGGCTGCCCCAGTTAATCAACCTTTGCAAACACAAAAATGCTTATAAATCAGTCAGATTTATAGCTGTTGAGCTAAAATTTGGTGCAGTATTAGCCGAAAGTTATCCCCAGCTCATATCCTGAGATCAAACAGATTGCGCAATATCTTAGCCTAAAAAATTCAGTATTAAGAATCTATGAGTCAACACTGTGCGTCTGTTAGCAAAAAATCTTATGAACCACTGGACGGATTTGAATGAAACCTTTGGAAGGTAGCTATTAAATCCACATCTGCAACTGAATAACTCTTGGAGTCAACCCAAATGAAAATGGCTGCCACAGCTCATCAGCCTTAAAAAAAAATGGCTCAAACCCAGTTAATATCACAGACGTTGAGCTAAAGCTTGGTGCAGCAGTGTGTCACGTCACAAAACTGTGCAAGATCAACATTGTTTTAATGGTTCGATTGAAGTGAACTGAAAGTTTTTTACGGTTTGGAGGATCTGATTTTAAAACTCTGCCACCAAATGAGTCGGGCGACGTGCCGTGCTGCACGAAACGCTGGGGGGCCTTCGGTTTATAAACGCGAGGGACGATCGTCTGTAATCGCAGAGCGGAGGGCTCAGCTTCGCAGCTCCTCGCGCAGACTGACAGAAGCTCGGATCTGAAGCGAGGCAAAGTGAGGCGCTTTTCTGTGACGAGTCGCTGCCAGTAGCTCGAACTAAATAACACACCCCCAGTCCTCCCCGGCCAACAGCCGCGGCCGCCCTGTTTATTTTCCTGGACAGAGTTCATCGATGGAATTTCAGAATTAACTGACAGACTTAAAAATATTTATCGAAAGGGCACCGTAGCAAAATGAACATCAGAAAAAAAAAACGGAGGGGGGAATCAAAAAGTGTCTGTCATCGCCGCTCGGGGAGTATGCGAGAGTGGTGCAGCTGTTGTTTCATTTCCTTGAATGTCATGCTAGATTAAATAAAGACCCAGCTAAAAAAAATAAAATAATAATACATATATATTAAAAGAATCTGTCTGTAGTCCATATTTTCCTGTCTCCAGCCTTCTGGCACTCCATTTGACTGACCACTTGTCAAACTAGGAACAAAAAAAAAAGAAAGAAAAAGAAACGTACACTATAATCACGACTCGCCACAAGCCCGAGCAGTTATTAATCAAGGTGAAATATACTAGCTCGTATTTGATCCTGCGTCCCTGAAACCTTATTAGTTTCGAAAAATAAATTAGCGTCGGAGGCAATTAGCTGCCGCGCAGCAACCATCCCAGCACGGCTCTGGAAACGGGAACGTCGATCCATCACGCTGCGCTGGGAGTGGTAGCTGCAGTGGTCGCGCTGGTGCTACAGTCGGGCCTCGAAACCTCAAAAAGCGTTTCATATGCGAGCTGGCTTTGATTTGGAGCCTGAATGGGAGAATAATGGGAGGCAGACGAGCCGGGGGAGTGCAGCCACACAAAGGCGGCGTGCCTCTCCAAAGAGGTGGTGGGTGGGGGGAGGCTGGCTGCCTGGCTGTCTCAGGGCCCTGGGCTGAGGTTAAAATCGGGGCTCTAAGGTTGAGGTTTCATGCAAGACAGAGCAGCGTGGGGATTAGGAATGAAAGGCCTGGATGGATGAGGAGAGTCAGAGGCGTGTCGCCCGACCCTGCCGTCCGACCCTCACCTTGGAGATTATTTCATCGCCGGGAATTATCGGCATTATTTGAGTCCCCCCCACCCCCCCACGCTCCACTTCCCCGACTGGACTCAGGTTCTGTGGGGAAAGATGGCGCGCCGGACGGGCGGGGTTGACCGGAGCGCGCCTCTAAAATAACCCCCCCCTGCCACAGTTAGCCGTAAAAAGACGAAAGAGTCCTTTCTTTTAAATTCCCGTGTTCAAATGCAAGAAAGAAAATGGACTTTTGAAGACGTCGCCGCGCTGCTGGCCCACCTGAACGGCGAACCAACGGGAATAAGGAATAAGGAATGAGGGAATATCTGCAGCTTGACTGGGATCAAGCAGCTGCAATAAAGTGAGAACATCAACTATGGGTGATTTATTTGAAGTGGAGGGGAAGTGTTTAATATGAGACACATGGTTTCAATAGATAGCCGAAGTTCAACGCTATGAATTGCAGAGCGATGTCAGATGCCTGCAAAGGAACCGGTCAGCGATAAGTACATGATATAAGACAGGCGCAGAGCGATGCCAGATGAGTCCGTTCTCGAACAGCCCCGTCGGTTTTTAGCTCAGCACAGTAACGCCGGACTACGAGTGATTTAGGATATTTCAGACATCTTTACAAGACGCCCTTTTTGCGTAAAAGTCTCTCTGTTTTGCCACCCTGTCAAACAGAACAGGAGTAGGTGTCTGAAATGTGCAGAAGCTCACGTTTTATGAGGTTTCTTTTCTTTTTCTTTTTTTCATTTTTTTTTTTGCACCTGTCTGTCTCAAAGAAACACAGACAAGTCTTTGGTCTTCTGCGCAGACTTGGCGACGTCTTCGGCACATGCCACTTTCCAGCAGAATAAACACAACGATTCGACACCTGAAGCTAAATCTCAAGTGGTGCCTTTTGTTGCACATTTTAAACCACTTAAAAAAATACTAGGTCCCCCTCTAACTGGATGATGGCCTGCTTGTTATATTAGAACGTGTCTGGATCGCTGAAAATTTGGAACGCTCTTTGAGTGTGAAGTCAGTTAGCACTCGCCAAATAGGTTGTTCTGCTTTTCTTCCACGTCCCTGGAAGTGCTCTCCTGTGCTCTCGCTGGGCTCTGTGCCCTGGCGTAATCCTCTCGGACCGTGTCAGGATGCAGCTACGAGCCGGAAGATCACGCCGAGCCCGACCGGTACCACGTCCGTGCAAATGATTGCGACAGACGTGGTTGGACTCTAGCCACGGGTCCACGCTTGTCCAGTCCTTCTTCAAATTCTCATTGACCAAGCCATGAACACATTGCTACCACGCTTCCCCACACTCCACCCAGGACTACAAGTCCTAAAACCACAACTCTGCTACAGATGTGTCGTGCATGTTTGAAACCATTGTGGACCTTAGTGCTCTATCTATCAGGCAAAGTGGTAGAACCCACTGTGTTCCTAATATTGGCTGAAGAACTCACCAAGACCCTGCAGAGACCATCCCTAGGAAGCAATACATAATATAGCCTGGTCCCTATGGGGTAGAGGCTGACATTCTTTTGGGAATCCCACGGGTCACGGGATAAAAAGTTAACGGGAGTAAATGGGAGCGGAAACCAACCAATAGGACAAAAACCAAAAACATAGGACAAGCGCCGCCATTTTGTAGTTTCCTTTCACTAAGCCTACACTGTAACACAAGTCGAAAGAACTACACGGTCCAGAAGCCAACAGTACTACCGGCCGCTGCTTTCCGCTGAAATCCAAAGAACAGCAAATGGAGGGAGGAAACTTCAGCGGAGAAACCGATCTGGTAAAAATTAATTTCTAACATTAAGTCAGAAGTAATGATCTGTCTGTAAAACTCAGAACTGGCAGGAAAACCGCAAATAATCCTGAATTTCATGAGAGATTCAAATGTTCTGAAGAGTGGGAAAGTAAACTGATATGGGAGCTGTATTTTTATTTAATATTTGCATTATATGCACTTTTTTCTTTTTCCAAATCTCAGGTACAGTACGTGAAGGTAACGCCGTTCTGAACTTCTTTTCAGTTCTCTTGCTCGATGCAGTTTGTTTTGTTTAAGCAATTTAAGACAGAAAGATTTAAAGGAAACAACTGCTCCATAAATTATTATAATGAAACTTTATATGTTATGTTTGGGTTCATTCACCTAAGGTAGACATGGTGTGACCCAAGTGCTGTGTTTTTTCTTTTTACTGTAACAGACCTCCAAAAAAACTAGAGACAGGAACTTTGCAGCTAATCCTCCATAGAAAAACTATAGGGACCGTAGGCCATGTATTATTTATGGTTTGTGCCCTTTAGTGAAGGTTTTTTGTTCGGATTTAGGCAATAAATGCCTTCATATTTTACCACAGATCAACTGTTCCTGTTACCATATCTTCTGAAATAAAACCGCAGAACACAAAGTCATCTAAGAAAGAATGGGGGAGAAGATCAAATCAAATTCAACGTATTTTCTAAAGACTAAATGAAGAAAAAAATGATAGTGGTATAGGAGTGGGAGTCATTCTCAATAGGAATGGGAGTCATTTTACCAGGAATGGGACGAGACAGGAGGGAAAATCCACTCATGTGTCACCCTCTACTACTAGGTATGTGCCCAGTACTTACAGAGGCCTTACAATAGTACTTACTGGGTACGTACAGTACCTGATACCTACAAGGTTTGTACTCGCTAAGTACCAGGCATGTAACCCTGGTACAAAAAACAAGAAGACAAAGATGAATAAGAAATTCAACATAGTTTGTGTCTTTGAGGACAACAGTGGCTCACCTCACACAGTGTCCTTGTTGCTTTTTGGTCTCTGCTGTTGGTTGGACTTGCTGTCTTCTTTGTCTGTTGTGTGTTTGGCACCTCCTTTTAAATGGGACTTTTATGACTGCACATTAGTTGTCAGTGAGAACAGTCGGCGTGGTCAAAAGGTTCCAGAGAACACGCGGTCATCCACAAAGGAACGTGGTGGACCACTGCGCAAAGGCAAAGACAACAGAATTGACTCCACAAAAGTTTCCCAGTTGAGCGTACAGTCAGGGAGACACAAAATCTTCACCAATCCGCAATAAATTAATTGCAAATTGGTGAAAGTTTAGTTTGAATCGATTTAATTTTCGCCAGGGAGAAAGCAAATTGTAACATAAAAAACAATGTAACTGATTAATTGTTTAGTATTAACGATTTCTAGCCAATGGCTAATTCATACTCATCGCCTGCTGAGGTGTTTATAGAAAGCTAAAACTATCAAAATAAAAGCTTAACATTTCAAACTGAATGAATTACAAATAAAAACAAAAATAATTTAGTTAACAGTTTATGACTAAACTGAGAAGAATAAACTTACACTTTTTTTTTACAGGAATGTCGCAATTTATTTAAGTATGTCACAATGGTGTCATAAATACCATTATAGTGTGATTACAAGTAAAAATGTCTATTTTCTTGCAATTTTGTGTCTGTAACTAGTTGCATCTCTGTGGTACGCAGGAGTAAAAACAGCATCAGTACCAACAATCAGAAGCCTACACCTCAGGTTGTTTATTTGGCAACAAAAAGTTCCAACAAAAGTAGGTGATTGTCAGAAAAATCACACACACAATCAAGCCTTCAACAGCTGCTGTTTCCTGGCATAACGACACAAACAGCCACAGAGTGTGAAGAAATCCTTCAGGTCGTGGTTTTGCTTTACACTTCGGTAAAACGTTTACATCAAAACGAATCACCTCGACTTCTAACCCCCCCTTGCTTTTTAAAATGTACACGTTTAGCGCAATCGTCAGCTTAAGCTGCCGTAAAAACTGATCGTTTTTCCCACCGGCTGAATTATCGCCAACCCTAAGCCGTTAATTTCCGAACAAAAGTCAACACGGCGCGCGCGGGGCCCTTTCAGCAGCAACCCTGCTTCTCATTTATCCAGAGCCACACATTTAACACCTGGTGCCTGCGGAAACATCTGAAGTCGTCGACCGCCGGCCTCGAAAAGCCTTCGCCGCTGGAGTGCACGAGGGCTGCAGGTATGAGGCAGCCCGACAGCCTTTACAGCCAACATTCTGGTGACAAATCAGCTTCTCAAACTCTAAAAACGCACTACTTAAACAACCAGTTTTTGTTTAATCTGCATACAGGAGAGCTGCTGCATTTATTAGATTATTAGGGTCTTTGTTCAGCATGCTCATAGGTAAATGTTTGTGTATTTTTTGTTCATCGAGAGAGGGCCACTCAAGGAGGTAGGATGGAAACCGATCATGTAAGAGCATGTGGAAGCTCTGAGATGGAACCCCGACGCAGAGCTGCCTTCTGATGCCGACGCAGCCTGTGAGTTCTGAGGCCTCGTCGCGACTACAGAGGGATATTGTCCTCGGCTTTGCTCTGAAGGAACCGACTGATCAACAGCCAGTCTGCGCTGCTTTCGAAAGCCATTCGACTCTGATCTGGACCGAAAGCCTTTGTGACTAAACAAATGGAAGAAATTACCCAACTGGAGTGAGTTATAGGTTTTCCCCCTAGAAGTCGCTGGCATTTATTATATAACAAATGCCTTTATGTTCGAAGCAGAAATTAAATTGGGAAGTCGTAAAAGTGCACTCCCAGACTCATAGCAACAGCCTCTGTTGCGATGTCAAACAGAAATCCTCCTCAGGATGGTCCAGGCATTTATGATTCCGCACATGTTGCGATCTAATTGCCGCTTTCAGTCCAACCAGGTGACCTCACGATCGCCGTTTTTTTTTTTTCTTTCTTTCTTTCTTTCGTCAGGGAGGACATTTCCTACAGCCTCAGATGGGCTCCAGGTTTAAGCCTTTGAGCTCAGCTGTTACATCTGCTCTACATATCCATCGCAGGAGGACCTCTTTAATCCCCGTCCTGCTCCCACCCACACTCTGCACGCTCCCACACAAACAGCAAACAACACTCGCTCCGCATAAATGCGCAGTCACAGCTTTATGCATATAGGGCTAGGGGTGCAGCAAATGGAAAAAATATGTATAGCTATCTTGTTAGCTCTGAAGAGGAAGGGGAAAGTAATCTTCGTGTAACACGAGGAAACAATCCTTGATAAGCTGCGGTCGTTTCTAATTAGGACTGTTAATACCCAGCTGCTCTGCAGTTGGACTTAATGGATGTGAGATCCATAAAGAGAACCCACTTCCTCAATCAGACAACTGGCTACTAAATTTATGATACAAAGATAATTGATTCTAAATATAATGTAATGGCAGAATAACTGGTTGGGTATTTTATTTATTAGGAGACTAAACCCATATATCGGTGGGAAAACACCACGCTGTTCTTTCTGTAGATCAGACACGTTGCTCTAACTGGAAGCACTCAGAGAGTGCAAACCTCCACCAAAAAATAGTGCGATCCGGATCATAATCTGGATCAGCATCAAAATGTAATCCATTGTGGGGTTTTTTGTGACGACCCCAACATTTCCTGAAAATTTCATCCAAATGTGTTCTTTAGTTTTTACCTGATCTTTGCTGACAGACAGACAGACAATCGGAAACACAACTTCCTTGGTGGAGGAAACAGAAGGGTCACATGTAGGAGCAGAGACAAGTTTTTAACAAAGGGGTTACCTGTGACCTTGACCTTTGACCCTATGAACCTTCAAATCAACAAGAATCCTCTTTGACCCATGAGGCGTCCAGCTGTGCAGTTGGACATTCCTACATCACATTGCTGCAGAGTTCGAGCACAAGGTCAACTGTGATGTTGACCTTTGACCCCCTGACTTTGAAATCAATGATGATCACCCTTGACCTAAGAGGTGTCCAACTGTTCAGTTGAGTTTTCGATTCGTGACGCTGCTGTCCCTATCGTGTCCCTGTCTTGTCCCGTTCGTTGGGCGATGAGGACCATTTGTTGCTCTCCGTGTGTCAAGCGCATTAGAGCGCCATCATCGGCAAGCGGTTTCTTCACAGCCAGGCCCAACACTGAGCACCTGCAGCTGAGAAACAACCTGAACGCTACAAACTACTCAGGAGGAAGTTTGGAATAAATACGGAGGCTCATCCAGAGCAGCTGCCACAATAAAAACACAACAGAGAAGTTCCCGATTAAAACACACAAAAAGGCAATGTGACATTTAATTTTGGGTTTAGGACACTATTACTCCACTTAAACAAAGCCTAATCAACACGTTGATACTCTGAAAATGATAAATGAAAACTTGGATGTACCCTTTAGATTAAAACAAAAAGTATCTCCTGTGTAAAGAGAGCCCTCTCGTTTCTCATCGCAGAGCCTAGCATGAGTCAGACCCATAAACTTTAAATACTCATTTTTACAGTTCCCAGTCACACCACTTCCAGTTCGCAACTCCTCTTTTATTTTCCTTCACCAGTTTGTGACAGAGAATTTCTCTTTCGTCAAATGGGAACGGGGTAGTTCACTTTCATTGTGTTTGTCTCCCGTGAAAGCCAAACCTAAAAACAAAAGAATAATAATAAAAAAGAAAAATAAAAGAGGATATTTTATTTTTATTTTGTGACTTTGCATTCAGCTAAAAAACAAACCTTTTCATCTGAATCTGTAATGTTCCTTAAATAGAATTGCACAACATATTTTGTAAAATCTATATAATTACAACCTTCACAAATACACTTTTTACGTTGATTTCTTTTTTTCTTTCAGCATATTTTTCTGTTTAGCTGCTCTTAAAGAAGGAAACCCAATGTAGCTATCTCCAAAATCTAAATCTATCTGCTGTGCATAACGTTTGTTGGACCGCTAACATTTTTCCAGCTTCGTTTGTCCAACTTTCCAGTTTTGGTTTTCGAGTGTAAAGTGCTCGAGTGCTGACTTGTGTTTCTGTTGAGTCCCTACCTCACCGTGGAGTCAGCTGTCCGGCGGACGATGAGTTCCTCTGCCACGTTCGCTCTCTAAAACTGTTTTAAACCAGACAAACTCCATTTATGACACTGATGCACAGCAAATGACATAAAAAAAGAGTAACTGTAGGATAAATTCATTCCTTTTAGTTGCATTCTTCGGTGCTCAGTGGACGGTAAATGTGTAGAGAATTTTGAGCTACCTGTAAATTTCTTCTTCTTCTTCTTTTTTTTTTTTTAATTCATAAAATTATTTATGAAAAGAGACAAAGGATGTTGGCACCTGCATCAAATAGAGTTTGACCAGAAGAGAAAAATGAATAAAATGAACTGATTTCGTACGTGCTGCAATGTATATTAGGTGGGCTCATGGGATTGTTCTCAGATATTTTCTCTTCTTAATTTGGTGTGAAGAAAAACTGAAAAGTAGATTGGGGAGTCTTAGATTATCACGATCAGATGATGATTCTTCGCTTTATACTGATCCTGTCCTTATAAAACTCTGATTGTGTGCTAGAATGGTTAATAGCTGACAGAAAACTAAAAAATAGCACACAAAAAAGGGTTTAGGAGAATCTTTAGCCAAGCTAAGAATGCTCTTTCTGTGTTTTTATATGTTGTCAATGTGAACGTTCTCCTAGTGGTTTGGCATGGGGACTTTAGAATAATGTGGATGAGCTTTTCTTCATAAATGACATAAATAAACATACACATATATACAGACATTGTTAGGGTTGACAAGCTACAGATCCCAGAGATCTCTCTCCAGAAGAGAGCAGTCCTTTAAACCACCATCTGGGTGTGTTTTTTATATATACTGTATATAAAGTTTGTAGTACTGCATATAGGGCCTAAATGTATTTCTTTTACAGATGTGCAATTTTTTTGGTGATGTCTCGTTATAAAAGGTTGATTTTGGAGGCTGACCTTTCTGTTTTCACCTTTTCTAAAAAAAAAATAAAAGTATGAAACCTAGTTTGGGTCATATTCTGTCCGAATGACACCTAAACAACCTCTAAGTTGTTCCAGGCTTAAGGTTGGCAAAACTGAGTGCTGAAGTGAAACTTTAGTGGACGTCTAAAGCTAGATTTATGCGTCAAGTCAAATACTAGGTGTCTAGCTGAAATTGTGGAAAATTTTAAAAAACTCGAGGGATCAAACTCTCTCTTTTTTTTAAGTGCTACTTCCATCTAAAGGTGGTCTCTCACTGGTCTGAGACATTAATGAGGGAGTTTCCAGAACGTCTCGGGACGTTTGCGGGGGTTCCCCGTTGACACTGCAACTGCGGTTTCTGCAACTTTGAGTTGCCAACCAGTCTCCAGCAATCGCAGCCCTGTGCGATGCTCCCTTCACAGATCTAACCAACGACAACGACGTCACGGTGCAGCTAAAAAACGAGACCCTCTACCAGCTTGAGTGGCACAGCTCAAGTTGCAAACTAATTCATGCCATAAACTTAGTTTTTTTTGTTGTTTTTTTACAACAAACACATGTTCAGCTCCGTCTTCAGGGCTAAATGAGGACTATGATTGGACTCAAAATTGCTCTGTAAGGGAAATACTGCCGACTGTGAGCTACTGTCCCCAAATGTGGAAACACGGAGTTGCGTTTGCCAGCGCGTTGAGTGACATGCGTACAAATACACCAGGCAGTTACCAGGCGCATGCCTTTTGTTGTTTGTTTTTTTTAGAGTTTTATTAAAAAAGCAATAAGTCACGTAATCTAGAGAGCCTGTTGGATTTAATTTCGCACAGGGCTGTTTGAATCAAGGAAAATTAGGAAAAAAGAAAAAAAATTCATGAACCCGTGGCTCTGAAAACGGTCAACATCACGGTACTGGATTTAAATCAAGCTTCTTTGTCTCATTTGTGTCTCCCAATCAATTTCTCTTGTCTGCCGTATAGTCTCTGTTACACCCTCTGTTCCCACTGAGTCATATTATTTCCATATTTATGTCGGCAGCAGCTCCTCCCTTTGATCTCCTGGCTTGTTCGGAGCCTGATCCTGTTATGGCTTGTTCCTGTAAATACTTAGAAGTGCTCCAGGATTAGAAGATTGTGGTCCCAATGAAAAAACAAACAGCTCTGTACACAGATTCATTTATAAGGCAGAGAAAATGATTTGGTAACAGTAGGTGGAAGTTTACTCTGTAATTGTTGGTAATTGTGGAGCCACTGTTTATGGGTTCTGACAGGATAAGAGTCTGAGTGATTGAACTTGGAGCATATTTAGGCTTTGAAACTTGACATCAGCTGGGGTTTCAGAAAAACGAGTCATTTTTCTGCTCACTGTTAGCTTAATGAGGGGAACTTAGAAATGAGGCTCACTTCAGTCTGAGTTCACACTGACGTTTGACACTGAAACATATTCCCACAAAACATACAAATGGCAATATTTACACTGTTACTTTTATTTACCCCAGTTATACAGTTCACTAATTCCTTTGGAATATATTTGCAGATTTTGACTGCAACTGTAGCTCTTGTAAAAATAAAAAGAGGAATTTAATAACAGTTCTTTTAAAGTAACAGTTATACAACACAAATAAACACAAATAATTAAAAGAAATGACACAACACAATGTTAGTGTCTGATGAAACGAATTAGCTAGCTAATTAGCAATACATTAGTATTAGCAGCACCATTAGCTTTTAGCTGGCTAGTTAGCATTAGCATTAATGTTGTGAGCACCTCCTTCTGGTGAAATATTTGTGACTTTTTTTGTGTGTGCCAGGGATCATACACACTTACAGCAAAGTTTCTGCTGCTTTTAACTAGTTAATTATCCTTCAAAAAACAATTGCATTTGCTGTAGCTTTTATGCTAGTTAGCATGAACATAACCAATAATGTATCCTACAAATCTAGTGTCATATCTGTGATTTAATATATAAATTGTATACTTTAAGTATACAATGAACACAGAGACAACATTAGAGTTTAATCTATTTGTCCATATTAGCACTTCAAGTCTGTGGAGATTTTAGTTTTTCTGAATACTTCAGGTTTGCTATGTTTACCAGCTTTGTTTTTAACACGGTGTGAACCTTTCCTAATTAATAAAAACCAAAAAAAGTGTATCAGCAGCTTTCACCAGTTTAGCGGTGTTTTCAGACAATTAAATGTACAAATGAAAAGTTTCATAAAATGGTGCTAGTTCAGGGTCACTGATGTGACAGATTGGCTCCTGGAGGGAAATGACTGAAGCAAAACAGATCACATTTTGTTTACATGTTGTACCAAAACTTACAAGTATATATAAATAAAATAAAGTCATTTGGAGTCATCCTTTGGCTGGATTCTTGTGGGAACCATGTCTGCAAAATCCCACACAAATCCACAAATCTTGCCAGAGTTCCAATCTTTCCATTTGTACTTGCTAACAGTACTTTAAGTTATAACTATTCTGGGTCTCTAACTGAGAGTTAGGGGCAAATTTTGAGGAACAGAACTTGTCAGTACCAGTATAATGACCATATCAATGCTACAAATGAAAACAAAAAAAATTGCCTCTTCTGCAAATCATTTATTTTCTGGGAACAATGTCTGCATGAATGTCTGATCCAAATCTTTTCAGCTTTGAACATATTTCAGTTTGGACCAAGCTGGTGAACCAGCAGACCAACACTTAGCCACATCCCTGTAAAAACACACAAAGACATGTTCATTTTTACAACAGGTACAGGTAGGACTCAGTGAGAGTGAAATACTAGGTCTTCACCATGTGAGGTGGTCTCTAAGGACCCGATCCTCCTTAAAGACTCTCAGTTCCACCTCGCCACAGTTTAGCATGCGGCCGTGAGAACGAACATACTCTGACCCGTTTACGTGTCTGAACCCTAAAAACAAAACAAAAAAAACAGAGGGAACAAAAGAAGGAATGTTTACTAGTTCCTACTCCACATCCTCTTCTTCTTGTCATCATATGTAAAGCGTTTCTTCTCCTCCTCCTTTTATAGCAGCCTGTGAAGTGTCACACAAGAACTGACCGCAGCTGTTTCATGACATTTATTTCCTTGTCCTTTTTTTTTTTTTTTTTCTCCCTCCATCATTCCCTAATTGGCTTCTGTTTGCATCTTCTTCTTATGTGGTCTGACTGCACTCAGCTTAAATAAATGTATGCCCAGACTCACAAAGAGAAGGGGGTAGGGGAGGAAGTAGACTCGTCTAAGTTTTTCAGCGGTGGCTGCATAAGTGTAGTAGGTCAGAGAAATTATTATCTATAATTCTGAGGCTGTGAAACTCTTGATTTTTGGTTGCTGAATGTGGGTGACCTCATCCACTTCATTGCATATTTCCTATCATTTTGCCACTTGCTCTGTGGTATATCGCCGTCAGTATGTGGTCTCTCTCTGACCAAATCACCAGGCTGTGTAAATTGTACACCGAGGCATAAAAAAAGGAGCAGGGTATCATTTGGACTGCTAGACGCTGTGCTACAGAATGAAGCACCTCCAGTGAGTGAAATTATTCAGTCACTGTAAGAGAAGCGTGTAAGGTGTTCTGTTGTTTATCATCAATGTTTTTATTTTCTTTGTGTAGTTTCTGAACTGTGTATTTTTTTGTTACTGCAATTTAAAAAAAAAAATGCTGAAAAAAATATCATCCAGGTGAGTGATTATTTATATGCAACTGTATAGGATTAAATTAAATTAAATTGAAACACGCCTGCAACTGATTGGCTTTTGGAGTCAACCCCATTCAAGGTGGCAGCCGTAGCTCAGCGACCTTAGCAAACACAACAATGGCTATAACTCCGTCAGTTTTCATAGATATTGAGCTAAAGTTTGGAGGGGTAGTAGCTGAGAGTCGCCCTCAACACACTGCACGAGATTTTGCTATATCTCATGAGATAAAGTAATGAAATCTGTTTTCAGCTACACAACATGACCCAGTTGTACAAAAACGTACGAATGTTCCTCAGTACATATGTTACCTTGTACCCACTAATGTTCCCTGGTACCTATGTTCCTCGGTGCAACCCCATGTTCCTGCAGTTCCCGGTACCACCCAACGTTCTTGGGACCCCTAATGTTCCCTGGTACCTATGTTCCCCGGTACAAGTCCATGTTATCCGGTACCCTTTAATGTTCCCTGGATCCTTATGTTTCCTGGTATCCAGAAAGTCATACATTCCAGGAAATGCAGCTTTCTTACTGTAATTCTTTTTGTTGTTGTTTTTCATTTGTAATTAAAGACATTTGAAGGGAGAGCCAAGCATCTTTCACGACTTTCATTATTAACCCCGGGGGAACATAGGTGCCAGGGAACATAGGGATGGACCGCCTCAAACTAGAGTCATTTACCACAACAGGCCACTAAAGTCAGCCATTTTCACCGTGGTCCTAACCTTTGGATTGAGCGAGCTGAATGGATGCTGCGTAGCCAAGAGCCTGCACACAGGAAGTGCAACCCGCAGAATTTATTGTGTTCTTTGGACATGTGTGACTTCGCATTCCAAGTCACAACCCAAAGACTTGTAAAGATAGTATAACGACAAACACAGACAGCAACTGGAATAAAAAACAAGCCTTCTTGTAAGACACACACACACGTTTACTGGAAGAGCGAATGAGCGTTGCAAAGGCAGGAAACACACACACACACAGAGACAGTGAGAAAAACAAGTGGGCAAAACTGCTTGGGGTAAAAAAACACCCTATATTATCAAGGGTGGAGATCTGCCACAGGCACATTCCTGATTTAATACTCACTTCATCCCAAGCTATTTCAATATTGGTAAATACGGTAGCAGGCTGGGGTTTGCACTGCACCCAGCAGACAGAACACCTCACAGACAAGACAGGAATCTGTTTATCCATCCGTCCGTACCAGTATGACAAGTCAGCGGCGTATCTCTGAAAAGTTTTAAAATATTTGAATGTATTGGGGCAGATTTCGTTTCTTCCCATTCTCTCTACCTCTACGTTTTGCGCTTTCACCCTGAGAGCCGGTGGTGCATCAGTTCTTTCTGTGACCTAGGGGGGAGGGCAAGGAAGGAGGGTTACCCGGCCCTTCAAACTGAGATTTTTCCGAGGCACAATTCAAACAAAGGGGTACAAGCTGCGTTCGCAAAGAAACTTTCTCCCTGAAGAACATCCTAAAGCTCCAACAGCCATTGAGACAGCCAGCTTAATGTTATTTCATTACATCTGATACGATTGTCAATTTTGCTTAGTGAGAATAAACAAGAAGAACAATTTGTTCCAAAGTCTGTAGCATTTTAGGTAAGAAGTTACCTGTTTTTATGTAAAATAAACATTGGTCTTCAATTAAAGTTCAGCGAGGCAGACATAAAGAACATTTTCCCTCAAAGACAGTCCAGCAGTAAATTATCTGCCCTCGTTCATGAATGTCTTGTTCTAGTTGCCCATCATCTGACGCAGACCTTGTTAATCCGGGCTACGTCGGAGCCGGCATGGCTTTTGAGCTTTAGGGTTCCTTAGAGTTCTGCTCAGTATTTTAGCTGTTCCTCGGACTGCTCTCTTCTGGACAGAGATCTCTGAGGTTGTTCCTGGGATCTGTTGGAGCCACTCTTCCAGTTTCGAATCAGTGAAGATCGTGTTTCACTAGACTTTATGAGCCAAACGCGACAAATTTAAAGCTCAGTTGATCTGAATTTAAATGAACTGATAAATGAGCTCGCAGAATTATTCATGAAAATGTTTAAAGATGTCACGAACGGTAAAACAAAGCGTTCGGCGGGAAGAAAGTGACGTGCTGAAGGGGGTTCGGGACTTGGAAGAGAGAGCGAGAGGAAGCAATGCAAAGGGGCAGAGAGGAAGAAAAATGAGCGAGAGGCAGACACCCTCGGAGGGTCGAAGGTCGCCGCTCCAACACGTGTAGCGAGTTGAACCTTTCACTTGTCGCCGAGGTCACCGCCGGGGAGGCCCGTAGGAGAAGGACTTTATTGTTCTGGGTTACGAGCGCCTCGCCTACAGGAGCTCCGGGATCACATACACACACACACACACACACCTCCACACTGTGGGTCATTCAGGGCTGCCTCAGTCAGATACAGTACTGACTAGCCTGGGCAGAGGTTTTTCCCCTGTTAAAGTCTTTATCGTCACCGGTCTGCTCCAGGACTTTGGGCTGAGATGGAAAAGACGAGGTGGCTTTTATTTCAGACTGTTTCATGCTAATGTATATGAGAAGCCATCACCTCGTAAACCAATAGAGCTCTGTTTCTCATGCACCCACTTAAAGCACCCGCAAGACTTTTTTTCTTTTTTCTTCTTCTTCTTCTTGTTGAATAAAACATGAAACCTGCGAAATCCATCGAGGAAACGCAGACGACCTGCGAAGGTGGAGCGCTCGATCGTGTGCCAAAACGTTGCAACAATTAGCTCAATACTTGATGAGTGCATTAAAACAATCTTTTTTTTTGAGAAAAAAATCCTCCTATAGTTTGCAATAACTGTGAAGATATTTTATTTTCTGTTTTTTTTTTTTCCAATCCCGCTACAAAATCAGATTAGGGTTTTATGTTAAAATTATACAATGAGCTCACTGGAAAAAATTTTTTTTTAATTTAACATTTATTTTATTATTGATCCTTGAAACTTTGTACCAAAAGAATGTAGTCATTGCTTGCCGCCAGAGGGTGGGCACAAATAAATTTGCCTGTCTGTGTGTGTGTGAGTGTTTAGCTATAAATAGCTTTATCTCTGTCAATTTAACAGCTATTAAGCTAAAATTTGGCGTGGTAGCTTAGAGTTATCCCCTCTATATACTTTAAACACCAGCTGATCACACAAGAGCTTTGTTTCGAGTTTTGCCGTTAACTATTAGAGTCAATTCTGCCTTGTCTGTTAGCAAAACATTTCATGAACCACTGGACGAATTTTGATGTCACTTTCAGGAAATAATGACTGAATGTCCAGAAAAAGTTGATTAACTTTTGAAGTCAACCTGATTCAAGAGGACCGCCACAGCCAGCTGACCTTATGGAACACGAATATGCCTGTAATAAAGTTAATTTTACAGATATTGTGCAAAACACTTGGTGTGGCAGTAGCTGAGCAACAGATCCCCAAACAGATACTTTGAATGGCACACACTGCACAAAATCTTTGCCTAAAACTTTGGCATCGCTTGCCCAAGTCAACCATGTCTGTCTGTTAGCAAAATATCTCATGAACCACAAGATGGATTTTGTTGCAACTTTCAGAAAGTAAACATTAGATGTACGACTACAGCTGATCAACTTTTGGAGTCGACCCAATTCGAAACACCAACTACAACTAATTAACAACACGACAAATGGCTTTAACTTAGTCAAATTGACAAACATTTAGTTAAAGTTTGGCTCTAACTTTTATTCTGTTTCCTACATTTAAAATAATCCTAAAGTTTGCACAACTTCACTTGTTGATCATTTTATCGTGATCAAGTTTAAATACAGATGGATGGAGAAACTGAATCAAATCAGATGAGCAGAAATCTGAGGCTGCGTTTGTTTCAAAATTTCAAAAACGACACACTTGAACTACCGGCTAACCTGTTTTTTTGTTTTGGCCCGCATCGAAGTGAAGCCTTTTAAAACACCAGCTTCGCGTCTAATTTGACCACAATCCGGGCCTCAGTAGGAAGTGCTCCTCGCTGATTTCCAACAAACTCTGCTGAGTGTCGGTGTGAGAGGTAGCAGCGAGGCGTGTGATGATGATAACCTCGAATGAATTCTCCCCTCTTCCCTCTCCGCCCTTGTCCACAGTTTATTAGTTTAGGCCAGAGGCCACTTGTAGCCTTGCCGGAGTGGACGGTAATTGTGTGCGTGCTCCTTAAGCACCGACCGCAGCAATAATAGACTGAATTATACAATAAATTCCCTCCAGATGTGCTCCCTCCACACCCAGCCATCCACTCCCATCTGACAGTTCGCACAGCCGCAATCTGTGCAAAGAGGCCTCCGTCCACATGTGCGCGCTCACCCACACACACACACACATTTACAGATGCAGACGCGAAGTGGCTCCGTTTGCAGTGTTTGCACTGTGGGATTGTTTCCATGCCGGCGTTAGCTCGCTGCGTTTCCTCACTGCGGCCCTAATTACAGGTCGTATTAGCTGATAGTGTTTGGCTAACCTCCTAATAGATGTCCTCCTGAAACTTCACAGAGAGTCCATTCAATAACGAGGCAGCCTTCTCGAGCGCCGCCGAGTCACGAGGGCCGGTTGTAATTAATTCATAAGGCGAGAAGGAATGTCCGCACAGTGTTTTTTTTTTTTTTTAAATCCATGGCGATGGTTGGTGTGTCGTCAAAGCAAAAGGTCTGTGAGCAAAATTTGTGACCCTGTATGTTTGTTTCCCTACGGAAACAGCCGAAGCGACTGAAAACAGGTCAACTATGGCCACGTCCGCCGCGGAAGTGCTATGTAGGGAGGAGAAGTCTGACACTTTTTCATGTGTTGGTGCATATTTGTTGAATAAAGTATGCAGATAAAAGAGTAAAATGGTAAACTTACCATTTTACTAAAGAACAAGAACAAGTTCTTTAAAAGCTGATGTTTGAATGTTTTTACGGCCCTGCTTGATTCCTGATATTTATTCTTTGTTTTTTTTTTCTTTCATCTTATGCAGCAGATTCACTCTAATATTTCCACCTAAACGTCTCCTCCGAGACCCTACACTTGTCCAATTCTGTTTTATTTCCCTACAGCCAGTCTAATGTACGTCATTCACGTGTCTCAAGCTTTTCACAGGCTTTGTTTACACTGAGTACATACCCACATTTCAGAACTGCTGCACATCAGTATATCTGGAAAACTCTGGCACTGGCGGACGAACACGAACACAAACACACAGGCTGCATGTGGAGACATGCTCCGCTTGCGATCTAAAAACAAGAGCGCACTCTAAATATATATATACACGTACATATATATATATATATATATATATATATATATATATATATATATATATATATATATTTTTTTTTTT
>NC_051448.1:16628909-16634047 GCF_001649575.2 Kryptolebias marmoratus | reverse complement strand
GGGTGTGTGTGTGTGTGTGTGTGTGTGTGTAGGGGGGGAGAGTCAAGCCAGATTTATGTTGACCTCAGTCTACCATCATAGAGACAGTTTTGAACTTTCTTTCTTCTTCTTCTTCTTCTTCCTCTGGGATAAATATGGCGCAGCTCTCAGCCAGCGTTGTGCTGATGCAGGAAGATGTTGAGAGAGAGAGAGAGAGGAAGAGAGGACCACCAGCTCGAACTGGCAGCCACGCTCTGTTTCCGTCCCAGCCCCGGCCCGCACACTGCCACCCAGTGTTCAGCCTCAAAGACTTGAGGCACCCACTTGACAAAAAAGTATGGCCCGTTTTGGAAGCAATTAAGGATAAGTCCACTATTGATCTGCTTTGTTTGCTGAAGGGCAATCCGCAAAAAGCTTTTAAACACAGATTTAGAAGCTGAAAGTTGCACAAAATGGTGGAATTAAAGCTGAATCAGTGCTTAAAATCATGTAAAAAAAAAACACTGTTTAGTTCAGTAGCATTTTTATCCTCACTAACGTTTCAAACGGTACCAAGTGCTGTTTTAGTTTTAAAATGTTTACGCAGTGAAATCCTGTTATTTGTGGGCAGCGGTTAGAGCTTTCACCTCACAGCGAGAAGATCACAGGTTTGTGTGGAGTTTACATGTTCTCCCCCGTGCATGAGCTGGTTTCCTCCCACGGACCAAAAAACAGGCATTAATTGGCCGCTTTAAATTGTCCCTAGGTGTGAGGGAGAGCGTGAACGCTTGTTTGTCTCTATGTGTCCCTCTGAGGGACTGGAGGCACGTCCAGGGTGTCCACCGTGACCCTGCGTGGAAAAGCAGGTAAAGAAAATGCCTAGATGGATGAAAAGTTGACATTTTTGTTGCACTATTTTCATATAAGAAGAGAAATATCTGTCTTTTTCTGAGTTTATCAAAGTTTTTCTTTGACACATGGCCTGTAGGACACTGGTTACAGCTCAAACGGCATAAATAATGTGACTTTTTTTTAAATTACCAATTAAAAATTTAAAAGTGCTGTACATGACTTTTTCTCTTATATTCCCTACTAACAAAGGTGGTCAGTTCTTCTGTTTCTGCTTTTGGGAGAGCTGTTGTGAGTTTAAAATAAGACTATCACACACACACACAAAAAACATTTTGTATGCATTTCTCTCTCCTATTGCCCCAAACAGACACCCTAAAATAAAAGTACATACAGAACCATAATACACGTTTAACATTAAACCTCTTTAATTCAAGTGTAATAAAATGATGTTATTGCTCCAGATACAAAAAATGGCGACACATACTGTGTATTACATTTTTTTGTCAGAAAAAATGCTTTTATTGCAGTTCTGATCAGCCTACATACAAAAAGAGATGTGTTTTTGTGGTGTAAAACATACAGTGCTGCAAAAGAAAGTACAAATTAAGACATACACGGTTTTTACTCATTGATTTAAATGTTTGCTATTAATTCACAGTAATGACGTTTTCCACGTAACAGTTTCAGCTGGCCGTGTTTCTGCTGCTCCCTGACACACACACACACGCACACACGCTGATGTGCGTCTGCCAGGTGAGAGGCTGCTCACAGTAATCAGCGTAAATCTGGAGAGGCAGGCCAATTAGGCCGCAGACATGTTCCAGAGCACGTGCAGCTCCCCCGGGTGCTTTGCTCAAACCTGCCGCTGTCCTCCCGAGGTGGCCGCCGCAGTGCCCGAGTGCCCGCTTTTACCCTGGCCCCGAGAAACGTAACTCAAAATGCACGTCATAACAGGAAGCAGGAACCAGGGGGAAAGGCCAGGTGCAGGGCTTTGGAGCTAAGGGCAGACGCTGGTAGCGTCTTTATCGAAACCTCTGGGTCCGGTTAGCTCTCCAGCTCGCCGTAAATCAGGCCGCGGGAGCTGTGGGAAGCTCCCCTCCCCTCCCGCCGTTAACCGATGACTGCTCCCACCGAAGGTCAAGTGAAATATCAGCTAAATTACAGGAGTGGAGCGGCTCGTAAAAAGAGGCCTCGCCAGCCAGGGCGGAACCTTTCTCTCACACCTTCACTTCCCGGGCCGCGCCGTGCCGCTAAGGGGGTTGTTTATCCGCCACTCGCTGATCATTGCCCGACGAGGTGGTGGAAATTCACCGCTCGGGGCTCACGGCGCGCGCAGAAAACGGAACACTTCAATCCTGCGCTCACGCTGCCAAGCTTGAGACGCACCCGGAGAAAGAGGGGCGAGAAACTCACCATGAACTTGCCCCTGGAAGCCGCACTGTAAAATGCTGTGAAAGTGATGAAATCGGACGCCGAAATGATTCTCCTTTTTAATCCGCCAACCACCGCGGCCCGCTGCAGTTCCAGACGGTGGAAATATTAGCGCTACGCTCTGAGCCCAATTAATTACTCGAATCCCAAGCAAGGGGTTGCTGTGGTTGTCGGTTAGGTTCGTCACTGGGAGCCCCTGAGGCCTCCTGGGCGGTCGTGACGGAGCGCCAAAGATGCCCCCCGCCGTGTTTAATCTTTTGACGTTCTACTTGTTTGCTTTTGCGAACGATTATGCGCGCTGGAAAGGCCCCATTAGCCTCGAGTGCGTCCTTGTTACAGGAGGCTGTTTGTCCTGCTGGACTGTGGTCAGTCGGTGTTCAGACACCCCCCTCCCCCCCCTCTCTCGAGTTCAAGCTGGCATCCCGACAGCAAACAGGCAGGATTGCGCCAATTTTCAAAATCCTACGACTTTAATTTTCAGCGTACCACCTCAGAAGGAAGGAGGCGGTCGTTGGTGCTTTTAAATATTGACTGTTTTTATTTGCACATCGGTTATTGCCTCTCATAACAGTTTCAGGGTCTCTGGGCTTGTGTGTGTGTGTGTGTGATCTCGCTTGTCTGTAGCATCCACTAGGCCTCACCTCATATGGCAGCGATTACCTGCACACATGCTCTCGTCTTGAAGGTTGATCCGCCGGGTTAAACAAATCCAGGCCAAGCAGCGCGGCCCACCAGGAATCAGCTCCGCACGTCAGCTGTGACAGGGTTCGAGCCGGCTACCGTTAGCCACGAGCTATCGCTGGTCTTCCCACAATAAATGCCCCCCACTCTCGCTTTGGGTTCGGATTCCGAGTCCAAGCGCAGTGAGAGCTGCGGCCTCCGGGCTGAGGTTTTTCTCCTGGAAAACAGCACGATGCAAAATCGTTTTCTTACGCGCAACGTTCCAAGCTAAACAGCGAGAGGCACACAGACTCCTGAGCCTGAATGTGGAATTTGGTAATTATCTGCAGCGCTGCGCTTCGACCGGCAATGTTTTTCGGTGCGAGACGGGACAGAAACCCGGGCTCCCAGCAGGGGTGGCACGGAGCTGACTGGCGGGCCCCGAGCTCGTGGAGCCTGATTCAATTCCTCTCCCCGGTCCGAAAGCGTGAGATTCCACTTATGTTTATTACATTTCCTGTTTCTCACTTCATCACGTCGGAATTGAAAGTGACAGGGTAATTATCATTTCACCCTAAATTGATCCCAATCCATGTGGGCTGGCTCCGAACACGGAGACATGAGAGATGGAGGAGAGGAAGAAAAATAAAAGAAGAAGAAGAAGAAGCATTCTGGGAGCTTTTGGCGACGGTTCAGACATCCGGAGACGTATCGCTTGGAGGGTGGAGGGAGTAGAGCAGGGGGAGAAAAAGGGGTTAAATAAAAAAAAAAAAGGAACGGGAAAAACGTTTGGAGATTGCGTTGCGGGTGTTCCCTTGATGTCCCCCTGACAGGAACCAGATTGGGAGCCGCGCGGCGTCGGCGCTCTTGGCTTTCCCCCCCGTTCGTCTGGCTCCGCCGGGTTTTTCCTGGCCTGAGCAGGCTCGGTTCAGAGACGCCGTGGCCCGCTCGTGGAGCCAGTCTGTAGTTTAAGTGAGAATAACAAATGCTAGAAAAAAAAATAATGGGCCCTACAAAAAGAAGAAAAAAAAAAAAAGAGAGACGAGCAGCACAATCCTGACATTGTTCGCGGTAGCTGCGCAGAAAGCTCCGTCCACGACGCTTTACTGGCTCTAATAAAGGGTGTGTGGTCTGAGTTTTGGAGGGGTCTCGCTGATCCGCTCCACAGTGGGACCGGACGGTTCTGAATCATGTATTTTGAGTTGTGTTGTTTGGCACGGACCGCGCAGGCCTCGTCACCCGTTGCCCATAATGAAAAGTAGCGATCCGAGCCGATTATGGCAGCAAAAAGAGAAATTCCTTGGATAGGTAACACAAAGAGTGGACGTGGACAGGGACGAACAGCTCATTCTCCAAGGATTGGTGTAAAAAAACAACAAAATCAAAGTGTTCCTGATTATGTGCGTTCTTCTGTCTGTCTGTTAGCAAAATATCTCATGAAACATTGGACCAATCTTAGTGAAACGTGCAGAAAGTAGTCACTGAATGTTCATCTACAAATGATCAACTTTTGGAGTCAGCCTGATTTAAGGTTGCCGCTACAGCCAACTGACCTTAGAAAACCCAAAAATAAGTCTCGG
This sequence comes from Kryptolebias marmoratus, assembly GCF_001649575.2. Taxonomy (NCBI): domain Eukaryota; kingdom Metazoa; phylum Chordata; class Actinopteri; order Cyprinodontiformes; family Rivulidae; genus Kryptolebias; species Kryptolebias marmoratus. Next base: position 16,629,566 of record NC_051448.1, on the reverse strand, counting down.
TCAGTAAATTTTACACACATTGTGCTGAAACTTGGTATAGTCGTAGCTGAGAGTCATCCAGAACACGTATTCCGAGCGCTACTCAATGTGCAAGATCTACGCTTAAAACCAAATTTTCATGAATCTTTCAGAGAGTAATCACTGGATGTACCTCTGCAGCTGATTAACTTTCAGAGTCAGTTTGATTCAAGACGGCTGCTACAGCTAATTGACATCAGCCAACATAAGAATGGATGCAACTCAGTCAGTTATACAGACGCTGAGAATCTTTTACATCACATCTCACATTATTGAGTGAGATTCTTTCAACATTTGACTAAAATACTGTAACTCTCAACATGAGATGATCTTAGGTGGTATGGGATATGCATTCCTTCAAGGAATGATATGTTTTTTTCTTGACTGAAGACTGACTGAAAGCAGCTTTTTGTGGTTTCTAAAGTTACGGACTTGAAAAGTGCGAGAGCGATCGCAAAACGAAAAGATCTGGCGTCGCTTTAGTAGGCGAACGGGTTCCGCATTTGTCCAATAAAACGAGAGGAACAAGATTCCCCCTGCCTTCTTTCTCGGACCTAATTTTATTCGGCGCTAATGCCTGGATTCGTATCCCGCACACATCCCTGCCTTCCACCGTGTGTGTGTGTGTGTGTGTGTGTG
>NC_051448.1:16623874-16628833 GCF_001649575.2 Kryptolebias marmoratus | reverse complement strand
GGGGGGGGGGGGCACAGGAACACACAGTCCGGTCTGTGCTTAATCAGTTCTGTTTTTAAGTGTTCCCCGCTCGGGTTTTCCAGCACAGCCCCGCGAAAGAAAAACGTCTGGTCGTGGGTGGCTTCGCTGGGTCACTGAGCCCACAGAGTGGAGCATTTCATAAGAAAGAGCCCACTTAATTCCCAACCATACATCGCATTCGCTGATTTACATGTGGACAGCTATCATTTTGTGAAGCGTTTGACAGTGATAAATGAGGTGTTTCACCTAATAGGTAATAAAAACAAATTACAGGTCTTAAGAGAAAGGATGTTCTTCATTTGGCTCTGTTTTCTGTCTCTTGGAGGGCAAGGGCCAGATTGTTTCCATATGATTGGAGCCTTCATTTGTTAAGACTGCAGACAGAGATTAATAACAGCGTTTGCCGATGACCAATCTATTCTTTGCCTTCAGGTTAATTAAAGAAAAATGGCAGGAAATTAAGAGTAAACCACTGCACACTAAGAAAGTTCTGCGACTGCTGCTGTTGTTAATACAAAGTGTTTGAATCTGTCGTTTAGGATTATTTCATTTTCTTTCTTAAAACAGCTTTTAAATTTGTTTTTTTTTATGTGTTTAAGGTTATTAATTACGGGAAACTAAAATCCCTCCACTGTTAAAACTTGACACAAACACATAACTGATATTTACATCCTCCTGGCGGTATGTCGAGAGTTTAAAATTGTCGCTCTGATTACTAACGTTCTCTCTCACACGCATTGCCTAAGAAAACAGTTTTCATTGCAAGACTGTAAATATTAAAGTGTATGAAAGCCTCAGTGATGTGACTGGGTGGCTGCTGCCCTTGTCCGTGAGCCATCAAACAGCCTGAAATCAAATTAGTGAAACTATAAACAATCTACTTATGGTCAGTCGGGACTCAGCTGGTTTTCTCAGAGGGAGAAACTTTTGACACACAATGCAAAATGACTAATTGCAGCCAAGAGACGGGAACAAAACAGAGCTCTGACGAGTGGTTTTTTTTTCCTTTAAAAAAAAAAAAAATGCCCACACAGTATTTAGTAGGTGAGGGTGTGTTATTCTTCACTGGTCTGAATCACTACTGGACTCTGCAGGTCCCACAGAGCTCGTATGTGAGCTCTCTCAGGTTTCTTCAGCTGGGCGGGAAAAGGTTTCCCCTTCGGGTGCGACACGAGTCTGACGGAGGACAAGTCTTCTCTATTCGGAGGCAGCGCGGCCCCGGAGCCCGTTGATGATGATGGTAAGACAGCAGTCGCGTCCACGGTCACACAGGTCATGGTTTTATACAAACTAAACATTCCTCAGTGGTGAAAACTGCGAATACGGTTAAAGACGCCAATAAATAACACTTTAAATGACAATGTATTTACTACAAATGGCTTATTTAGACGGTGTTTTTTTTTTTTCCACCAGCACCTAAAATGAACATGTTTCTTTCACTACCACAAGGTGGCGGTAACGTGCAGAATTATTTCCTAACCATTACAGGGCTTTACAATCCAGGTGTGCTATTGGTGAGTTTTCATTTTGTACTCAAAAGTCTGAATTTCTGAGTTCGAAGGCAAAAAAAAAAAGAACTTGAACGCCCCCTGAAGTTGGAATTCTGCCTGGGAAAGTCGAAGGTCAACGATTAGCCCCGAACTCAAAATCCAATATGGCTGCCCCGTGCATCACACATTGTGATAGCTGAAATAATGAACTATTAAATTCAGTTCAACTTATATTAGGAAACACATTACTTCTGTGCCTGGATTGTTGATATAGATTAATAACTGGACACGGGGACATAATGTGGAAGTTGAAGCTGAAACACAACAAGCGCCCCCTGTAGGCTGGTTGTAGTATTTGTCTAAGATTATGTAAACAAATTTTGACTAAAAAATAATTTAAAAATACCTCAGATAATTTTTTTTTCCAGGTGTTGATTTGTGTTGATTTACATCATTTGTACCTTGATGTTGTGTTTAAGGAGTCATTTTTCTAATATGTTTCCCTGTAATTAGTTATTTGATGCTTAAAAAACAACAACACAACATGTCAGCTCCCAAACACCATTGGGAATTTTAAACAATCGGTGGAGGTGCAGACATTTCATCCATGTTTTTATGCCAATGGTTTAAACCCAGAAAATGCAGATAAATCCATTCTTATTGGTTTGTATTGCTAATAAGACTTAGCCTGATTACTGAGCACAGCTATTGGCCAATTCTACAAGTTTTCTGACCTGCAACTGGAGCACAGCAAAGTCGGGTCTGATGTCATTCCCAGATTGGAGCTACATATTCGGAGCACAAATTGAATGCACCATTAGTTGAGCAGAACACTTGCCAACAAGTAATAAAGTAAATAAACAGCTTAAAGTGATCCTGCAGCCTTCCACACTGATCCGGTGGACTGGTGAAAACGAAGGAGCATCAGTTTCTCCAGCTAGCAGAAGCAGCAAAGACCAACCTGTCTTTACAACCTCTGTTTCATCAAAGATTGAGCTTTTAGTTGCAGGACTTGGGATAAAAAGATTATGGTCATTGTAAGTCTTCATCCCAACCAAATGGACAGAGCAAAATAAAAAAAAAAAAAACATAAATAAAATAGGTAATTGTCCTAAATCATGAAGAGCTAACACTGGGTCTTATTTGGAAAACAAATGACAAAATAATGTTCGAATGAGTGTTGGTTTCTCTCCCATTTCTTCAGAATTGCTCTAATCAGGGGCGCCTGCAGAAGGTTTTCAAAGAGGTGGTCAAATGGGAGCCTCTGATAATCTTGGGGGTGCCAGACCAAAACCAAAAGCTATTACAGAATGTCAGGAGTTTCATTATTTTATTATCAGATACAGGCTATTTGAAAAATACCTCAATATAAGAGATAAGGAATCACCTTCTGATATACAGTAACTCTGGTTTTTGAATTAATTTTTTAAATATACAATTAAATGACTACTTCTACAGTCAGATAAAGCTTGACCTCAAATCTCCTAATTTTATTTTTTTATTAAAAATATATATAATAAGTCTAATACCACAATAGCTCGGCTTTAACCTGCTGTCCTAATTCAGAGAGATAAATTTTTAAGTTGTACTTTTTAATTTAAATTTAACTTAAGAGTCAATTACACTATTTTTTTTTATTGACTAGTAATTCAAAAACTCATATATATATATATAATAAGGGGAGACAGAACATTTAAATTGTATCCATTGCCCCCGTGGCCCCCCATTGGTGGCGCCCTTTGACTATATTGACTTTGTTAATTTCAATGTTTTTTTTTTTTTTAAACACCATAAAAAACAGTTTCTAGTTATGGCTCAACACTTTTTGTCCTAGATTAAATAACATTGTGTAGATTAAGGCGGAAATAAATATACAGTCTGGATTTTCCATGTAGATGTTTGCGTTTTCTGTGTATAAGCTAAATTATTACAAATAAATTTTAATATTTTGCTTTTAAAGTCAACCCTAACCCTCCCCCACACTGTTTCCACCCTCTGTTTCATTTAGGCCCGTGTAAAATGTTTTCTAAGCATTAAAATAAAACGTCCGTATGTGCATGTTCAGCCAGAGGCGTCTCTGAAATTAAAAAGTCATGCTTTCTCACAGCCCTGTAATTATAATGGAGAAGAAAAAAATGAAATGGTTGCTGCGAACACAAATTTTGCTTACTTGCTTGTAAATGATGGCGGTATATTATATCATATATATATATATATATATATACACACACACACACATACAGTTTTTATATATATATATATAACCACGCAGTCTGGCTACAATCATTTGAAGTGCCACATCCAATCAGCGTTATCGCCGTAAAGCATCGAAGCTTGGAGCGCGGTCCTTCTCCCTGCGGGGCCCTCAGCTGAGGTGATGCTCAACCGCTGAAACACAGTAAAAGTTACCAGTACATGGCCAAAAAAGAAAGGGTGGGATTGTGTGTGGAGGGGCTGAAAGAGTCTTGGATCCTGTGGTAAGTGCCAGAGGGACACATTTAGCTGGAACATAGGCCGTGCTGAGTGATGGGAGAGCGGCTACAGCAGTGTTTAGAAACACCAGTCGGCCAGTCTATTGCTTAGGAGTCTGGGTGTCTGCACAGAGCGCTCCCTCCCACTGCTCTAAGTAGGATGGTACATGCAGCCTCACTGCATACCACTCCTGTGCGCCGCTAAAATTAGTCCCCCCCCACCCCCCAACCCATCCACACTGGAACCAGATGGAATTCTAAACAGAATAAACTTTTCTTGACTTGATTATATTGAGCCTTTCCAAGCTCCGACATTAAAAAGAAAGAGAGAAGGCACAGAACGAAACGGGGGAACCTTAGAAGCCAATTGCCGTGGGTCTGGCGAGCACGTTGGCCATTGTGTTGAGCTGAGACGCTGCAGCGGAGCCGGAGCCCTTCCCTGGGCCATGTCTCCCAACTGTCACATCTTCCACGCGTTTGCGGTGGGCTCGCAGCTCCACGCGGACTGCATGCGAAGCCACTAATCAAAAAGCAAGCGATCCGTAACTGTCTCGCTCACCGGGCCATCTTCATCCATGTGGTCCTCGTTGGTTTGAGCGGAACCCCCAACCCATGACCATGACTTTCAAACATCAGTGGAGCAAGTTTAGGATAGCAATTATTGTCTTGGCTTATAAAACAACACTGCGCCCTTTAGTTATTTTTAGGCCCGAGCAGCGACAGCGCTGCGAAGGCCTATTGGATCTGTACTGTTTCTTATTATTAGGCCCGAGCAGCGACAACGGCTGCGAAGGCCTATTGGATCTGTACTGTTTCTTATTATTATTTTTCTTGTCCGCATAGAAACGCTAATTTGGAGGTTTAAACATATTCAAAAAGTCACCAAACTTTACCCAAAATTGTCCCCTGCGAAAAATTTTAGTATTTTAATGGAATCAAAAATGGGCGTGGCAAAACTGCTCCACAGCGCCCCCTAA
>NC_051448.1:16590636-16620256 GCF_001649575.2 Kryptolebias marmoratus | reverse complement strand
ATCAAAATTAAACGAAATAAATATTTGAAATATATGAGTTTGTATGTAATGTATGAATATAATATACAAGTTTCACTTTTTAAATGGAATTACTGAAATCAATCTACTTTTTCATGATATTCTAATTTTATGACCAGCACCTGTATTAGGTGAAAATGTTTTTATTTTTCTAAAAAAATGACCATGAATAACATCAAAATGACCATTAATTCATTCATTTTGTGTTATATCCTAGTTCTTTATTTGGATTAGGCTGCGCAGTGGAGTAGTGGTTAGAACTGTCTCATAGCAATATAGGCCGCCAGTTCAAACTTTGGCTGGAGTTTGTCTCGTCTCCATTAATATCTTGTGTTGCAAATAGGAGATAGGCAACAGGTTTATGAATCATTATTTTTAAAAAAAGGTTTGAGACTGGAGTTTTGTTTACGATAGCATCAGTCTGGTCATGGCCCCGTTAGGATTAGCCACTAGCTTATCAGTCCAGTCAGAAATTATTTAGTTTTAAAAAACAGGAAGGGCTTACCTGTTTAATACTCTCTTATCTTATTAGTCAAAGTGTACAACAAATAATAAGAAGACCTAGAATGCTCAGAATTTGGAGTCATGAAATATGTAACAACAAAGTATTTATCCACATGTAAAAACAAACACATCCATTGTTAAAAACTGTAACGTGTCAGTAGGCTCTCCTGTTCAGGGCAACGTTCATTTTATGATAGAAACCTTTATGTATGAAGGTTTTGCATGAAAAGGTTAACAGTTGCCTCCATCTTCTTCCTCCTGTTAAATGTTTCGGCCCAGTCAAAAGTGCCAACCATCTTTATCATAATCAGTGACATCTCTTTGAGAGATATTAAAATGTTAATATGATGAATAAACTTTAGAGATATAGGCTTAGTCTTAAGAGAATAAGTAAGAGGAAGTAAAAAGTCATTGTAGTGTTTTTAGTTTTAAATTGGGCTACAAAGACCAGAGTTATTGGTTCTGTTGTGAGAATAACTCAAAACTGTAGACAATACAATAGCTGTTTTTATAAAGTCTGATAAATATCCAAAAACTGAGGGGTACACTGCACTGAAGAGGATGTCCTACAAGCCCCTCAGCAATCTATCTGTGACAAAAACAATTAACTGAAGGAGATATTGCAAAATGAAACAAGCTACTGCAAAGTAAACTTTAGATTCAATGATATTACAGTTAAACTAATCATTTTATGCACCGTGACTGCATCGTGTTGTGGGAAAAACGTGCCAGGTCAGAGTCCGGTGTTCTCGTTATTCAATGTTCCTCCGTTAATTTGATCTTCATCACAAACTGAGGTGGTTCCAGGGTTTAGGATATCAACATTTACCATACACTATTAGCGTTTCAGTGAGATTTAAAGTGTGTGAACCAGAAAACGGTTCATGTCTTTCTTTCTTTTTTTTAAATTCAACACATTAAATTAGTCTTAAAACAATTTGAAGATTAAAAACATAAAGATGTGAGCAGAATCATTCTAGTTTGTAATACTGGGTCACATGCTTGTCTGTTTTTTCCCCTTTATATCATGTAAAACTGTTATACACTGAAAGTGATGGTTAGACAATATAAATATACAGAACTTAAAGGGATAAAAGCAGAACAATGAAGTCTTGAACTGGTTCAAATTAAAGTACAGTTTGGAAGTTTAACACAGTTTCTGTTGTTTCTGTCAAACAACCACAGCTGCTATTTTATAGTGTTTTCAAAACTCTGTTAGTCAGGATAACAAAGATGTATAAACCTACAGAGCACTTAGAAAACAATACAAATACCTTTAATGAAACAAGCCATGGTTGGTAGAGAAGATGAAATGGGACTTTGACTTCCTCCAAACAGTGACTTTGATTACCGAGATTTGTTTGTTTCCACAGAATGACAGCTAAAACCCCAAGTCTTTCTCTAAACCAGCGTCTCGCTGCAGTCCAAACCCAGCTCAGCGGTCGGCCACCTACAGACCGGCAAAAAAAACCCACAAAGACGAGGGAAAAACCCCCTTATATCAAAGTCTGCCTCCTTGTGACTCCCTGGCTCGTGTTTATCGAACGCTGATTTTAGTGCTCCATTTTTATCATGGCGATTTGCATTGTTTAGTAATCAGTCAAACCAAGACTTCCCTTTGTCCGTGTCAGTGTAAACACTTGTCTTCTCAAAACAACTTCATTTGTATAAAGAAAGGACATAAATTCCCCCCTGAAAGTCATGGTATATATCATTTTTTAGTTGCTTACTAAAGCAGAATCGTTTTGCGTTATGGTTTTTTTGTGTTTACTGAGGGAAAAGGAGCAACTGTAGCATATCAGTCATACGTGATCTAAAATCCATCCCATCACTGATTTTTACACAAATTTGCTTGGTCTAGTTTTCTGCCACCGCAATTATTTGATGCTTTTTGTCAGTAAATCTAAGCAAATTTCAATTTTGCATTCTGATCATTGTGCAATCATGGAATACCAGAGACCTCCCTGACATGCCTCCATTCAAATGTGCAGAAAAATGTAAATATACCCTGCATGTGGGAATCTCCTGCAATTAAAAGCAAATCACATAAGACTCAACAAGTAGTTACATTTACTTGCAAAATCAGACTCTCTTCCGTTAATGTTGGACACCACTTAGTTGGCTTAAATGAATGCAGAAGTGTGTATGGGAAAGGGTGAGGCTAAAGCATTTCAAGCTAGAAGCACTCAGAGAGCACAAACCTCCACCAAGACCACAGTGATTAAATAATAGTGTGATCCGGATCATGATCTGGATCAGCACCAAATATTAATCTGTTGTTTTTTGTGATGACCCCAACATTTCCTGAAGATTTCATCCAAATCTGTTCTTCCTTGGTGGAGGAAACAAAAAGGACACACATAGGAGCAGAGACAAGTTTTTAACAAAGGGGTTAAGTGTGACCTTGAACTTTGACCCTATGAACCTTGAAGTCAACAGTCATCATGTTTGACCCATGAGGTGTCCAGCCGTGCAGTTTGACGTTCCAATATTGTTGCATAGTTAGAGCATAAGGTCAACTGATGTTGACCTTTGACCCAATGACTTTGAAATCAGTGGTGATCACCCTTGAGCTAAGAGGTGTCCAACTGTGCAGATTTGTGTTATACAGTTGCAGCGTTAGAGCACGGGCTGATCTGTAACCTTGACCTTTGACTTTAACCCTTTCGTGCATAGTGGTCACTGCAGTGGCCAGCTATTTAAAAGCCATTTTCTTGTGTATGTATAGGGCTTTATATTATAACTGCGCATAGACCACTAAAAAGGACATTAATGAATGATGCAACATACTGGCTATCCACTGTAAATGCAACAACATTTTCTCAAATCCAAGATGGATTTGAGAAAATAAAAAAGGTTTTTTTCACCCTTTTTTATGCCATAAGAGAAAAAACAATAGAGGAAAAAATCCATATTGTTGGTATAAGTACAGTAAACATGAAGGCACTCAGCAGCTTGGTAGATTGCTCTGAAACTGCAGTTTAACCAGCAAATAACATGAAGTCACTCACTTAAAGCACTGACTAATAATGATGCTGTGAAGACCGGGGGATGTTCGGCGGTGCACAGGTTTAATGTGCACTAAATGAATTTCCTCACCGAGAAGCCACCCATCCTGCACCGTGCCAGCTTGCAGTCTGTTCCTTAGAACAAATAAATCATGCATTGAACCAGGCCACCTCGCCACAACGTTGCTTAGTTGCATCTAATCTAATTTGACTGAATGAAAATGCTTCGTGTTAACACATTCGACCTGTCATGGTGCTTTCATAGCCATGTGTGTGCGGCCAGTAGCTCTACATGTGGAAGACCTGGCTCTTGCTGAAAATTGTGCTTTAATGTTGGCCTGTTCAACTACATTGTATGGGAATTTGACATATTTGGCTGGCATACAGATGATTCCATCCTACACACCTGGCATGGCTTGGCTCAGAGTTGACTGGCGCAGTCCCAGTTGGTCTGCCAGCTCCCTCTGAAATGTCCATATTACTGTAGGAACCCCGGTGTGATCAGGAGCTCCAAGACTTGCTGGAGCTCAAAGCACAGTTTCAACAAGCTTGCTTTTTGAAACCTAAGACGGATTATAAGCCAGTCGTCATCTTGGGCCACAAATACAATACTATTTGCAATATCCTCTAATAAAGCTGAAGCCATTGTTGTCAAAAAAAAATTTCTGCATCACTTTTCACATGCTTTGACATCTACTCTTATTATTCATAATGTAAATTAAGTAATGTCTAAATTTATCGGTAACAAAGCATGAACTGGTTTTCATGTGTCTCTAGGGAGTACAGTAATTTTTTTCACATGATTAACAGTTTCCCAGGACACCCTGTACGTGTCCCCAATGAACCAATAGCTAAAGACCTGCGTTCACCAGCCATGAAGTTGGCGTCGAGTTGCATTTCCATGGTTATTTCATTGTTGCTGCATCTAAAGTTTTGCGTGGAAAAAGGTCTACGCCACGTGTTTGTCTATACCCCCCCTGAACACAGGAGGCCCCTGGTGGAGTGTTTGTGACCGAGGCGCTGCAGAAGCTTTGAGTCGAGGCCGACGAGCTTCCTCGACAGCAGGAAGGAAAACCTTTGGGAAGTGGAGGGGTCGGGGTTGGGTGGAGGGAATGTGAAGTGGAGAGGGAAACCCAGACGGTGACTCGGCTGAGGTCAGGTGTAAACACATACACAGCTGGCTGACAGATGTGCTCAGTGACCATGTCTTCGGCGCCTCGTTCTCCCCTCACCTGACGTTTGGCTAATTCGACTCACGAAGAGGGAGAATAATGTGAAGGCGTCGTTAAAATGTGCACAAATGATATTACAATGCCTAAAATAAGAGTGTTAGGGCACAGCTTCTCCAGAAGTGGCCTCTGAGAGTGTGTGGTCGATGAGAGAGAGGGTCTGACATTTCCCATTTTCTACTTTCCTGGAGTGGTCTGTGAGAGTCATTGAGCTGGATTTTGAAAGGATCTTTCACTCCACTGACATCCATGAGTTCAGCGTGATTACATTCCTTTCACGCCATGCTTTCTTTCTCTTTTCTGTCTCCCTCAGTTCTTCTGTTCCGCATTGGCCAGCCCCGAAAGAACGGACAATTTTGTGCATTTTTGTGGATTTTCTGAGACCTCTAATCAAACTCTCAAACACATGATCTCATCGTGTAATGGGCTGGAGAGACGCGAGCAACAACAAAACAAACTTTTCCGAGCGCTCTACCCAAACATTTACACCCCGGCAAACACTTTAAATATTTACCGATCTTAGTGAAACAGTCGGGGATTATCCCGCGTTGTTGTAACGCCGAGAAAAGACTCAAACTTTCCGTATTCTTCGACTGATACAAGATTAAAATCTCTTTGTACATAAACTACCCATTGACTCACTGTCTTCCTGTCGGAAGCAGCAATTAGCTCCTCGAGACAAAGATCTCAGACATTTTAAATGGCTGAAAATAAATAAATGTGGGTATTGCTGTTAGACTGAAGGCCCTGTTTCAATTACAGCAGAGGCTGTGGTCTGCGTCTCTCACTGAGCTGTTGGCTCCTCCAAGCTTTGCTTCTATGGAGACGTTTTAATTGCCGTGTTTTATTTGAGAGGGAAACAGTGAGGGGAAATGTACTGTATTCATCTCTGGCCTCCCACCATGCTTCACTCATGAAGTCCTGGGGTGATTTGTCTCCTTCGCACAGGACACTGTACAGTAAAGCGCAGAGCCGCTCAAACAATGCATTCATTCTTCTCATCATGAATGGAGATTTTCTTCTTCTGGATTTCTTTTTTTTTTTTTTTCTATACAGCAGATTGATTTATGTGACATAATTTATTATGACCAGCTACCCGAGCCCCTTCAATTTCAGGCAGTAAAATGATCTAGAGATTTGCTAAGAAAATAAAAAAAAGAAGGGAATAAAAAAAAAATCACAACACCTTCAATATAAAAGCATCTGACAAAGTCTGCACTCTATATTCGTCATTAGATTAGCGGCTGGCATCTGTTAAGACTTATGTAACTGATAAGTGGTCTGTGGCTCTTTTTTTAAGGATTCCATCCCATTTTAAACATTCCACCAAATCTGCTGAAGTTGGGTATGTTTTTGATGGAGTGTACAGTTTCAAACTCCTGAGTCGATTTTTTTTTTTCCACAGCCAGCTGACGGCAGCCACGTCAACGATCAAAAGGCAGAGTCTGCTGGTAGAGACGACTGTCGAGCGAAGGCGTGCAGATCTGTGCGTGCGCCGGCATCCAGGGAAGTGGGTCGGCCTGGCGTGCACCCCGTGATCTTTTTCTACTGTCAGATCAGCACCTTCCATCAGCGTATCTCTATCTGGGCCTCTCTCCGACTCTTTATTTGTTCTTCCTCTTCCCTGTCCTCGGAGCGTCCCATCAATCATTCTCATTCAGAGCCTCGAATGTTCCCTTTGTCCCTTTGAGTGCAGCAGCAACATGACTTTTCTGTTAGATGTGATAATCTGATGATGGTTATGGGGTTTTTTCAGGGGCACTGCAGTCTTTCAGTGTCTCCTTCAGCAGCGATGGTTACACCTTTCACCCCTCCTTTCCTCTGTGCGTTTCCACAGAGACAGCTGGTTTGAGTTGGAGCCCTGCCGCCACCCGCTAATATCAGACCTGCTTTTAATTTATCTCACATCTTAATGGATGACAGCGTTAGACAGGGAGCTCGCACTCTGCCTGGTCGTTTCGCTCGCTCTCTGTTTATTGCCTTATTTATTTGACTGGATTCATGGAATGAGGCAGTCGGCCCCACCATGAACGAGGCAAAGAAAGTAAGAAGGGTACGAATTCCACAATCAGTGGTCATAAATGGGACTGTTAAGACTGCGGTCGTGAGAACTGTCAAGTGCTTGTCTGTCTGATAATAAACGCTGCTACATTACAGGCCTATTTCAGACAAACAGCCGTCCTCTTCGCTCTGATTTTATCTTAGTCTTTGTTTCAGAAGTACTGAAAGTATGACCCCTATGCATGATTAATATTTTCACCTTTCAGGGCTTCTATGAAAGCATATTTTTTGCAAAACTCTGTCATACAAAAGCACAAAATTACATGGTTTGGGGCGTGTTATATATTGAAATTACAAGCTTCTATTATGTTAAAACTGACAATAAAAAGTGTTATTTTGATAGTTTTTTTCACTTCCATTTATTCAACACAGTATGCAGCAGAGCAGCACATTTGAATATCTATTTACTGCAAGCTCTTTTCTTATCAGCATCATGAATGCTTTCGGTTTCTGTTTGGTTTGCTTTAGACGCCTAAACTACTTGAAAAAAATTTGGAAACATTGAGTGACCCGAGGTCAGCAGAAAAACAACAAAAACAAATGTTTACTGTTGTCACAATCAGTTCTCTAAAATAGACTCTGTGACAAAATAAGTTAGGCACCAAGACAGAATGATTGCATTATCAGATGAAATGGATGATGGAGGATTCTGTACAGGCACACTGCTGTCAGCTGGGCGTTGAGCCTCGTCGGGCTTTTATACAAGTGGCGATTTGGTTCAGAGCAGAGTCAAACAACTGCTGTATCCTCTCCTGTGGAAAGGCGGCCCACAGATGTTGTAACTCGCTCTTGAGACATCCAGGCTGGTTTCATGCATGTTTGATTGAGGAAAGGTCCAGAGACCTGCCTGGCCACAGGAGGACCTGACCGGCAACGCAGGGAATCCATAGACAGATGCGCCATGTGTGCATAGGCCCTGTCTTGTCGAAAGACTGTACCAGGGTGCTGTCTCAAGATGGGTAAGACATTCAGATCCAAGATATAGCACTGTGCCATCAGGGTCCACGATCTTCTTTCCTAGTGACATACCCGTCACTGCTCTGACAGCCGCCTTAGCATGGGACAGTGGACCTGTAGTCCGGCTGATGCCAGGTGTTGAGACACAGTTTGAGATGACACAAGGTGTTGTGAAGAATTCAGTTTTTGTGTTCAGATGGTATGTAGAGATGTTGTGGCATTCCGTAATACTTGGTGCAAGCTACAACAATCCTCCCTTTGTCTGGGTTTTCTTGGATGACCGGAACCATCTTTGAGCCTTTTGAGGTTCCCTCACGTACCCATTGGTTCTAACATCAGGCCTCTGTGACATCTGCATGGTACAATCAGCCTGCCTCGTGCACGCCCGCAGCGCAACCCTGTCAAACTCTATCAAGTGCTGCTAATGCTGTTTAATGTGTCTACAAGGCATCTTCTGGGTCTGGTTACCTTCACTCCCTCTGGTGCCAGCTCGTTGTGAACTTAATCATTTAAACACAGTCCCAGGTCTGCATGTGGACCAAATTATCTCCAAATCAGACCGATTCCTTCTGGGTGCTTTACTTTTATTTGTCAGTGAGTTTGTGTTGATCCCACCTTCAGTGGCAGGGCTTTTCACCTTTGGTTACGGGGACACGAGAGGAGCTTGTTGCTTTCATTAGTGCACAAATTGTGTAACGATTTAAAAGAATCCACCGTGTAACAGAATGTCAGGAGGTCATGTTCGGTTCACATTTTCCTGGGAGGCTGTCTTCACCTGTTGCGGGTGCAACAATCATAACATCAGCCGTGTCTTTGTGGACTGCTGTTTTGCCATTTTAGCATTTGATGGTTGCCATCTGGTTCTCTCAGAGGCCACAGTTGATCATATTGGGTGGAGGCAGTTTGGGATAAAACAGGAATAGACAAAATTTTCTCAAGACACCAGCACAATGATAAAAAAAAGGAATCTACTGCAGCAGGAAGGCTGTTTTATTTGGCCTCCATCATTGGTAGGACACATGATGAAGATTTGCTTCAGTTTTCAGAGGGAGTGGCTGTCCATCGTTTTTATACATTTCTATCCTATTTACACATCAACCTGACGCCTAAAGCTAAAGGGAAATCTTTAAAATACTTGTGGTGATTTTTATTTTTATGTTATGCCTATGAAGTAGTTGCGGTATCACATTTCACTACAGTGGCCCACTCGCTCACCGAAAGATAAACTCCCTTTGTTGACCTAAAGCGGTTTGCTTGCGCTTCATCGGCTGGTTGACTGGTCAAGCAGCAAGTTTGTGGGAGGAGAGACGAGGGCGAGCAGCTCAGTAGAAGTGACCTGGGGAACAAAGACTGGTTTATGGCTACATCAACACCGTTCGTCAGAACTCAAGAATAGAGCGGAGGGCTGAGTCAGCCTCACAGCAGCTACCCGCAGCAAGGGGAAGGAGTGTGTGTGCATGTGGGAAAAGGTCAGCTCCAAAAGGAACAGAGAGGGAAAAGAGGGAGGAAAAACAACTCAAGATTCTTGTTAAAGCTAGATTGTTAAGGACGCCTGCTGCGATTTTCTTTCCCCCTATTCACCGTTTGACTCCGTAATTCCACTCTTGACCTCGTAGCACACAAACGCGAAGGAGAAACTTGGCCTTTAAAAGGGCCCTGTTTACTGGAAGTGCAACAATAAAACCTCACGATGCGTGCAAACCCCTGCAGACGCTTCGCTGTTGTGGCTTGATTCAACTTCCATAGTGACAGATATGTATGTACAGACAAACAAAAGATAAATGGGGGGATAAACAAAGAACATATAGATAATTAAAGGTCCAGCATTCAATGGAGGAATGCATATCGTCTCATGCTGAGAAATGATGGAGTTATATTCTTTTTGGTCTAATCTTGAAAATAATGCAGTCTGTTAACACTCAGAGTAAGTGCTGGAAATGACTCTCAGCTGCTAGCACTTCAGCTTTTAGCTCAATATCTGTAACACTGACTGTCATTTTGCTGACAGACAAACCCGGCTGACTGGAATAAGTTCACGCCAAACTTTTAAACAAACAATTTGTAACACTTGAAGTGTGTTTCGGTGATGATCCTCAGCTACCACCACACCACATCTGAGCTCAGTATCAGTAAAAACGACTGAGTTACAGCCCTTTTTGTGTTTGCCGAGGTCAATTAGCGATGGCCGCCATCTTGATCTGGATTGACTCTAAAAGTTAATCAGCTGTAGATGTACATCCAATAAATTCTTTTTGAAAGTTTCATTTAAATTCGTCTACTGGTTTTTGATGTATTTTGCTAACAGGCAGACAGGGTTGACTCTAACACTTAATGCAAAGCTGTAAACAAATACCTGGCATGATTTGTTAATGCTCTATGTATGTGTTAGGGATGATGCTCAGCTACTGCCACGTCAAATATTTGCTCAGTATGTATAAAATTGACAGAGTTATAATCATTTTTGGTTTGCTAAAGTTGATTAAATGTGGTCGCCAAACATTTATCACTTGTAGAGGTACGTTTAATCAGTGAAGGGCGGTGCATTTCACACTTAGGCCTTCAGTGATGTCCACCTTAGTCAATAAATACCTTTCATTATGCAATCATTCACAACACCAAGATTGGAGAGTAGTTAGAAACACACTTAAGCACTACTAAGCATTGCATCACTTCAGTTGTGTACAAAATGGGCTAGTATCCTGCGCATTTTAAAAATCAACAAACCTGCATCAGCAATTAAAACATATCTGGTATGCTACTGTCAAAACTAAAAAAAAAATAGAATAAAATAAATAAAATGTTTGCACTCACCAAAACGGCTGTGTCCCCCAAAACGCTTATTTCAACACAAAATCCATTCTGGAACAGGCTAGCTAGCTAGCTAGCTCGGGGGTCGGCCATCCTCCTCTAGCTTCTCTTGGAAAGTTCGTCTTGAAAACAACCAAACCAACGTGTTGCTCTCCTTCAGCCATTGTGGGTTAAAAACGTTTTTAACCGGTAACACTCCCCGGTGTGACTCTGTTGATCTGCATAGCACTGCTGCGGCTCAAACTAGTAAGTATCCATATCCAACCACATGACGCGAAAATGTCACGTTCAACGTGAGGCCAGCTGGAGGGCCTTGCTGACACAACTCGTGATCTGATTGGCTATCGCAACTGTCTATCAACTGTATTTGCCCGGTTCACTTACAGCGCACAGAGGCCAGCACTGACGATTCTGAAGGCAGATTTCATACAGCCTGGCAACATAAGACAGCTGAATTCTGATTGGATAAAAACTATAACCTAAAAACAACAGCACTGGAAGGAGCATAATATGACATGAAGAGAATATGAATACTTTTAGATATCTAGGGAAAGTGAATTAAAAATTAAATTAACAATTATCATTATTATGATCATGATTTCTGGTTATGATAGGCCAGCAGAGAAGGCCTTGCTGGCGCTGACGGCCCATTACTGCATTTAATGATTATTTTAATAACAGACACACAAAATAAACACACACAGGCAACAGAAGTACACTATCACCTGCTGCTGACGATAATAAAAACCATGCCTCATTTTGAAGTCAAACAGAAAAAAAAGACACAAAACTTTACTGCTTTTTAAGCGTATGCAGGAAAAACAATCTGTGTTTTAAAGACTTCACAGGGCACTTAGATGAATGAAATTGTTTCTGTGAGCTGAGAAAAAAGGGGTTTCTTGTTAAAATACACACAAACACGCAGTTTTTGGGAGCCGCTGTTTACATGGAGCTGTGCCGTTAATGGATGAGCTGTTTATTTGGTTCCTAACTTCCTTCTGTTGACTGTTTATCCAGTTTGCACGCACGCATGCGCGTTTGGAAGCGATTTCCTGCGTCCCCCCCTCCGTCCTGATGCAGAGCACAGAAGCGTGTGGTGTGTGGAAGCTCAAAGCGTTTAGCCCACATCAAGACAAACTATCCGACCCAAGAGCCACAAGCGCCCCCCCTCCTCTCCAGCATAATAACAGAGCCATCAAATAGCCGTATTTATAATCTACGAATGGGCCAATTTTAAAGAGGTCAGCTCCAGAGGTACAGTAATTGTTGAGACCAATTTGTGGTTTTCAGTCTTACTGTACAGAGGCAACATCCCAGTGGTACATGAAATAAAAGTCAGCTTCTTTTCTTCCATTTGTCTGTAGGAAAGCTGTGTTCAATTACACATTTGGCCATATTCTAATATCACTTCCAAATGATGTATATGTGTTGAGCTTGGCAGCAACGATTTTATTATAATTCTGTTCCGTGTTGGTGTGCTGCAGGAGTGAAATGATATATCTTCAACTGCAAGGATGTCGTTTTACAGTGGCTTTATTAAAATAAAGTGTTTGTTTTTCATTATTATTATTATTTAAAACATCTACAGACCCTCACAAAGCGCTGATCAGCGTTCGAAACACGGGAGGAAACAGAGAAGCTGAATCCAAGCAATAAACCATATGGTTCGGCGACACTTTGTGAGCGGAACCAGCAGCCGCTCTGCATACATGAATACATTTCGGGCCTGTCTTTAGTGTGCAGTTGTGGAGCCAAGAGCGCCTGCCAGTTTCCAGTCTCCTGTCACTTCCTGGTCTCCGACACTGATGATAAATGCAGCACGTTTTCTAGCGCCGCAGCATTACCATTCTGCTTTCTCTCCGCTCAGATCAGATAATGCACAAGTGTTGATCTAGTATGGGTGTAGTGCTGTGTAACACGTGATCTGGGCTAGTTTTATTATGCTGACTGCCTTCCACTTAGTAACCTACCATAGATGCATGACATAGGTTGGACGGTTATGACTTGGAATATTCAGGCAATTAAAGCTGGAGCAGTTTTTCCATCTTTGGTTTAAAGTTGTAAATAAAGCTGTTTATGGTGCAATAAACAGGCTGGATTAGCATAGCCAAAGGCCTCAGTGCCAACGAAAATCAACATAACTTCTTAAGACAGTTTATGATTCATGTAAATAGGTGAGAACAGTAGGTTATAGATGTTTTTTTTAACCAATCCTAAAGATTATAAGATTTTATCCATTTACCATTTTGAATTTAAAAGAGACTATATATCTTTAAATAAAAATTTAACACATTTAACAGCACAAATAAAAAAAACTAAAATCTAAAATTTGTGCTGGATGTTTGTTGGGTATTTTTTATGACGCCACTAGTTTTGGGAGACCAAAAGCAGTTGTCTGATTGGTGACATGCTACCTAATGAGAGGGTATCATTTACCTGGTTTTAATGGTTTTAACCTCCTGACTACCAGTAGTTCATATATGCTCTCTATGGAGGACATTTGTAAACCTGAATACCTCCCACCCTCTGCATACTACCGAACTTCATCCTTTTGCTTTCTACAGAGGACATTTAGGGCTTTTCAACGCTTCCAAATGTGAAGGGGTGGGGCTTTGGTACCTTACAAAGTAGGGGAATTTAAAAACAAAAGTGAATGAATAATATTTATTTTCCTGGTAGTCAGGTTAAGGCTGAGAACTGTCATCTGGGTTGTCATATCTAGATTTTACATCTAATTTATGGTAAAAAAATTAATTTAAAAAAAAGGCAAAAAACATGCTTACACATAATATATTAGACAAAAACATTCAGAATTTTGGACTTTTTGACCATTTTTGTTTAGAATGATTACTAAAAGTTTATTATATTGAAAATACCACATAGATAGGAAGTGATCTAGTTTCATTCATACTTGCTTTCAGTTTAAACATTCAGCTAATTATTTATTAAACTCTTCCTTAAATTACAGACCTAGAATTCTTGAAAGAAATATATATCCCTATTTAACCTTTTAACCCAGAGTTGTAAACTAACATAATCTTATTTTAAAACATGATGGAATTTCAGTTTTTTGGGGGTCAAATCCTAAAAATAATATCAATAATGTTAATATTGGGCTTGAAGTATGTGTTGTTGAAATACTCACTATTACCTCACCAAATCATAGCCTATTATCTGTTAAACTGACTGCATGTCCATCCAATGGTTCGTGAGATATTTTGCTAACAGACAAACATACCCAGGTCATTACATTATCACCCGCCTTTCCCTTCCAGCTGCAGGTGATAATAATTATGGACTGCAGAGTATTCTTATAAAGTTGTTTACTGATGCAAAATCTTTACAGATGTGTGTTTTGACTCAATATGCAGCGGCCCACCCCTGACTTATTAACTCACTATCCTTTTATCTTTCTGTCCTTTCTGGGGTTTTTTTTACTTTCTGCCCCTGCTGGTTTGTGACCCTGCATGCCACGGTCATAATCAGCCTTTCTAATATTCAAATAAGGAAAAGAGAAAAAAAAAAAAACAGCATGAATCGCACATGTGCAGTTGATGACCAGCATACATCCCTTGATGTATGCTGGTCATCAACTACCATGCTAATTTTATTTTACTCTGAAAAAAAAAAAAAACCTAAAGTTGATACAAGCGAGACACGAAGAAGAAGTTCTGAGAAAGGGGGAGGCCAAGCAGAGAAAGCTGTAGAACTGTGAAAACATGGACCAAATTGCTTCGCTGTCTGAGCAGGAAGGAAGCCGCGCTGTACACACTTCTCAATAACTTCCTGTTAAACATCCGCAAAATCTCCAAGTCACAAAAGGATTACAAAAAAGAAACAGAAAAAAGAGTATAGCAGAGCCCTAGTGTCATCTAAACGCTGGCTGTATATTTATGTAACCCTGCTTGTAGGAAGCTGACCACCACCTGGTTCCTCCAAGTGTGAGTGTGTGTGAGCGTGTGCTGAATGGGATGTGTGTGTGTGTGTTATACGGAGGAGGATGTTATCAACATGGCAGTGATGAGAGATGAATGGCGTCCCACGGGGGCCGGCTTAAGTCCCTGCACATGTGCACGGCACTGCCGCCCTCTAAAAATACGACTCCTGGATACTTTTCCAACTTCTGCCTGCGTCCATAAATCACCTTGGCGGACAGAGAGGCTTGGAGCTGGCAGGGAATCAGGCGCGCCTCTGGTGACTAGGCCTGTCGGTCATTCTGCCACTGCTGACTGGAGCTGCTTAATTAATGTGGCAATTGAACGCAGCATATCATAATGAACACACAGCCCCCTCTATCCGGGCCTTCCTGGGGTTGTTATTCTTGGTCTCCGTTAAGGATGTGTCCCTGTGTATGTTTGGATATTTATAGGTAATGGATCTATTAAAATGCATGAGAGCGAATTAAAAAAACAAATAAATGCGAAGGTGCTCCAGCGAGCTCGGAATGTTTGGAAAAGGGGGGCTGAGGGGCTTATATTCGTTTTGATGTGTTTTCACAGGGCGCCTGTCGAATTTATCACTTTCACTTTTGTTGGTGTTACTCCGTTGCCTCGTTTCATCATGTGGAACACACAGGCCGTTTCAGGCCGGGAGATTTTTCCTCCTTCCTGAGAGTTTCTCCCCGCCACCGTGTTAAAACACACCCGGAGAGGCGGCCTTGAAAGATGCGAGTAACCTGCCCGTTTCGAAAGCTGAGAAATAAATGGTTCGCTTTCACCCACCGGGTGATGACAGAGAGGCCGATGCGGCTCTTTTTCCACCACTGAACACACAGAATATCTATTATAGAGGGTTTTAACTCCTAGTATGGCGCGATATAAGCTCTAAAGCTCATTGCTCAGCGTCAGGTTCCTCCAAGCAAGAGAGCAACTGTATCAGTCTGACAGCAGCAGGTAAAGGTTAATGCCTCTCCATTTGTAACTCTTTGCTCTTGTGCAATGCCACCTCCCTTGGCTTTAAAGACCACATAAATCATTTAAAAATCTCAAACCGGAGACCGCCCGATTTACGGCTATACCTTCTAGCAGACCTCTCATCCTTTACTTTAATACTCCTGTTTTGACTTACTTTAACACATTTTTTTTGCTCCATCTCTCTCCTTTCCAGGTGTCTGCACTCTGGCTTAGCCCCATACCTAGCCAAACAACACAGAGAGAGAGAGAGAGAGAAAAAAAGATCTGCTTTCACGAAGGGCTAATAGTATCTGACATAATTTATGGCTGACTTGAGGTATTGTGACATGTAAACTCTCAAACTTGTTGAACTGATTTAAAAAAAAAAAAAAAAGAAGCCATACAGCAGAATTTGGGAAAACTGCAAAGCAATACAACAAACTTGCAGTCCTTTAAAAGCAGGGGAGCTGAAAGGGAAGCGTGACCCTGAAAGACGTTTGATTTCCGTTCAGCGAGGAGAATCGTTGTCTGCTGCAAGTCATGCAGCAGACAAACTAATCATGCATTTGATTAGTTTGACCCTTGCCTGCACTGGGAATACGAGCGAATGAATTTTGTTATCATCACTCTGAAATTTGGCTTCGGATGACAGGAAAACTGAATGCACTTAAAAAAAGAAGAAACCCCAGTATGTCATGCCCCACATTCAAAAGATATTCAAGAAGCCCTAACCTGACAATGCAAGGTTCCAGCTGGGATTATACCTTTCTAATCCAAGACTATATTCCTGTTTCTTTGACAGTGTTCTGCTCCAGTAACCAGTCGACCACTTCATCTGTTTTCTCACCTCAGGCACTGTGCTGTTTCTCAAGCTTCATGGTTCTTGTTATACTAGGAAGACCTTCAGCGAGCTGACTTTGAACCCCAATCCAATTTATTGGCGCAACTCAAAACCATAAAGAGCCTCTTTTAAAGGGTCTTTGTTTCAGTCATTCAAGAAAAGGAAACAGTCTTTCTTGGATGTGTTTGTTCTCAAAATAGTGGACCCTTTGTTTGAGAAGACCTTCATTTGTTATGGCTTCACTTCTCTGGTTCTGCTGCAGCACAACCAAATCGAGCTGGGAGGAAAAAGAAATTCTCGACAAGTTGGTGTTTTTTTTTCTCTCATACGTTTATGGCTCAGTGACGAAGCTATAGGCTTTCAGTAGTCTTCCATACTGTGGAGAGAAGGGGGCAACCCCAATAATCTTGTTTGACAGCTGGGAGCAGGAGCCGCATGGCAATGGTGTCCCACAATGCAACTGTAAAAACAAACAGCATGTAACTGCGCACAGAGGGGTGGGAGGTGATGTTCACCACATTCTAGAGCAATGTATGTACACACACATATACACACACACACACACACCGCTCTACTTACACGTGCAAAACCCCCTTGCATGTGTCAGACATTAATCCAGTCCACTTCACACCCGCATGTGTGTTATGAGAACCACAACCTCTGTGTGCCTTGATTTCTTTTACCTTCCATCTGTTGTTGTTTCGGTGCAGGCAGGACTTTTAATCCTGTTAGGGCCTGTCAGGACTAATACAAATGACAGGTCAAACGACTGTCGCTAACCCTCCACCGTCACCTCAACATCAGGGGTGTTGACACAGGAGATGAGAGGCTCCGCGTGGCCTCTGAGGCAGTTACCTTCAAACCGTCATGAACCATTTCTGACTGCACAGACAGAAGCCCACGAGGCATGGAGATACCCGTTTGTTCGAGCAATGAAAACAACAGCTAATCCTGCACTGCAGCGTTTAAAGACAGGAAATGAAGATGGTGCCAGTGTGTAAACAGACTGTGAAGCAACTTAAATAAATGAAACACTGCTTGACTTTTTAAATTTGCCAGTCACTGGCCGATTTCCAATTCACACCTTTCTCCTACCCCTTAGGCCTACTACAATGTTCTGTGCGTTCATGCCATGGGGTGGGCAAGAAAAAGTTCTTTAAGACATGCACATGAAAATATTCTTGATTCTTGAAAATTTCTGAAACTGGCTGGGCAAAGCATAGCTGCATGGCTTGCTGGTTTGGAGCGCTTAGAATTCAGTGAGACTACTACTGAAAATCTGTCTATTTTCTCGCAGTTTTCATCATCGAACTAGTCTCGTACAGTCGCAGCTAAGTGAGATACTCTCAATTGATCTGAGCCAACTGGCTGTTCATTTTATATGTTCACAAATTCCCTAGCATAAACTGAGTCTGAACAATGCATTGTAAATCAGGACAATTTTAAACTCTCAGCCTAAATTTAACTCCTGCAGCTCTCAGTTTAGTGTTTGAATCAGTGGGCTTTACTTACAAAACCCTGTTATCAGAAACTAGAACTCTTGCTGTGGCCGTTGCTTCCAGATGATGCTTAACTTTTCAGACTGGCTCAGCAAGTGGAGTGTGTATTGTATTGCGTCTGTGAGCTTTTCAACAGACTCAAGCACACATCCCTGTGGGATTATATTGGACCTGGAGGACGTGGCATGTTGACCCATGGGAATCGGCTTCACACCAATGCACACAAACGCACGCTGTGGCTATGTGGTTTCCTCTGCGGCCGCCCAGCTCATCCAGACTCTGACCAACCCGACTCCCACCACCGGCTCCCTCATCCCGGGGGGAAACGCACAGCGACGCTGGGCGCTCACATCCCCAGCTGTCGGCAGAGAGCCGGCAGCTGGGGCCGAGGCTGGGGGACGCATTGGGGAGGCAGAGTGAGAAATCTGAGAGGAGGTTTTTATTCAGGAGGGCAGGAAGAAAAAAAAAAGTGGACGTGAAAAGCAAGAACGAGAGGAAAAGATGGAGCTGAGGTCAGTTGGTGGGGGGTGGACGGGTTACCTATCACGTAGTTTATCATATACAAAAATCCCAAGTGTGCCTGTCACCCCAGAGGCCGAGGCAGAGCTTTAAAAGTAAATGTCTGTGTGCTGACGGAGATGAAGCGATGGTGACATAGACTACACTATGGCCTTTGTGTGAGGGCCTCGGAGGAGTTTTCTGCTCGTTAGGGTGACCTCTCGATGTAAATTAAATGTACTCGACGGATTGTTATTAGAATTGAGATGGAGACATGTTTTCACTCCAAAGAAAGGAAGGAAAACAAAAGAAAAATAAATCTGCGTGACATGTTTATTTGTGCTTATTGATTTAGTTCAACAACTATGAAATGTGTTTGTTTTACTTTTTCTAGTCTGAAAACTATTACCCCGTCAAAAAAAGAAAAAAGAAAGAAAAAAAGGCTTTGATTCAGCTTCGCCTACTATTGTTCTGGGCTCAGATCAAGGGAAAGAAAGAGCTGCGTCATCATCGGAGTGGGAATTCTGTCTGGGTTTTAGGATTGCCTTCGCAAACTGTTAATGCCTTCGTTTCCAGGACGCGCGCACCTCCACGTCTTGGGTGTGGGCGCGGTAGGAAAAGGAGGCAAAGAAGAGCTAGAAAGAGAGAGACGTGGAGAGGGAAAAGACAGGGCGAGAAGATCAGAGAAAGACAACTCTGCTTAGTAATATGTCAAACCTTCTCAGGATCATTTCCTCGATAAAAGGCCCTGCCAGTCCCACATAAATACACCGAACCTGTGGAAAGTTTCACTCCTCTCTGGAGGGTCCCCCCTCTCTCCTCGCTCATTATATTTCTGCCGAGCTGGCCCTTGACTTTTCTTGCCTTGTTTTAGGAAAATTCCGCTGGTGGTAATGGTGTGTGCCCCTGCAGCCCTGAAGTCTTCCATGTGACTCGTACTGACACAAATTTCCAGTTTGTGTTGGTTTTAGGCAAACAGACCAGCTTCCACTTCATCCATCTACACAGCTGACCTTTCTGTCGCGGAATCCGGTTTTTCTACCTCGTGTGAACGAACTGGCAATCTCCGCCCCAGTTTGTCGCCTTGAGCCACAAGTTATTGTCAGCCTCACTTGACAAAGTCTTTGATATGAGGCCGACAGGGAACGGGGGAATGGAGACGGGGTAAAGACATTTACTTATGGTTGTTAAATGTCACCAATTAGGGAAAAGGCCTCACACATAGCAGCTTGAGGTTTGCCAGACTGTACCGTAATCTCAAACCAAGACAACATTGCCATCTGCAGGAGAGCAGAGATTTGAACCAGGGGGGGAAAAAACTCTACCACATCTCTGTGCAACCCAAACAGCAAAACATAACCACAAAATAAGAGGTAAGATTACATTTTTTGTAAAGTTAGAGCTCCATTAATACCTGTAGCACAAATTAAACAGTAGTTATACATCTCCAGCTCAACTTCCTCAGCTGAAGGTGGCACTCAGACCCTGTTTTCCGTTGGTCAGAGCTGGATAATGGTGTTGTTTATTTAGCCTGTGGTGTTGACGCCCACCCACAGGTGCTAAAGGTGCACTGAATACTCTGCCAGCTGCCTGCAAGCCACAGCAGCCCCTGAACTGCACGGCTTCGCCCTGCGTAACTGGCTGGTCTCACAGGAAGAGAGGAAGCGGTTAAGTTACCCGGCAGCAAATTTGAGGTTTATAAAAAGAGAAAGTTGTAAAAAGAAAAAAAAAAACTGGAGTTTTTTCTTAGCAACTAGCATAGATGGATGTTATCTCTTTAATTTGTTGTGATTAGTTAGTGTTTTGGGTTAGAGTTCCAATTGAATAGAAGCCTGATTGTTTTGTGCTGTTAGATTATTATAATATTACTATTCTTTTACTTATTTTACGCCAGGGAGCCACTCAAAGGGACCACAAGCTGGTAGCTCAGTGTGAGACCAGTAGTTTAAAAAGAAATTAGGCTTGTGATGTTTTCTCAAGCTGGGTCATTCACAGTCTAGGTGTTTTGAAAAATACCTTTGCACTCCTCGTGAAGGCATAAAGATAGTGACTGTTGGTGACTCCAAACAGTTGCAGTCCCACTGGATTCTGAATGTTTGAGAGCCATTTTGTGCAGACAGCTTTCGGAAATTATGACCTATTTTTGTGTGCCCTGCTTGCAAAACTATATTCTAGGCGTGCACATCATTTCATTGCCACCCACCTCACCCTGCTTTGTACCCACTTTTGCAGCCCACCCCCACATTTATGCTTTTGAAACAAAGCGAGGCAGATCTGAACAGGTTATTCAAAATTACTGTTTGTCATCGGCAGCGCTGCGGAGTGGTGCTTGCATCGGTTTCCTTGCAGCACAAAGAGTTCGGGTTCAGAATCCAGCTCTGTGAGGAGTTTGCGTGTTCTCCCTGTGCACGTGGGGGTTTTGTCCAGGTTTCCTCCCACAAACTAAAAGCATGTGTGTCAGGTTAATTGGCAACTTGGTGTGAGCTCAAGTACAATTGGTTGTCTATGTCATTTGTCTTCATGTGGCCTGATGACCTGATTCACCAAATGACCGCTGGTCACAGGCACCAGCTCCTCGCAACCTTGCATGAAACAGCTGGTAAAGGAAATAAATGGTTAGATGGGTTAAACCTGGACATTTGGGGCTGATTTGTGTCATATGGACACAGAGAAGGTGTCAAAATACAGCTCTAGCACTTTAGAATTAAGGAAGCTAAATTGAGATGGCTTTGAGAAACAACTCTGCAACTAAGACTGCAAGCCCCCCTGACTCATGTGAGGAAAACGAGAACCCCCTGGAACGTTCTGAGACATTTCGGAGACTCCCCCGCAAACACTGCTCACCAACTCGTCACCAACAGTCGCAGCCCAGTGAGATCCTGGCATAAAGCTGCATTTTTCTTGAGATGTGAAATCAGTTAGGCATGTCTTGTGTTTGGATTTCACGAAGGCCCACCTTAGTTTGGTCCTGTCTTTGCCAAAAAGTAAATGAAAGAGGGGGGCAGAGGAACAGAGAGCTGGCAGCCCGACCCGGCTTGTTATTTCCAGCACAACGGAGCTCAGTTCACACTCAGCTGCGGCATATTTGGAAAACTTCGAGCAAAGCAGCGTGAAGAAACAGAAAAATGCCTCCAAATCAGTTCCACTCTTCAGTCAATTGCAACCTTGCATTTTTAATTTCCTCCCTCCGTACAATGTTATTCACTGGCATCCAAGCCAAACACGGGGGCCCCTGCAGCCTGCGTAGCTCCACGGGACAAGCCGCCCTCTCGTGCAGTCGCAACCTGTCAGGAGCAACCGAGGCATGACAGGAAGAAAAAAAAAATGCGTTCCTTAATGTGGAGCTGAAAGGTGTGTGAGGTGGGAGGAAAACGAAAGAAAAACAAAAACAAAAGAACAAATAGCAAACCAAACCGCTGGGTTCAGATTGAATCCGTGCAAGTGGTTAAGCAGCCATGCTCACATCCCAAGCGGTTTGTGATAAACTAAGATCTGATCAGCGATAACAGTCGCTGCCTTCTTTGTTAACACAGGGCTCTTTAATTTCAAATTAAATGCAGATTTCATGACATATTAGGGATGCAAACAGCTGGTGTGTAAAACCCCTGTGTTTGTGGACTTTCCATTTCGATATTTCATGGCAGATATAATGCAATTACACGCTAAGAAGAGAATGTGCAAACATGTTTAAACTAAGCTTCAGGAAACCGAGCTTCTTGAACCACCAGATAAAGTCAAATTTGGCTGCAGAAATAATTATAAAAGCCTGTTGTTATAAAAGAAAAACTTCATTTGTTAACCTTAAAATATCTAAATGCCATCTGAAAACCGTGGTGCATTCAGAACAAAATGGATCCCGTTGTAATGCAACATTTCCAACGAGCCGATTTCTGAAGACATTTTGTAGGGTGCCAGTGTAAATACTCCCCAAAATTCCAACATCCATCAACCTTCTTCTCAAAGCTCAGTGGTAATTTAGGACTTACTTTTGTAATAATCTAAGCTGACAAAATGTCAGAGTTTTGATGTATAAACTGTGTAAGAATGTAAAGAGAGCCAAGATCAAAAGAAATAGTAAAGCTGTTGCCAGTGGCTCATTAGGGTCACCATGGTAACCACACACCTGTGGCTCTCACTCCCTGACAGAGGCACACAAAAACAGAAACTAGAACAAAAAATAGGCCCCACACAAACAGTCACTGTGCAAAACCTACAAGTCATATTAAAGCAATTCCTTAAACTTAAGTGGCAAAAGTGTTCAGGCATCACACACAGGAGTTAAAAAGACCCTTCACTTCCTGTTCGGAAGAAAATTTGAGCTCAAATATAATGGAAGTCAATGAAAGTTTGGATGTCTGCATTCTGCACTGTCAGGATATGGGGTTTCGTTTGGTTGGTCCTTTGAGTTTCTTTTGGGTTTATTGTTTCTTTTATTTTATTATTTAGTCGTATGGGTTTTGGTTTGGTCCTTGTTCTTGTTGCCTTTGTTTCTTGTCATTTTCCACTTGTCCTCAGTCAGCACTTGTTTACCTTCCACGCCCATCTCCACCTGCCCGCAATTGTGATCACTCACCTGTGCCCACTTCCCATAATTATCCTCTGTCTTTAAAACCATCTCCTCCATTTACTCGCTGGTTCATTTTGTTGTGTTTGTCTTCTCTAGTCATAGTTGTCGCGCTCTTGGCTTAGTTCCTTGTCTTTAGTTTATGTTTTGTGTTGCTGCCTTGTCAGCTTTTTGTTTTTGTTCTGTTTTATTTTGATACATTAGTTTCCTTTGAAAGGTGAGTCTGCACTCTGGGTTCGCCTCCTTTTTGCGCCTGATATGTGCTCTGGGGTGGATTTAAGAGAAAATCATACGTTCTACAGCAGTGACAAACACTGGGATGGAAAAACGTCAAAAATGGCTGCATTTTGATGTATAAACTGATGTATAAACTACATTTTGGATAGTTCAGAAAGCTGAAAACTTAGTGTGTGACATCACCACAGTCAAAGTTGAACATTCCAGTAAAAGCTTCAGAACTCATTAAACTTAACTGTGATTCTGTAAAAATGTGGAATGGTATAAAATGCCAGTTTAGTCACGTAAAGTTCAACTTTCTGTGACACTTAATGATGTTCCTACTGTGAAGTATGGGTTACAGAGCTCCAGAGAAGGCAGGGGTTTCTCACTCATTTTAACTCATTTCACTAAAATCCAGTTGTCTATGAGACATTTTTTTTTGGTAAATTTTGTTTATGCTAATCAGTGTGCTGCTACCTAAAGTCTGAGCACATTAATCCGCATTGAGCCCCACATTTTGGTGGATTTTTTTGTATGTTTTCTTTGTCTAAAACTGAGAGTGAAGATACAAATCAAACACTTTTACAACAATGGAAGAATAATGTCAAACAGCAATACGGGTGCTTCAACGCTTTGATGCGTTGAAGCACCGTGAACAACTTAAATGTTAATCCCATCGAGTCTTTGCACCTAAGTGACCTGGATTTACTGTTTGATCTAATAAGTCTGAAACTGATTCTCACTGAGTGTCTTGTGTTTTTAGATTAACATACTAGGGGGAAGAAAGCTTAAAGGGATAATCTGGTTATTATTGACGCGATGTTCTGACTAATAGTTATCAGTAGTTAGAAGCCATGACATCAGTTATAGAGTACAAAGTATGAAAACAAATGGCAAGAATCTTCCTCCAGGTTAGGTTAAACTCTAGCCAAAAGAAGGCCTGTTTTTACAATACTTTTAGACCCCACGCTCTGTGACTGATGTCACACCTGATAAGGTACTAGATACTGATAACTATTTGACAGAATGCTGTTTCAGACATAACCAGACTGAAAGAAGGTGTTTTACTAACACGGTAGATCTGGGTTTCTCATCAGCTACTGATACTGGCAGAGTTTTGACAAATATGGCGAACGGGTTTCGAGCATGAAAGTGGATATATTGCTGCAGACCAACCCGAGCCAAGATTCTGCTCATTATCTGCCACACGAGGTTCTAGGAGGAGGCACCTGGCCTTTGGTTGGACAGGTTGAGCACGTTATTGTAATCCAAAAAGACGGCGCATCGAACACAGAACTCCCGACTTCTCGTTAGATTTAGCCCCAGTACACAAAAAACATCATTGAGTCTTTACCCCTGGGTCAGTCTGCCACATTGTTGCTGAGGGTGGGAGACTCAGGGTTTGATTTCAGCAGACTTAGCCGACCCCGTCTTCATAGGCCACCAGAACCGGAGAAGTGCAGCAGGCCGTCCTCCATGCTGGCTCGCAGCCTAGCCAAACATTTTAACTCCTTTAGATGAAAACAAAGCCGTTTCGCCTTTCTTTCTCCCCGCATGACTTCCAGTTCTAAAATATATTTTTTTTATTAAGCATTGAGAAGATGTGCTTCTACCAACTTTTCAGTCTTGCAGTTTTATGCCGCTGTTGCAGAATTTGAGCAAAAAAACACCCGTGCAGTCTCTCTGCTCCAGTGTTGATTATTTTGCTTTTTGTCCTTTCTTTCGTCCCTAATGTGTTTTTCATCCTGCTCCCGGTGTCTCCAGGCACACTTCAGAAAGGGATGTAAAATAAACAGTGGTGTTTTCAACCCATCACTGGGCCTTGGCTGCGCATATCTGGAACAATAAACAGCCGCGTTTCTGGGCTGGTTCGTACTCATCTCACATATACTTGTGTCCTCTGTACTCATTCGAGGACAGAAGCACAACAGGAATTAGTTTGTTTATAGGGACGTGCCAAGCAGACACCCACTCTGAAGCGCAGTGTTGGTGGACACTACTGGACCGTGATGGAGCGGAGGCTGCTGTCAGGTAGTGAGCCTTCTGTCTGGCCGAGGTGATGTTTACTTTGGAGCGACACCAACCATCTGAATGCTTTAAAGACCAAATTGCCAGCTTCATGTTAAGGAAGACAAAACAAAACTGGTTCTTTTACATGGAAAGGGTTTCTGTTTGTGTCTGTTTGTTTGAAGCAACCAGACAGCGACAGGATTACAGAGGTAGAAAGAAGAATATACCGCATATATGGTACCCGAAAGGCAAAAAGAGGGAGATAATGTTTTTGTGTTAGTTTTGTCTGTCGTGTCACCAAATTTACTCATAAACCAGTGAACAGATTTCAGTGAAATCACTGGATGTCGATCTACAACTGATTAACTTTTAGAGTCAACCCAATTCAAGATGGCCACCACAGTTAACTGTACTTTGACAACACAAAAATGGCTACAACTCAGTCAGTTTTACAGATGTTTAGTGCAAATTTGGTGGAGTAGTTGTCAAAATTTATCTCCAATTCACTTTCTGAGCACTATACATTGTAAAATGTCTTTGCTCAAAACTTGGCATGGACTGTAGAAGTCACCCCTGCTTGTCTGTTAGCAAAATATCTCATGGATGGATTTTTATGAAATTGTCAGAATGTAATCATTGGATAATTATTGTTTGGAGTCTATCCAATTCAAGACAGCTGCTCATCAACATTAGCCAACTCAAAAATTGCCGTACCTGAGTCACTTTTACAGCTACTGAGCTGAGATTTGGTGTGGTAGTAGCTGAGAGTCATTCACAAGACATATTCTGAGCATTAACTGGTCCTACAAGATCTCACTGTGTTGTGAGGTTTGACCAAAACAGCTAAAACTCCATCATTACTTAACATTAAGATGGGCTTACTTTCTAACTGTGGCATGAACCATTTTGGGTGATATGCATTTCTTCAAGGATTGCTCAGCTTTTAAGTAAAATTCTGTAAGTTTTAAAAGCTTTTCTATAAAAAGGTTGCAAATCATTTTAACTGCATATTTATTTAGAAACTGCGGAAAGACAACATAAATTCTGTGCTGACATGGGTAGTCGGTAGCTGTCCGGTGAGCCAAGTACAGCATTTTGATGACGTGCCTTCCAAAGCGTGGGAGAAAACAGTTTCCATTTGATCCTTTAAATGTGTGAGCTTATTTAAAGTAATGAGGTAACTATTTACAAGAAAGCTACAGAGCCAGTGTTGCTGCTCCCACATCATAGCAACAGTAGCCATAGCTGTTGTGGACTTCCTCCAAAGCTAAAACTGAACACGAAGGCCTCTGCAGCTGCAGCTACAAGGTAACATGTGGGATTTGGAAGAACGTTTGCCGATGAGCGTTTGCTTTCTTTTTTACTAAGTTTTATCAAAATAGAAACATTTGTTCATGAGGCTAAAGAAAAGCAGCAACATGGCAACCTGTAATCCAGTTTTTTTTGCGGGGGTTTTATGAAGGAAACAGTGAAAATCTGGTGACTTGGAGCTCGCAGTCAAGTGTGAAGTAGCTGGGGTGAGAAATAACATCCAAAAAGCCAGTGGTTTTATAGCTGGGGAAAAATAAGAACGGTAGCTCACTTTGAATTCAGGATGAGTTCAAAAGATCATCGTCCTGCTTAATGTTGGTGGAAGACTAAAGTGATCAAAACTCCTACAGATTAAAGGCAAATTCATCTTTTTTTGTTAATTATCTAATAAGAAATAGCTGTCTTTATGATTTATTGTTACTCGCTTTCAGCCACACCTAGTCAAATGCAGCAAATTTAAAAACGCCTAAAACTCAGACAGTTTTACAAATATCGTCTAAAATTTGAGGTGGTAGTAGCTGAATTACCTCCGAGACACTCCGAGCTCTATTCACTGGGCATGATCTTTGGTTAAAACTTTGCAGTTAACTGTTAGAGTCAACCCTGATTGTCTGTTAACAAAATATCCCATGAATCAGTGGACAGATGTTCGTGAAACTCTCAGAAAGTGTACATCCCCGACTGACTAACTTTTAGAGTCAACCTGATTCAGGATGACCGACACAGTTAGTCAGTATTAATCAACACATAAATGGTTATAACTCAGTCAGTTCTACAAATATTGAGCTAAAATTTGATGTGGTAGTAGCTGAAAGTCATTCATAAAACTTACGCTAAATGTGAGATCCGTCAGCGTTAACATTATTTTTGGAATGTTCTCAACATTTTAGTTCAGATTTCGCATCAACGGTGGCAGGCAATGTGCATTTTTCTAAGGAATGCTAGGTCTTTATTTATTTTTTAAACTATGTTCTTTAAAGGCCCACGGCAAAGAGACATTGATGAGTCTCTCATTGCGCAACAGAGCTCAAAAGTGACTTGATAGTTTTCGATGGATAACCCTGAAAAATGGCAGCCTGTGTTATAAATTTCCCTAAATGCTATAAATCTCGTTGGGACTCTCACTGCCGCACGACAATCAGTCTTTACTCAGAAATGTTGTTAGATCGATAGCTCAGATCTTTCCACAAAACCCCATTTTTAAATATCCAAACTATCCTTGTTTAAAGTTTGATGGATGATTCCAGGATATAAGACGCTAAAAATTAAAAGCCTTTGACTCTAAACTCATCCAAGGGAAACAAACTTTAACAGCTCTGTCAGTCACAGTATGAATATTGTTGAGGCGAACCTCTGGCCAGCTCTGGAGCTCTGATTTGTTTTCCAGAAGGATGTGGGACTCACGAGTGTGGCAGCTGTTTAAAATAAAGTGACAATTTTTAATGGGGTTTCAAACCTCAGCGAGTCGTTGCATCCTGCCAAGCCCCCAGTGATGGCGCGGGTCCAAACCTCGGTTTTATCAGACAGGACATGGTGGAGGCGGCTTGTTCTCTCAGCTCAGTTCCATTAGGAGGCCCTGCATGCAGCCAACCATTTCCTACAGTTGCATTTATAAGTGCCATACGTCCGCATGTGCTAACAGACTGAAAGCAGGCGCTTCTCCAGCAGACAATAGCATTAGAAAATCCTGTAAAGTTGAGTTAAAACTCTGGTCAGAGCAAAGCTGTTTCCACGAGGAGGCTCAAACGCTGATGAGAAACATATTGTGAAGGGTTTCACTCATGTGTAATGTGTGCAGTCTCGCTTAATCATTTCTGAGCGTCAGTTGAGTCTACGAGCTGAAAGAGCTCCTCACACACAGAGAGGAGGAGTTAGAGACTAACAGGAAATGCAATTACTGTCTGTCTGGGCGCAGCATTCCTCAACAGGATGGCCAATTTCACAGCAATTTTAGTATGTCAACAGGTTGTAAGTAATCATAATGAGCACCTTAATGTTTTCACACGAACCAGAGCAGCCCTTTGTGGTTTTATCCCTTGGCCATTTGATCCATCTAATCATCTACAAGCTATTTAAACACAGGGAGCCAAAGGCTCGTACAAATCCCAGGAGGAGGCCCACCTTCACTGTGTTTATGGAATACTGTCATTTAAACACTGTGTCAACACAGATCAGGTTCTGGTTTCACGTCTGTTTAAAGGCTGGTAGTGTGCTGTAAAAAGTGGACACTGCGCTGACAGTGTGTGTCAGGGCCTCAGACTCTGAGTAGGTCCAATATTTAATGCTTGTTTTGACATTGAACTCTCCATTTTGTGTCTGACAGGTAAGAGTTAGCTGCTTCTGGGGGCCACCGCTGCAAATCAGAGGAACAACAGCTTTTAAATGAACAGCTACGGGGCAGATATCAGACTGCGGCCTGCTGCATCACAAATACTGACTCAGAGGAAACGAGGTAAATTGAAGAAAAGCTTGCATAAAGAGGTATTTATTAAACTTATGTTCTACACATGTTCTACCCTAAACTACTTACTGCTTCGTTATTTGACCCAGACCTCTGGTCACTGCGGTGAACCTCTGAATAACTGTCAAACACCTCGCAGCCACAGCTGTCAGAGTGAGCACATCATAAGATTCAAAGTTCAGTTAGCAATACCTAATACAGCCTGGTATCTACCAGGTATTCACCTGCTACTTGTCTAGTATGTACTGGGTACTTGCCAAGTACATACCTCGTACATAGTTGTTACATACCTGGTACTTACCATATACTTTCCTGTCACATACTGTGTACTTACCAGGTACGTACTGTCTACTTGCCAGGTACGTACATGGTACATCCTTGGTACTTGCCTAGTATGTACTGTATACTTACTGGATGCACAACTGATAGTTACCAGGTGTGTACTCTGTACTTACCTGACACGTAACTGGTAGTTACTAAATGCGTACCTGGATACAAACTGTTAACTTACTAGGTATGTACTTGATACTTACAGGACAGGGACGTGCGGTCAGGGGAGGCAGGTGAGGCAGAGCCTCCCCTGTCATCATGACAAGAAAAAAAAAAAAATGATAACATAAAATGAATATTAATATTTGTCCACTGATCTTTATGTATGAGTAATTTTCGAACATTTTTATGGTCTAAATCGCATTTTTATAGACAAAATCGCTGAAATTGCATATTTCCTGTTCAAATAC
>NC_051448.1:16510173-16590498 GCF_001649575.2 Kryptolebias marmoratus | reverse complement strand
CAGTCTGACTAATGTCTTTAACCATTTACGTTTAATGTTTGTTAGTGACATATTTAGTTTTGCTGAGGGGACATAAAACCGCGGTGAAAAGGCGAAGGGAGAGGCAGGCAGTACTCTGCCGCACTGAAGGGGGCGCACGTGAGCCAACTGGAGCTTGTTGCTGCTGTCCTTTCACGCAGAGGCCAGTGACAGTCACGTGCACTGCAGCGAACCGTTAATTTTTGTTTTGCTCCATCGGCCTGCCAAAACGTTTTTCTTATCTTATCTTTCATACTACTATGTGTGTGTGTGTGAGTGAGTGAGAGACGGAGAGAGAGAGAGAGAGTGTGTGTGTGTGTGTGTGTGTGTGGGTGGGTGTGTGTGTGTGTGTGAAGAACGCTGATGAGATATGAAATAACCAGCAGCCAATTGAATAAGCTACCCTTTTGGGTTTATATGTTTGTAAATCTGACTCTAAAAGAGTCAGTGCCTCACCAACCATGAACCTCACCGCACGTCACTGTTACAGGATATGTACAAGGTACTTAAGGTATGCACTAGTGCATTAGTACATACCAAGTATGTAACTGGATACCAGGTTTGGTTATGAAGTGACATGTTCTCCTGTCTTACAGGCTACGTACCAGTTACTTATGGGGTATGTACTTGGGGTACATACAGCAGGTTCTCTTTTGAAGTAGATACCAAGTACTTCCAGGGTACACACCTAGCTGTATTGCGTATTGCTGCCAAAGTTAATATTAAGCAACATTGCAGCTGATTAGTGGTGAACTCCTTAAAATGTCGTTATCTCAGACATTTTTACAATCCAAGGACAAGTCAAACACTGAAATAGACCAGAATCAACCATACCTGAATGCACTCAAACAGAAATGCAACAGCAGTGGCTTGTAGCGCACATGTTTGCAGGCACATACACAGGCTGTGAGAAGGTTATCTGTGTAAAACACAGTCAGATGCCACAAGGATTGACCAGCTCCCTTTATTGAGCTGAGCTGCAGGGACCCCTGTGAAAATGTCTTCACTCACCTTAATAAAACAGGTTTTCCATCACAAGTTGTTTAAACTGACTCAGAGGACTTTTATCGTGCTTCTTATGAACAAGCAGTTTGGAAAAGAAAAAAGTGAGCAGAATTATTTTGACCAAAATAAACACTGAAACCTCATAACTTGTCACAGAAGGTTGAGATCTGCAAACGTCAACAACAGATTTTTTATAACCCTATGACAGAAGAGAATTATTTTAATCTTTTAAATATGTTGTAAAATGTGTGCTCTTTTACTTTTAACTGTAGTGATCACAAAAGGAAAGATTTTTGAAGAGGAGAATGTTTTATTGTATATATATATATATATATATATATATATATATATATAGTTGAAGAAAATTGTGACAAAATGCTTCTGCATTTTTACCCTTTATAAACATAAAGTTCAAAAAAATAAAAGCCTTTACTATTTTACAAGTTTCCCATATGATCTGTAGCAAATGAGCTTTTATTTCTGAGACTGATACATCTGAATGAATGAGCAGAAAAGGGGAATGCCATTTGAGCTGAAGTTTAAATTTACTGACTGTTTGAGGCAATTCCATAAGCCATCATAACAATCTTGCGACGTTATTTGCTGATTCTTAAGTCCTTTAAAAACAGGAGCTGATTTTCCACCCACGTCTCGTTTTGTTTTACATTAAACATGATCTCATCTCATCTTTTTTGCTGTTCATCCCTGATACACTCCGACTCCTTCTCTCGGTCTCCGTGTGAGACGACAGATGAATAAGTAATGGATGATTCTTGTGATTCACTATTCCTCCAACAGTGCTACTGACTCTGTCGAGCCAAGACCCCTTAAAGGAGCTGCATTATTAAGGTGAGGTTTTATTTGAGGCTGCGCTCACTTGCTCTAAAAGTTTTAGCGTAGAAAAGCATCACTTATGAGCTCAGTGTGAAAAATTAAACAGAATCTCTCGTGAAGCTGAGAGGCAGGCGAAAATATTTTTGCCTGTGACTGCCTGTTAGTAAAATATTTCATAAACTACTATAAGATGTACAGCTATTGAGCTCAAATTTGATGTGGCAGTAGCTGAGAGTCATTCACAACAAATGCTAAAAGATCATTCTTGATATTCTTGTTATACTGTGTGGGATTGAGCATAATAACATTTTCAAGATTTGACCTAAACAGCTACAACTTATTCCTCAACAGAAGATGACCTTAGTTTAGATTATGTGGCATAAAAGGTAACGGGTGATATGCATTCCTTCAAGGACTGCCAGACTTTTAACTTTTCTTTAGTTTCTGTCGCAATTTTCAGTTTGCATCTCCTCTCACAGCAGGAGACAACTGAACTATGGCAGTAGCGGCATCAGAGCACTTCTAGTTATAGATATGGTCACACTTTTAGTTTTGAGAGAAGTTTTCTTTTCAAATGATAAAAGGTATTATTATGTAATGATGTACACAGAAGGCTGAGGAGACAATAGGTATGTTACTGCAACTGAGTCATTTGCTCAATCTGGCCACT
Organism: Kryptolebias marmoratus; assembly: GCF_001649575.2. Lineage (NCBI taxonomy): Eukaryota > Metazoa > Chordata > Actinopteri > Cyprinodontiformes > Rivulidae > Kryptolebias > Kryptolebias marmoratus. Next base: position 16,587,971 of record NC_051448.1, on the reverse strand, counting down.
AGAGGGCCTCGTTTCCTCAAAAAAAAGAAGTGCAAGAATGGTTCACTTCAACTGTTCTAATTTTAACAAGACTTTAAAAAGTTTTACATTAAAAGGTCAATTTCATCCATCCAAGCCTCGTATAAAATAGTTTCTTATACATTTGATCTGCCTATAATAGAGTCAAATATAGAGATTAGCCTCCACTTTTTTCTGTTCAAATTATCTCCTGCTTGCTTGTCTTTGGACCCAGTTTAATGTTTGAGTCTGGAAACAAACTTTATTATCATGTTAGCTCCTACTGAGTCTTAAAAAACATTGTAGTTTCTGTCACAGTGTTGATGTTTTTTAACAGAACTGTGAACAAATTGTAATGCATTGTCTTTTTTTTCTTTAATGTTGTCCAAAATGTACACAGCTGAAAGGTACAGTACACAGTGTCGCAATGGGACCTGAACACAAGCATGTCGGAGACAGTATCCGGAGCAAACAAGAGTTTTAATAAAACAACCAAACCAAACGGTAGGTGAGCAACACCACAAGAAACAGGGAGGTTAACCAGGAACAAACAGGTGTGCTGATTACTAACGGGAGACAGGTGAGTGTGGCGCTGTAAGCTCAGGGACATCAGGAGGCTACAAAAATAATATTAAACAACCAAATCTGCACTAAAAATGTTGAAACCTAATAAGTCTAAACAGGAGTTAACTCCACAAAAACACAAAACCTAAAACAAAAGCTGTTATAACCATGATGCAATCTTTCATTAACAAGAGGAGATTTATTATGACAGTTTTATAGATGTTACAAGTTCAGGATAAATATGTGTCGTGATTGGACTTTAAGTACCAATTCTCAACACGATCTACTGTAACATCATGTACATGTGTGGATTTATATCTTATACCATTTATCTACAGCTAACATGCCGTCAGAAGGATGTTTTTGAACTGTTGTACCTAAATCCTCCTCAGTTTGGGACAAATTATGTAAGTTTTTCCCCTCGATCGTATGAAGTCAGAGAGACTAAAAAGATTACCAGAGTTTGATTTATCCACCTGAATGTTGAGCTGTTATTAAAGGACAATGTTTTTTTTTTTTAATAGTACTTAATGGGTTGTGTATACTTTTATCTCATTTACCTCATTTACCTGGTAAACACAGATCCTGGTTTGTACCAAACGGAGGTCTTTTCTCAAACCTAACCCTTACACGCTAAAGACTCCAGCATAATCTTGGCACACTTTTCTGTCTTTATTGGAAATTGCTCAAGCTTGTGCGTGAGAAAACTTGTTTCTTATAAAATTTCATATATTATACACATTTTTCTAAAGCAGCAGTATTTGATGCACTGGCTGCATAAGGTTGTAAAAGCGATATGTAAGTAGTGCATTTTTGCAAATGAGATTTGTTCTGCAAAAATAGGCCAGTGCTGCTGATATTTTTCAGTGTATGAAGGGGGAGGGGTTTGTTTTTAATATAAAATCGAAGGCAGTACTCATATTTCTAATGGAAACCCATGTCTAATGCATTAAATTTGCCAACGAACCAGTGAGTGGTTGCTTAGTAACTTTGTCCTTTAAATAGCCAGATACTCGGAAACTTACCTGAGCCACACTTTTAAGCCTTAGTCCTACAGCTATTTTTATCCTAAATCCCTCTGAAGTGATGTATCTATGGGAATAAATCCTACTGTTCTCAGAAAGATGATCAGTTTCTTTTTCTTTTAACATTAAACTCATGATAGCATTAAATCTCTGATACCACTGAGTCAAAACTGAATCAAACAACTAAACAGTTTTGTAAACTTGCAGAGACAACCAAGAAAAACTGATGTTATTTAATCTAAAGTAAAAGCCATGGAGGGTAAAATGCTTTCATGATTAGAAACGCTATATTATTAAACTTCAGTTGATCAAATTAATTTGTAAAAAATGCAGACTTTCTGCAGCTTTTTTTTATAAGCTTACTAGCTCTGCTAAACAAAGTGGGACAGCATCCAGCATCTGTCGCAGTACAGTCTGGAGAAACTAAAAAGAACCAGCTGGTAACATTTATATAGTCATCTATTCGCTACTCTCGCTATAAGTTTTGCTAAAATTTATATCACTTCAGTTGTTATTGATGATCAAAGAAATGGATACAGACTTTAATTCTGACTGCTTTCTTTACTGCTGACAAGCTGTTAACTGAAGCTGCAGCTTTTCTACTTTTTGCCTCATAAAGTCGATGGCCTGCAGTGCTCTATAGATAGCTTCTTCATAAACCCATTCAGTTGGGATTATGGTGTCTAAGGGGAAAGGAAAATAACAACATAAAGACATATGGCCCCTGACCCAAAATTGATGCTCCACAGTATTAGGACCACGCTTTAGTTCCCATAAGGACAACTGGTCCTGATGAGCTAGGTGAATATACCAAAAGTGGTCTTAAAAAGTAACAAAAACAAGTAGGTGCACACACTCACTTACTAATGTCATTAAAAACATACCGGGTAATCCTTTGAGTAGAGAAACTGCAGGCAAAAGCGTATACACCCAGGGCCTTTAGTTAAGGCTGTCGGCATGGCAACAACAGCTGCAAACCCGGAGAGACCCGAGAGAGGCCATTTGCTCCACAAATGTTCTTCCGTCCAAACACAGAGTTGGCTTCTACATGACTGATTTGTCCTCTTTCAGAAAAAAAAGCTTCAAAGACAAAAACAACAATTAAAAAAACACAACTTAATGTTTCTCTCACGTCTCTCTCTCTCTCTAATTTCTCTGGTTATATATATATATGCAGGCAGGCTGGAATAGTGCACAGGAACATCTGTACTGACTATGGACTGGAAGTCCCACAGTCAAAGCGGGAAACTCCCCCAAGGGTGGTGGAGAGTGACAGGGCTTAGATACTGTGGGACTTCCAGATCCAGTCTGACAAACAGGTGATGGCTAACCAACCGGACATTGTGGTCAACAAGCTACAGAAGAAAGCAGTGGTGACAGATGTAGCAGTCCTAAGCGACTGTAACATCAGGAAGAAGGAGCACGAGAAGCTGGAGAAATACTGAAAGAGGAAACAGAGAAGTTGTGGAGAGTCAAGGCCTCAGTGGTACCAGTGGTCATCAGAGCACTCAATGCTGTGACCCCCAAACTGGAAGAGTGGCTCCAACAGATCCCAGGAACAACCTCAGAGATCTCTGTCCAGAAGAGAGCAGTGTTAGGAACAGCTATAGATACTGAGCAGAACCCTCAACCATGCCAAGACCCTGCAAAGACTATCTACAAACTGGTTGACTTGTTACAACTTAGCTTATCATCCACTAAAGAGACAGACTTTACATTTAGGGATAGACAGAAGGGCATGAATAGTTTTACTTATACACCATAGTTTCAGAAGGATCTCTAATTCTAGAATTGGAGGCAAAAACGAACAAAAAAATTGATATTTTCATTCAAGGCTCATAATTTCCAAGTAAGCCAAATAACCTTTTCATTATCACAGGCATTATTGAGTCAGCTCTGTTTTGTAAAGTTACCCACACTGAACCACAATCAGTACAGCTACTAAAGCCCCACCTAAAGAGAGCACAGACAGCATCATCAACCCCCACCCAGAGTGTCACATATGCTACTTTAAAGAACACATTTCATTTTATTTGGGTCCCAGTCTTCTAGAAAATCTATAAATCTTGACAGTACTAACATCAACAAACGTAATTGTCTTTTTCACTTTCTTCAAAGCAGATAAATAATGTTAAACACACACTTTTCTGACACAGAGCCTCATATGAGGAGTGATGATGTATGGACTACGAGTGCGCAGCTGCTTAATGGTGTAGTAAATTATAACATAAATCGGATTGTTTTGTTGAGAAAAAAAAAATTTCTAACAGGAATCGATGTGTAGCCACTTATTACAGCAACACAGCCTCTGGAGGCTCCCCCTCACTGACAGATGAAGGACTGCCCAAGTCACAGGTGAGGACACAGTGAACCGGGACAGGAAGAATGGAGCCGAGACAGTCCTGGTCCTGAAGCTCTGGCCAGAGCCTCGGCCGTCGGCTGAGGGACAATTTGAGCAACAACCGACAAAAAAGTTTGAAGAATAAATATCAATTTCACAAATTCAGTGGTTACTTTTAAAATATAAGTTTATCATTTTTGGACACTGGGTGACAAAATTGACTGTTTCAAAACAACTGGAAAAAAGACAAGTATAAAAATGTTTTGAAAATAAAAAGATTCTTTTTTTTCCACAATTAAAAAATACACAATGACATGTGAATCCCTTATGCTAAAAAATACTCTTTATTAGTGGCTAAAGAGCACAAGATAGTATTATTGTTTGCATTTTGGTGATACCCCCAACTCAAAGGGGAATCACCAATATTTTATGCATTGAACAAACAGCTAGCAGGTCTGGTCTCTCCAGTATCTGAAGTAAATGTAAAAATTATATTAAAAGAAAAACCTACAGATGAAAAAAACAACAGTAACTGGGATTATAAGAGTAACATTAGTTTAGATTTTTCTGGACACAAGAGTCACAAATACAAATACCTGCACAGAGCAAAAAGGGCTGAAATGACTCATAACTAAAATTACATAGAATAAAAAAAAACAAACATGTTAATTCTGAGTATTCTCAGGGTATAAAGCATGCAGTATATGCGTACAATGATCAGTGAAAAACTAAACGCAGGCTGAAAGCTAAAGTTTAATGCAAGTGAAGAAGCAATTTATCAAGAAGATAAAAGTAATTAAAACAAATCACGGATTAGTAAACTTCTCCCTCACCCTTCTAAAATCTTCTCATCCACATAAACGTTTATAGTTCATCTGTTCCAGGTCTGTGTGGATTTCTAAGTTGTAGTCATGTTTTAAATTATATTTCTAAAGACGTTCTGGGTAAAGTCTGTTTAAACGTAAAACTTGAACATTATGTACTCAAGTTCAGACAATTAAAAATAAAAAAAGACGAGATAGATCATAATGTTTCTTGGGAACAGAAAGGATGATAATTAAAAGAAACTGATGAGAGGCAATTAAGTAATAAGACCAGTGGTGCTCAGATCAAATATAAATGTAGCAAAGCTCATTTAGCTGCTGTTTGAAGAGAGACTATGTCTGAGAGGGATAATTGCAGTTTCCAAATAACTGGAGCTTTTTCACCCACGCAGGTCCTCTTTTTACTCAAGCTTTGTTTGTTTTTTTAGTAAACATCTGCACTAGGGGTCCCCAAATAGCCAACCTTTTTTTAAAAAATCCTGACTGAATGATTTAAACCTGTTTGTTTCATGTGTTCAGAGACAGTGGAGATGATTAAAAGCTGCAAAGAGAAGCTTCTCTACAAAATTTAACACAAATTATTTGTGCAGTTATGGTCACAATAATCTGTTTTGTTAGGCGAGCTTTACTAAATAACTCCTGAAGATCACTAATCTACTATATCTTATCCACTGGTTTCAGCCAGTTTCTAGCTTTTCTGTCTTCCCTCACCAGTGGGAATCTTTTCACTAAGATTAAATAATCCCAAAAGAGTGTTTCATAAAGCGACTTTCATGCCTTCTCCATCCTTTCATCGTTGTCTCCTGCAGCTACCCTGTTTATTGCAGTGAATGCAGCAGTCCCAGTCATACAGCTCGTCGCCTCACGCTGCTTCAGGCTCCTGACCTTCTGATGCAAACCCTCCTCCAACGGATATCATATAGTCATCAGCATGTAGCTTCAGTTTGTCACTGCAGCTGTTGAACAGGCCTGCATTGGAGTTGACACCTCTTGATGTGATTACAAATGAATAATCTGTAACACAATTAGCATCATAAGGCAGATTTAACATATAAATTACATAGGAACGTGTACTAAAAATACCCATCTATCCATGCCGGTGTCTATCTCCAGCAGTCACTGTGCGAGAGGCGGGGGACACCCTGGACAGGTCGCAAGTCCATCACAGGGACACATAGAGACAAACGAGACAAACTGTATGAGTAATCTGAAGACACAAATCAGACTGTTTATAAGTTAGTTTAATATTAACAGTAGAACAGTTAATTGTTATTTATTAAAGGTCAGTTTTATTTTGGTTCCTCAAACAGAGATCAGTTAGACCAGTGGTTCCCAAAGATTTTCAATTAGGGCCCCCCTATGGATTACAACCCCCCAAAAGAAACAAAAATTAACTGGGCTCACACATCATTCAACCAGGCATAAACCTATACACATATTTTGTTTTCAAACTCCACTGAAGTTCATTTCACACTTCAGGTTGCAACAAAACAAACTACAAACCATCTTTACAGTGAAACACTATTGTGTAACTGTTTTTATTTTTTTCATTCATCCATACCACTTCCTATGGTTTATGGTTTATTATGGTTGGTTTATGGTTGTGTTTGCATGAGAGTGAAGTGGATTAATTCAAAAAACGAACATCACATGTGTGGATTAAATACATCCTACAATAAAATTTGTCTGCTTTACTTAAATGCTTCTTTTCTTTTATTGATTCCTATAGTTGACTTAAAAGGTTGTGATGCTTTAAATGTAGAATCAAAGCTTCGAAACCAATCGGTATCAGTTCGATTTTTAAAAGGGTGCTGCTGATGTCAGAAGCATCGTTTCTCAGCTGATTGTATTACAGTTTAAGGTACTATTTCACATGTGCAAACTGGATCCAGATCAGGTATTTAAAACACCAAAGTTGGGGCAGAGTCTTTATCTTTGCAATTAAAAGAATCTGAAGATGGCGGCGTTCATTCTGCAGTTTGAAGCCCCGCCGTTCTCTGTATGCCTGCCGTTTGTTTCACCGAAGCCAGTTCTTTGGCCCGAGGACGTTGCTCCGTGAAATGTGTACATATGGATCTCTCACCTCTTAAAGCCGAGAAGACCGATGACAGCCAAACAACATCATTATGAAAAGCCTGAAAGCTTTTGCGTGTCTGAAAAGTGGCAGCTCGACTCAGCCACGCTGCTGTTGCACTTCGCACCTCGGCCGTGATGAGGAGAAACATTAAAGGCGATGATCCCATTTATCTGACTGAAGGAACGCTGTAATAACACACCCAAACATCTGCCATGGGGACATTACAGAGTATTAATCTCACTGACTTGTTCTGTGACTTCTAAACTCTCCATGCACATGCGGGGAACTCCCGATATACACTCACTTCAATAAATTCTGATAAAACCTGTAATAAAAACTTTCTAAATTTAGGCAAAACTCAACAAACTGAAAATACATTTGATAAAAGGCTAAAGTGATGAAACGCAGAGCAGGCTGCCACACTCTCCTCATCTTTCTTATATTCATTATTCATTGTTTTAGAGATGACACTTTGAGTTTAAAGTTTCATCTGATGCGTTTTTATCTTTTTAAAATAAATTATTACCTGATATTTTCTTCATTTAATCAAAAGCATATCAAAGAAAGTGGTTTTAAATGAATGAAGGGAACATTTGCCCTTTTTTTCCCCAAGGTGAGGCTATATTTGCTAAAATCTTTACAGTTCAGAGCTCTTGGAGTGCCATTCTTGTTTGAGGAAAAACTCTTATCTGTTGAAGGTAGCTCTTTGATTGATCTCAGTTTGAGAAAAATAGAGTTTAAATCTGACTGGATTGATGGGCTAATTGCTAGTCCAAACAGGGCCAAGGCCAGAATGGACTCTGTCGTCTTTAAACAACTCGAGTCTCAAAGATTTCTCAGTGGTTTATAATTCTGTGTTTCTTTGCAAGTGCAAATAGCAGCAGCAGCCTCTAACTGTGACATTTATGATGACTGATGGGGAACACTATGGAAAAACAATTTTAATTCTGAAATATTATTATATTTCTGCAGGAATAGTAGTGTCGCTCCCCTCAGACTAGCTGTTAATTTGTTAATCCAGTCAGAAATCAACTCTATTTCTCTGGGCTAGGGTTATATAGAAACCTAAACTAAACTTAAACTTAAAATAATCATAACTGGAGCTTTAAGCCTATAAGAACGAGATTATTTAAAACAAATGTTTGACCTAAATTCTTCTAATGTTCATACTGTATTGAGAAAAAAAAATGAAACTATACTGTCTTTTAATAACAATTATACCTACCTTTAATCTTTATTTTGTATATTGTCCTACTTTGACCCAAATTACAGAATAAATTATTTTGCTTGTTACTTTATCCACACTTTTACTAACTTTTACTAACTTTGACAGTCAACATCTGAGGTAAGAAAAGGTCGGTCATTAACAGCTCTTTTTAAGAAAAAAAAAGTCCATCTTGTTCTGCGTTCAGGCTGTCAACACCTCATTTAATTAAACCCACCATGTCAGCTCCACTGGACTTCTTCATGCCCTGGCTGCTCCTGTCAAACACGTCTCAGCCGTCAGATTTGTACCATTAAAGGCTTCGCCTGTTTAGGCAGCTGGATTCAGACAGATCAGACTGTACATAAGCCCTTTTAGTCAGTTTTCTTAAAATACCACACCATATTGCCAAACATGGAGAGGGTTTGTCAAACACAGTCACAATACGTGCTCCATGGTTAGAAATCAAGGTGTACCTTAGAAGAATACAATCATTCATCCATAGTGGTCACTGTGGTGGACCGCTATTTAAAGGCTGTTTTCTTGTATAACAATTTTTTTTTACCCTTCTTTTTACGCCCTAAAAAACACTTTGGAAAAAAAATTCTGACTTAAGTTATCATTATCAGTTTCATGCATGAAAGGGTTAATCAAAGCTTTGTTTTTGCACCTTTAATTTATACTTTTAAAGGTACGTTTTTACACACTAAATTACAAAACTACATGGTAGCTGTTGTAAAGAACTTCGAATGGTATCTTACTTGTGCTGGTCTTCTTGTGGAACAAAACTGACTACAGTTTGGTAGATAAGATCCTGTAAGGTTATAAACAATTATTATCTCACCTGTTGTAGATAGATCTTTGAATGGCTTCAATTTGGAGGAATGAAGTTTAATTCTAATCCGAACGACGAGTTAATGGTTTGTGTGCGCAAAGCCACAATCAAAATGGAGAGTTGTTGTCTTAAAACAACTCCAACCTCCAACATTTTCATTCCTTCAAAGAATGCGTATCTTTATGGATTTTTATGTTTTATTGATATTTGTTATTTCTGGAGGTGAATAAAGGGAATAGAACGTAATAGAGGTCACTTATTCCTAAGTGATATAGAAAAAAAACACTTTATTTATTTGCAGATTTCTCTTTAGTGGTTACTTTTTCAGTCTTTTATTTGTTTACTTATTTAATCTTGTCATATTTCTCAGTTTGCACACACACATTTGACCCTTCCAGCTGAGATGTGAGTTCGAGACAAGAAGGGTGAACAGCGGGGCCAACAACACATTTAAACCTGAGACGTCTTTCCTTCGGGGCTGTCACTTTGGAGAAACGTCAGTTAAACGCTGCACAGCTTTTCATTGTTTGGTTGCTGCCTGTTTATGACAACCGGTGTACTTTTTAGTTAACTCTCAGTGTAAGGTAACGTGACAGGGACGTATGGATTTAAATATATCTATAAAGTTTGGAGAAAATGAAATTAATCTAATTTTATGGATATTAGGTTCAATTTGATGTGATAGTAGCTGAGACTCATCCTCAACATATACTTTGAGTGCTAACAGATCTTGCTATATTGTATTGAAATTGCACATATTTTCAACATTTGACCAAAATGACCATCTTTATTCCTTTTTATTATGAGATAATCTTAGTTAAACACTCTGGCATAAACCACAGCGGGTGATATGCATTCCTTCAACGACTGCTGGGCCTTTAATTTAAGTTTTATGCTATTTTTATGTAACTCTGAGCAGGGTTTGACAGAACTGTGAAGGTCTTTTAGGTAAAAGCGGTGCGAACTCTGTGTCACATTGTAGATTTAATAAAAGTAAATATTAAGTTTGGGATGAATACTTTTGATGCTCATCTGACCAACAAAAATGACGGCTGTAGGCGGGAAAAATAAAAAAAAAAAACGGATGCAGCTGTGCCTGAAGTCATAATTAACCAACAATGATTTAAAATGACAGTTTCAAAGTTGTCATTTTAAACCAGTGTTGAAATGTAGACTTAATAGCATCAGACATTCGAAGTAGGAAAAGATGCTTCATTTAACATTGAATTAAATAAGAAAATCTTGCCTGTTGTCACTTAATCGTCTCCCGTTATTTTTCTTCTTGCTCTCTGCGTTAGTTCCTTCAGCCTGAAGAGCTCACATGTCAGAAGAGAAAATAAATTTTTTTCTCGTGTTCTGTCTTCTTTTTATTGTTCCCTTTTATTTTTTAAACAACTTCTGTCCTTGCTTGTTTCTTTTTGGTTACCAAAGCCTCACTTGTGCATTTCGCTGTCAATAGAAGTGACTCTGGTGAAATCTAGTCAGTTTAGAAACCTGAAATATGCCAAATAAATGTAAGTGATGAATCAGAACAAGTCACAGACACATAGTTTTAAGGGTCATGCACGTCTCTGCTGATGCTTAAAGAAAGTAATCTGCAAAAATCAATACTTTTTCTGCTCCATGGCTTCCAATTTAATGAAATTCCACCTCAAAGTTTTTGCAGAAGCTTGACAAAAGGCACTGAAAACACGACAGAACTTTATTAATTGTGGCCTGAGTGTGACCTGTCTGCCGAGATACAGGCGTACCGCAACCAGAGTTACCACAGCCACCTCCAGCAGCCCCATCCCAGCCTGCAATAAGCTTTAATCTTATAGGGAAGCCTTTTATGGACCACTGTTGCTGCGGTGTATGGCAGCTGATTGGTCTCTGTGATGGTGCCAGGAGGGATTCTTAGCAGTGCTGCATTCGTGTTTTTTAGCAGACTTTCAGAGGGTATTTTATAGTCCAAGCAGGGACCAATCAAAGTGGATTCCTGCCGTCTGAAACCAACTCCAATCCTAACAATTCCAGAGCATTTCATGTGATTTTATTGTTCTAAGTAGGCATTTTTATTTAAAGCTGGAACACAATGGGGGGGGGGGGCATTGTGGTATTTACCATCTTGCTCATGGACACTTTGACTCATAAAATGGAGAAATTGGGAGCCATCAGCTTTCTGGATGGAGGGGTAGCAGCTATTCCTCCTGATCCACAGCCACCTTGTCTTCTGATGGCTGGTAGTTAACCACGGACATCCTTTCTGGCAGCTGGGCCACACGGTGTGGGTAATAAATATGGTTTGTATGAATTCAAAGCTACCTAATTTAGACTGTGACAGAATTTATTTCACCCAATGTTGATGAGTGGGGAAAAAAGACGGGAGCATTGCTGCACCCCCCCTTATAGCAAAAGCCCTTTGAAATGAACCATATTTTGTCGATGCACCTTAAACTGCAGATTTCCCTGCACATTAAGGCTTCTGCTCTCTGAACCAACAGTATATGATATACAAGTTTCCCATTAGTAACTGAGAAATGCCTCCAGTTCCTTCAGCTGCAGCAATAATATCCACATATAACCTAAATGTAAAAAAAATCACACTATTAGTCATTTGAAACAAGTCTGGTAAAAAAGCAGTGAGTCCAAATAAAATGGATAGATTTACTGATTGTGTGAGTTCTGCAACAGAGCTTAAAGCAGATAATTTAAAGTGGAGTTTTGTTAGCAACACTGACGCCACACAGCAACAAAGCCACTAAAAGGCTGATTCCCAGTCCACTGGTTCAGAATCTCATGCCGATCCAAACTGTTTCAAAGCCTCATTTTCTCATGATAATAGTCTCTGGCCTTGCTTGGTAATTTGTCACAATAAAGACAATTCTTCATCTTGTGGTAACACACAAACCTATCGTAAATATCGCTTTTGAACAACCTCAACTGACTTTAATTCTGACCGTATTGAAGAGCTAACAGCTAGTCGGAGCAGGGCCTGGACCAAAGTGGATTGCTGCTGTCTTTAAAACAGCTCCAATCTCAAAAGTTGCCCGATGCGAACACTATTTTTTAAACTTTTAAACTACAATTTATGTCTCATTTCACCGTTATTTACTGTGAATTTTGTGGTTATTAAAAAGTTAAAATAGTTGCAGCTGACTGTATCACTTCCAGCATGCCACTAGCAAATTCTACCCTTTGGATTCCAAAAAAATTTAAAATCAAAAAAATTCATATCTATTTTTTTTTTCAGCGCTTCCATAAATAAAATCTACTCTTCGGGGACTCCTTGACATCTCGAAAAATCCTAATTTATGTCATCTTTGAACCACTTCATGTTGAGTGATGGCTATGTCAATTCTGACTTTAATCTCAGAATTCTGAGAAATAAAGGCAGAATTCTGGGGAGAAATGAATAAATTCACTGTGGCCCTAATCCTCTTCCATCAATCTAACATCGGCCTGTTGTTATTGTGGCAGCTTTTGCACAGCCACAAATGGGTTCTCACGCACTCTCTTATAGAAAAAAACAAGTTGAAATCTAAGTTGTTTATAAATAATGCAGTAGTATGATCCAAAATACTGCCTTAAACTATCAAACTGTTTCCATGTTACATACTTTCGTCTTTTAATTAGCGCCCATAAATTAATAACATGTTCACCTAAGACCGATTTGTTTGCAAATATTATTACTTTGTCCACTTAATAAAAAGCTTAGATTGTAACTCTTGCTAAAATGTTTTGTCCTGAAGCTTTAAAGCCGTGTTCTCCTCCTCTCTAAGGGCGCTGGAGACGTCGGATGGCAGCATTTACGCACGATCTCCCTGACAACGCAGGCAGATGGATGTGACAGAGGAGCGCGTCAGCAGCGGCGCGTTCGGACTTCTCTCCGCTCCATGAGGAGATTATTTCTACTCTCTTTGCGCCGCTGTTCTTTTATTTGTTTCTTTTTTATTGTTTTCAATGGATCTTTACGCCTCGGCTTTATCCCCTGCGCTGGACATCGGCACAGGCTGCTACCTGCTGGTTTTAAGTAAGTGTGAAGACGCGCAAAGAGGAATAAATTGCTCCTTGTTTTTGTTTGTTTGTTTGTTTGTTTGTTTGTTTTGTTGATCCCTCTGATTTGAGCCTTGAAGAGCTGAAGACAATCACTCTCACTCACTTGTTTAGGTCATTAATTCGTGTTTAAAGGTGATCCGTGGAGAGACTGCGTGCAAAAGGTTTAACTAGATGCATCAAATTTAAAATGAATTTACACAGTTTATCAAGCTGGCAGGTCAAAGTTCAAGCCAGGTGCTTCCTTAGTTAAAAAAAAAAAAAAAAAGATGCCAAAATATTTCTGTGCATGCCTGTTAGTTTGCATGTCTTGGTTTAGACTGAACACTTTGCACCTGGGGATGAAAAGAGGCACCATTCCCTGTTCTCTCCAGTCTAGTCTGGGTTTTTTTAAGGTTAAGACTGGGCTGGAGGGTTAGGAGGGAAATTAAAGTTAATTTAAGGGGCTAAAATAAACAAAGACCTTTTTTGAGCCAAGCATTAATGTCAATCTCCATCTTGGTGATCCTTTTTTTTTTAATAACCAAAGAAACAGACCTCAAAATTATTTAAGGACTTTATTTTTACACTGAAACCATTTGACAGATTTACAAATTAACAATGGTTTTAAGCTGTAAGAAAGTTATGATGAGAATAACTAGATGCTCTGCAGTATGGTATATTCAGCTAAAATAAGCCACATTTTGGTTGATGATTTAGAATCTCTTTAAAGTAGCCCTGTAAGGATACTTTTGCAAATATCTGTATAGTAATTATTTACAAAAACATTTTGAAAAAGTGAAATTGTTTATGGAGTTTGGAGAATCAGAGTATTGAAGTGTTGCCTCCTGGACATGATCTCTGTCTGTCAGTGACTGTAGTAGGTGTTTGTGGATGACTCTCACCTACAACCACATCAACTTGTAGCTCAGTATTTGTAAAACTGACAATTCAATTCAATTCAAATCAATTCAATTCTAGGGTTTGCTAAGGGTCGATTAGCTGCGGCGGCCAGCTTGAATCAGCTTGACTCCAAAAGTGAATCAGCTGTGACGTGCACCCAGTAGGCACTTTCTGACAGTTTCATTAAAATCTATCCAGTGCTTCATGAGAGATTTTGATTATAGACAAATCCACACTCACCTGGACAATTATCACCCCCATTTCGACAACCGGTGATAAACATGTAGTTTTTTTGTAAGTTTAGATAAAATTTTAGAACCATTTGGATGTTTTTGAATTTGAAGTGATTTTAAGACAGAGATCCACTTCGGTCTTGTTCCCATTCAGACTAGCCATTACCTTGTCAGAATTTAACTCTATTTTTATCCAAAATGTGGTTCAAAGAGTTTCCTTCACAGAATCCCTCTTCAAAAGATGTGAGGTATCACTTAAGTTAGGAAAAGGGCAAATTTATCAAGAAACCCTAACATGGTTAACATGAACTCTTGGTTTTTTGTGACCTCAGGAAATTAGCTGGCATTTGTTAAACATAATCTCAGCATGATTTTTCAGCCTGCTGACATGTACTTAAATGCCCACACAGTGATATACATCAGTACTAAAAATACTATTATTACATTAATGGCTCCTGAAGCCAAATTTGATTTCAGTAAGCTCTCAGCAGCACAGTATGATTTCTACACACGTCCTTTCTGCAGCGGAGTGCTGTCATCTGATAAAGCTCCAGGAGATGTAGTAATCAGTTTGGATGATAGACACAGTGACAGTCCTCCTGCTATTTCACACATTACCTCTGCCTGCAGCCTTGTCAGAACAACTAAAGAAGGACACAAAGCATAATGGAAGGTGGCTGATGGGAGCTTTGGCCATTTACTGTGGCTGAATTGGGCAAAAAGCACACAGATGACTCTCACTGATAGAGGGTGAAGAGCAAAGCAGTGCAATTTTCAAGTTGAAAAGTGAATTTTGACAGAATGTTCATGTCGTTGATAAGAGGGTTTTTTTATTTTTAAGGAAATGAAAGCAGCTCTGAGGATTCTGTCCAAGTGTCGATATTCATCTCCAATCTGTAGGTTGTTGCTTAACTTTTCTCAGTGATGCGGAGATGATCTTTTCTTTTTGCTGCATTTTACATCAAAAGAAAATGGACATGATTTCAACATATAGCAGGCTCGAATTATGTGATGTTACTGAGAAAAAAGAATCAGTAATACTTTGACATGAGCAAGGTTTTGATGTTGTGTCTCATCAACCATAAGTGGAATGAAGACAGCTCAAAGTAAAATTTAAAAAGTATATATGTTCGAAGAAAGATCAGCCGCCGTTTCTGTTGTTCCCAGCCTAAAATGAAATAACATCAAGCTGTAAATCCAAATGTTTTCACTTCTTCAGTTCATTCAGTTCAACTCTACCCAATTCGCTGCTACATTATGAAAAAATGTACGAGGCTATCATTGGCATTTCAACTGACTGAGATGTCAGAGGCCTATTTTTAGACTTTCATATAAACGCACAGATGTCAGGCACATAAATGAAACTAGCACACACGATATTCAGACTATTGTAACCTCCTTGGCTTCCCAATCTATTTCTTGTACAAGCCCTGTCCTGACACGATACAAGACCGTTTGGTTTTTGAGGTATACACAATGTATTTAGGTATTTTGAAAAGATGGTGCTGAATCAAGAAGAGCATAGCAATTTGTGCATGTACCTGTAATAGTTACATTCGACACTGTCTCGTTTTGCTGATTTTTAACCAGATGCATGTTATAAGTAATGCAGCAGTTGGAGCAAAGAAAGATTAAATAAAAAAGTCAATGTTTCATAAAGAGAAGCGAAGAAACAAGAGCTCAAAAGGTTGCCTTTGAACACAGGTCCCATGCTTGGAAGTCAGATGACTATCCCCTGTCTGCTCTCACCTCCTAACATGGTTTCCAGTTTAGTCAGCAGAGTATAATTAGGTTCAGTTTGGCTCCACATTCATCAAAAATGCAGAAATTCACTTGCATTATAGGAAAACAGTAAGATCGTAGTAAATATAGAGCTGCAGCTCATGGACATAAGTGGCCCATTCAATACGGTGTAACACTTCAAAAACCCAGGCAAGCGACTCCCACGTACTGGCGTTGATGCCCGGGTCTCTGAAGGAGAGGCAGCCGTTGAATCGCTTCTGTACAGTGAAACCCACAGATGTAGATGATCTAGCTTTTGCTTTAACCTGTTGATCCCTATTATCTCTTCTGTCCACCTTTTCCAACTGCTTTGTCCACTTACCATTTGTCTTTCATAAACCCTTTCAGTCAGTAGAACACCAGTAGACCAATTTTGAGCTCTGTTAGGCTTAGGATGATGAAAGCAGTCTCATTTATACAGCTAACTAATACTGAAGACCTCACATGGTTGGCTGTTTGCCTTTCACTCTTGTTCTTGTAGAATTGAATGTACAGACACAACACTCACAGCTGAACTGTAATTTTTACTCAGTTCCTGTTTGATTATATTTGATTGTCATATATTACTTGGTTGTATTTGGGTTTCTATGTCTACTTTTTATCGTTTTAATTTTCTGTCAAGTATTATAGGCTGTCTATGCCTGTAATAAATGACTCTTCCCTTGATTCCTTTTTGTTCTTGTGCAGTGAGGTGTTTGAGCTCTTGGCTTGGGTAGACTACCTTGAAAGCAATTTTCAGTGAGCTGGAAGTTGATCAGGTCACTGGGCTTTATTCTGTACAGTCCCACAGAGGATCCCGTGTGAGGTCCAGGGTTCAAAGTTACTTTTGGGGTGGCAGAATTATCGTTGAACAGAAAGTCACGCATCCAACCAGAATGCCTCATTGTCAGGGGTACAGGAAAGCACTGCTAAACTTTCTCTGTTTGAGTTTAAGTTAGAGATAGTTTTATCATCTTTAAGTTTTTTCCTTTTCTAACTGACAAAAAAAAGTTAGGCAAAGTTAAGAAGTGTTTGGAAATAAAGTGAAACGGCACATGTTGAAAGGTTATGTGGTCTTGCTGTGACTACAATATCAGATCAAGTGGATTTGGCAGTTGGCAATATGGGCACACTACTGGTCCTGTGTCAGTAAGGTGTGGCACACCCGAAGGCCCGGATACAATTGATGATCTAATGTGGATCTTTTTATTCTCTCCTGCAGCAAATCAGCACACAGCTGTTGTACCTGGCCTTCAAGATCTGGTTGATCAGCACAGGAATTCACTCGGGATGTCACTTAGTTGGCATAAAAATTAGTCAGCTCTGAAAACCAGAATCTAACTACTTCCTAATTGCTTCAAGCTAAAAAGAAAAGGCAGAGCATTACATGGTTCTGTAAGTTTAATTAAAAACTGAGAAGCCTTGAGCTAGGCTATTAAAGCTGTAACTTCTAGATTACTTCTTGTGTCTTATAATATCCACATTTTCATATCTATTAACCAGATGTTTGTGCCTGTGGTTCCCAGATTTATATTATCCTTGTAATAGTAAGTGGACCTCCCCCTGCTGCCCTTGGGTCAAAATAACCCATGAGGCCTCAGTCTTAAAACTGAGGCCTTGTGGATCATTTTGACCCAAGGGTAGCAGGAGGGTTAATTGTACTTGGTTGTGGAAAACAACTTAAAAATAGCAATAATCACTCCTAAAAAAATGTCCAATTTGGTGCAAAAGTAAATCTGGTTTTATTCACTGGTTTAAGACCATCGGGTATCTGAGCAGACCCATATTCATTCTGTTTCCTTTCTGTGAGACTGTGAGAGGAGGTGTAAATCCCAGGATTGTTCTCTATGCATTACAGATGACCACCTGGGCAGAGGTGGAAGTGTCTGTAAAATTTATGACAAGATGGAGATGTTTTATTTATTAGGTGCTGAATTTTCTTCTGAAATTTTTTTTTTTCATTCTTAATTAAATATAAATATTGTCACAGTATTTTGTTTTTTCTGTTGTCAGTTTAGTTAGGCTTTTGTATTTTCATGTCCCCAGTCATTGTTACCCAATGTCCCCTGTATACTCTGCCACACACACACCTGTTGTTCATCTGCTCTTCAAAGACCCACCTGTTACCAATCATCCATCCCATCCGTATTTAAGCTTCTACTCTTGCTCAGTCACTGCCAGTTTACATGGCTGCAGTTCCCATGTTTCTACCTTGTTTGTTTTTTTCCTGCCAATCCTTTCCTTTTTATTTTTGGATTACAGCCTTTGGCTCACACCTGCTTGCCCCCACCCAACTTTCCTTGAAGGAAGACGTATCTCCCACTTCCTTTTATGCTAGAATTTCAGACAAATATCATTTTATGTTGAGAAATGGT
This sequence comes from Kryptolebias marmoratus, assembly GCF_001649575.2. Taxonomy (NCBI): domain Eukaryota; kingdom Metazoa; phylum Chordata; class Actinopteri; order Cyprinodontiformes; family Rivulidae; genus Kryptolebias; species Kryptolebias marmoratus. Next base: position 16,569,818 of record NC_051448.1, on the reverse strand, counting down.
AGACTTGTTACCAATTTGTTCAAACCTTGAAAACAGTTTTGTGCGTCCTGTTACGCAGTATCACAGGACGTCACGCTCAGAGTATGTGTTGTGAACAGCTCTCAGCTAATACTACAAATTTTACAACTTAACATTTAAAATTAAGCTATTGCCATGTTTGTGTTGGCTTATGCTGATAAGCTGTAGTGGTCATCTTGAATTGGATCGACTAGCCGTAGATGTGCGTGCAGTGATTACTTTTAAGTTTTGTTAAAATTCATTCAGCAGTTCATGAGATAGTTTTGGTATCAGACAATCAGAGATAAGCAACAACATTATCAGATGGTGATGACTCTCACTGCTCACTTATGAGCTAGTATGAAGAGCTGAATCATTATTAAATGACATACCACTGCAGGCTGCTGCTTCTCTGCATTTAGGGTTCAATTCTCCCACCGTAGGCGCCCGCTCAATGGAGCAGCTGCTCCCCATTTTCTAAAGTTTTCTAAAAATATGTCATCACTCCCAGCAATAAGACAAATGCATTTCCTGTTTGTTGATTCTAATTTGACCTTCCTTAGTTACAAACTGAAAAAAACTTATTTTTAGTTATCTCTACATTCTGCCACCCCCTCCTTCAACTTTGTGTTGGTTTAGTGCAGCTCAGCTAAGAACACTGAGATCACGCTATTTAGAAAAAGTGGGAATGTAAACCCTGTTGTGCGCATATTATTTTGGCATCTAGCTGGAGATCATTATAGGTTGTTACTTTTGGGTTGAACAAAGGTCTGGGCTAAAATTAGACCAAATATAGCTTAAAACTAAAAGTTTTGTGAATGTCTGCATCTGGTTAATAAATCATAGCATTTCACCACGGTGTGTTGAAAATAGAAAGTCATAAATAAATAATCTTGACAGGATTTGAACCCCAGCCTCCTATCTGAAAGCACATTACAATAGCCACTGGCTTTCCCTGTCTATGAAACGATCGCCCTTATGAAGACACAAAAACATCCCTGATCTGTTATCTCATTTTATCACAAAATCAGGTCCCCGTGTCTGCCACCACACAGCCACTGCTGCTGTTTGTACTTGTAAATAACCTTAGAATTCTTTGTAAAAAAAAAAAAACAACACACATAAAACAAAACTGATGACAATATAAAGGTTTGTGAAACAGTGTTCACATGAACTGCTGTCACTTTTTTTGAGATTAGATTTGTTTTAAGTTGCTAGAAGTCCACTTTGGTCTTGGCTCCATGTGGACTTTAACTGCCTTTTTGCCGTAATATTTATTCACAATATGCTGTAGTAAAAATATTCAGCTTTTTATCTTCTGTTGCACTGCTGCTCTGTGGACAAACTTCACTACAAGTGCATTAAGCCCTTTCCACTGTGTTTGTTTTACACTTTCTCTCACCCTTTAAGCATTACACACATGGCTGATCAGGCGCTCTCCAAACACAGGTCGGGATTATGTTTGAGTCGTGATCCTGTTCATTCAGTCCGTGTTCGGCCTCGTCTGTGAGTCCCCAAGAAACGCCCCACAGCAGCACCACAAAGGTTTGATAACAACAAACACAATAAGACCACACAAAGTTAATGTCTCACTGGGCTGCGACTGCTGACAAGCAGTTGGAGACACAAAATTGTGAGAAAATATGCGAATATACACTTAAAATCACACTGAATTGGTTCTCGTGAAACAGTGGTGCGATGCTTATGAGTACCATTTTAGAAATCTGAAATTTGGACCATATAAACTCAGAGCCTCTCTGCAGTTCAGGAATCAATTTGTCATTCAGTCTTTGCTATTTACCTGTCAGAGTTATAGCCATTTTGGTTAAACCTTGAAAATATAATTATGAACAGTCTCATTGATTCCAAAAGTGAGTCAATTGTAAATGTACATCCAATAATTACTTACTGAAAGTCTCATTCAAATTTATTTAGTGATTCGTGAGATATTTTGCTAGCAGACAAATCCAGACACACACAGACATGAGCAAAAACATTCTTGCTCTGCCTTTACTTTTAGCAGAAGGCGATAAAAATGTTTATACCTTTTAATATTTGTTAGATCAAAACGCACTCTGACACATGTCATGAATAAACTGTAAGGACCAAAATCCTATTTTGCACCTGTGTAAGTATGTTTGTTTCTTTGTGCCAAGGAACCACTGGTGTTGACACATCAACTGTCCTAAGATGGGACAAATTAGGTTATGACGCTGTCCATAGAGAATTCCTAGTCAGAGCCCGAAATTGATAACCTTTTAACTGCACAGCTAGACATCTCATGGGTGAGGGATGATCCCCAGTGATTTCAAGGTTACAGGATCAAAGGTCAAGGTTACAGGTGACCCCTTTCAGAAAATCTTGTCCGTGCTCTAACTCTGCGATTGTTTAACATAAGAATGTGAAACTGCACATCTGGACACCTCGTGGATCAGGGATGATCCCTATTGATTTCAAGGGCATGGGGTCAAAGGTCAAGGTCAAAGGTGAACGTTTTTTGAAACTCTACAACCGTGTAACGTAGGAATGTCAAACTGCTCAGAAGGGATACCTGATGGGTCAGGGATTATCCCTAGTGATTTCAAGGTCAAAGGTCAAGGTTGTCCTTCTCTGGTTGTCCTTGCCTGTTCTCCAACTCTAGACACATGCGTTTAGGATTGTTGTGTGAGGAAATTTATGCTTTGGTTTTTGATTACTCTGACCGTCTCCTGACAGGTGTATTATGTACTGTTGGCGGTACTCTTGTTGGGTTTTATTTTTCATCAGCAACAAAAAGGCATTATCCTCGGAAAATGTATTCATAAAGAGCTATTTATGACTCTAGTGGTATAATCATCTTAACGGGCGATCTCCCTGCTTTTTGTTTTCCTTTTCCCGCTGTCTCTCCTCCCCCTATCGCTCTCAGCTGTGCTCTCCATTGTTGGAAACCTGCTGGTCCTCATCATGGCTTTCAAAAGATCAGCGAGGATGAAGCCTCCGGAGCTGCTGAGCGTGAATCTGGCAGTGACAGACCTGGGAGCAGCTGTCACCATGTACCCCCTGGCCGTTGCCTCTGCCTGGAGCCACCACTGGCTCGGGGGAGATGTTTCCTGCGTGTACTACGGCCTCGCAGGCTTCTTTTTTGGCATCGCCAGCATCATGAACCTCACCGTGTTGGCCATCGTGCGCTTCATTGTGTCCCTCAATCTGCACTCTCCCAGTAAGTAAATCCAGGCTTCAAATGGTAAATCAACAACTGCACTGAAGGGATAGTTTGGGGCGTTTGAAGTGAGGTTCTGTGGGAAGTTATGAACAATAACAACTTGAGTTTGGAGAAATAGTCTAACTCTGACTGGACTGACAACTAGTCTGAACTCAGTGACAAAGGTTTGGGAATGAAAAAGAGCTGAAAATGAAGCATGAATTTATGAAACCGTCTGTGCCAGCGTTTTAAACTGAAAGTGTTTTATTATGAGAATAGACAGAGTTACAGCCATTTTGGCAAAACCTTGTAAATGTTAATCGAAATCTCATGCAATACTGTGAGATCTTGTGCATCAGTTAGCACCCCGAATATGTCAGCTACCACACCAATCTTTAGCTCCACATCTGTATATCTGGCTAAGTTACAGCCATTTCTGTGTTAGATATGTCAATTAGCTGTGGTGGCCATCTTGAATTGGGTTGACTCCAAAAGTAAACCAGTTGTAGATGTAAATCCATGGATTACAGTCTGAGAGTTTCAATAAAAATCGTCCAGTAGTTCATGAGAATTTTTGCAAACAGACAAATGAACAGATACTGGCAAAACCGTTCTCGCCCTTTCGCTTTCTTTGACAGGCAATAATTATGAAGTTATTCATTCAGTTGGTAAAGTGTTGTTTTGTTATTTCTGTTAAATTAGGGACCACGTCTGAGAGTTTTGTTGTGGTAGTTATTTGCAGGCAGAAATGTAGAAATGACTTGCATGCAAATGTTTCATCTTTGAGGAAAGAACAGGCTCAACAGCTCACACGGTCTGGATATTTACCTGGACCTTATAATAATAAATCAGGCGTAATGAAGGTCCAACAAGCAGAAAAACAGCACGGAGCCTAAAGACTAATTCACCGTGAGGCCTCCATCAGCGCAGGGCTCTCAGGTTAACGCAAGGAATAATAAGAAGCAAATTTGTTTCCATCTCATCGCAGATTTGAAAGCAGGTCCAATATTTTCCCCAAGATATTGGTAAACAGGTTTCAGAAATAAAAAAAAATGTAATATGCAGAACAAAATGTAGGTCAGAACAATTCAAGATCCATCTTCTGTCCCTTTCAGCAGATTACTAAATAATGGTGATGGAGTGGTATTACTCTTGGAATGATAATGGATTTTTGCTTCTAATGTTAGGATGCTACGGGTTCCTAATAAACTGCTGTTGACTGAACATCTTTATTCTTTGTTTTCTTTTCTTTTTCAACCTGAAGCTATTTCTGATCTGGTGGATCATGTCTGAAATATTCTCATCATATATCCAGATGCATCTATATTGTCTATATGGTCATATTTAATGCAAAAGCCTTCCCAAAACACGATTTTAATCATATCTAGCTGATGAATTCATCTCAAACATCATCTTATTACATCCTTTTTGCCCTGCAGCGTGTAAGCCTGGGACATAACCGTGCTGTTTGTCTTGACCAAAGTGTTTGCATGTCTTAATCTGTCTGAATATGGATTTTTACATTTTTATTTTATTTAGTTTCATTTTTTAGAGTGAACACAAATGACCGTAAAGCCGCACAGCTCATATAATTTATCAAAATCCAAACTGATTTTATCACTTAGATGTTCTTTAACTAAATTTAATGGATAAAAATTAATTTTAAAGTGCCAACTGCTTGATTTAAAAATCTTTAATGATGCGAATGTGACTTTATTATCACTTGCCGTGATGTCTGTGTGTGTTTTTTATTGAACTATTCCACAAATCACTAGATGGATTTTAATTAAACTCTTAGAAAGTAATCATTGGATCTTTTAAGGAATGCTAGCCTTGAATTTTGTATTTGCAACAACAAACCTAACATTTATGCGTTTCTAAAAAGAACATTAATTTAGCCAGAAACTGTAAGCTTCCCTCAAGGTTAAAGCCTTTTTTTTATGTGAGTACCTTTTGTTCCGTGGATCACGGACAACAACTTGTATGCCTCTTTCTGCAGGAGAGACAATCAGCTGGAAGAAGGTGAAGATTCTGTGCGTGTGGACCTGGCTGTACGCTCTCGTCTGGGCTCTGTTCCCCATTCTGGGCTGGGGCCGCTATGGGCCCGAGCCCTTTGGCCTGTCCTGCTCGCTCGCTTGGGGGCAGATGAAACACGAGGGCTTCTCGTTCGTCGTCTCCTTGTTCTCCGTCAATCTGCTCGCGCCTTGCATCGTCATCATCTGCTGCTACTTCGGCATCGCGCTGAAGCTGTATTTCACTTACAAAAAGTCGTCGAACAGCAACCACGTTCCCAATATTGTCAAGCTTCACCGAAGGCTGTTAATAGTAAGTTGTTGTTTTTGAACACATCCAAACGTATTTACACCTCATATGAAACACTTTCCTCTGTTTATGTAAGAAAACAGATTATGTAGGACAATCAGGCATGTCTTGAGAATGACTCTCAGGTACTACCACGTCAAACTTTAGCTCAATATCTGTAAAACTGACTGAGTTATAACCATTTTTGTGTTTGGCTAATGTATATTACCTGTGACACCTCACCTTCTTCTGCATGTCCTTGGTCTTCACATGTTCGCATCATCAACATTAGAACTAGAGACAGGAACAGAACCAGAAGTTGAAGCCACAAAGGACGAGCGCTCCATTGTAGGCTGGCTGCAGTATATTTTTTTTAGTCCTGCCCCTTCCTGACTAGAAATTAAAAATGAACTTCAGATAAAAAAATTTTCAGGTGTCGTTTTCTTTTTGATAGATCTTAACTTGTTGCTCTATGTTCATATGTGCATTTTTTCGTCTCAGTGAGTATTCTCATGTTACCCTGTGATTGACAGTGTGACAGCCTCTTAGTGAGTTGGGAGGGTGTGAGGGTACAGCCCTACGCCCCCAGTACACACACTCTGGCTCCAAACACACAACATGGCAGCACCCAAAAAAATCAGGCTTTTTTCCTTCAGTTTTGGACAATGGAAGTTAATGGCTTTGTCCATCTTTTTTTTTTTGACAATGGTATCCATTAATGTATAGGGACAGATTCCAAGACACTTTAGCTCTTATAGCAGTAGAGGGCTCGGTATAAAATTGATGCAAGAAGTCTGAAACAAATGCTCCATTTGCATACACACGCAATATCCCCTTTAAATAATTTCTAGAATCCAGGATTGCAGTAGATGTCTGAGGATGGCTTTCTAAGTTTTGGATGTTGCCTATTTCTTAAAGCAGAGCTGTTTGAGTTTCTTAAAGCTGACTTAATAAGGCTAGACCACAGACTCGCAGTCGAATTGGCGTTTGGACGTTAACTTGGCTAGACTAGGCAAATAAATGTGAAACCACTTGAGTGTTTGTATATTTTTTTTGCACTTTGGCTGGGATCTGTTTTACTAACTCTCCTCACATGTTCCACTGCAGATTGCTGTGTTGATCAGCATAGGTTTCATAGGCTGCTGGACGCCATACGGTTTGGTGAGCCTGTGGTCCATTCTGAACGACAGCAGCAAACTCTCGCCCGAAGTCAGCCTGCTGCCCTGCATGTTCGCAAAGAGCTCCACTGTGTACAACCCCATGGTCTACTACTTCTTCAGCCAGAGCTTCAAACAGGAGGTAAAGCAGCTGGGATGGATGTGCTTTGGCTCCAATCCGTGCCACGTTTCCACCAGCATCAACGACAACAACATATACATGGTCAGTGTGAATGTGAAGAGTAAAGAGACGCCGCAGGAAACCGTGCAGGAGATCCTAGAGCTGAGGCAGTGACTTTGGACCGAAAGACTTAAGACATAAGAGCGATGGAAAGCCCCGTTCTGGTTTGACGTATTACACCGGGATCTCCGATAGGCGGTGAGAACGGATGAAAACGAGTGACGGCACAACCTTAAATGCTGTGAATGTTCAACCAAGCTTGTAGTTGGCAAACCTCTTTGCACCATCGTAGCCCAGAAACGTCATAACTGTCACACAGCAAAACCTGAGAAACGGCAGCCACAAGGGACCAAAGAAAAGGATGGAGAAATGCAACAAAAAAAACTTCTTTATTGAGCATGGATAAAAAGGCATTGTGGACTTTAATTATTTTAGCTTTCAGCAGGAAGGAGGAATTTTCTTCTTTTCAGGCATTGTTTCTATTATGTGTTTGATGATGGCTGTCCTTGAGGGCCACACAGATCTGGCACACAAACAGCAGTTTACGTCAGGACCCCAGCCTGTAAAATATTATGGACCAAGCTGTCGTTGGTACAATGACCTTCAGAGTATGAATGGTATCGTTCAGTGGTAAAGAAAGATATTTATGTCAAGCATTTTAATGTATTGTTAAAAGCTATGTTTTAATTAGTCTGTAATTACTTTGGTAAGTGAACAATATGTGTTATTACCTTACAATGAAGCAGTTGTATCTATGTGTGCAGCAGCGTCTTCTGCACAAAAGAATGGTAATATTACCATCACAAAAGGTACGAAGAATGGTTCAGTTTAGTGCAATGAATCATAAGAGCAAGGACTCAAGGACTCTGCTGCCATGTCTGCTTACTATCAGCATCTTTGGGGCTCTTTGTTTCAGGAAACCACTGAGAAGTTGCTTTGTTTTGGTTTGCTGTAGAAGGGAAGTTGTCGAATTTTTTTTTAAATTTTTTTGCTCAATAAAAAGAATCTTGACTGTCTTAATGAGCTTATATAACACAGCTTTGTCACCTGTGGCCCTGTGTGTCTTCTTCTTCTTTCCCCCAAATACACAAACAAATGACAACAGCAAGACTGACGGTTTCAGGTTGCTCACTTAGACAAAATGGCAACACAATCCACTGATGAACAGAAATGTGTGGAAATGGCTAAACTGCAATTATTAAACTGTTCAAAATTCAGTTTCCTTTCTGTGAGAGTATAGTGGAGTTTAAATGGTGAATTCGGTCACGAGTGGATACCTTTGACAGATTTTTGTCTTTCTGTTGCCACTAGTAAAACAGTACAGTGATTGAACACATCTCCATTTATCAAACCAGATCGTTTTCCTTAAGGCATGGGGTCTTAAAGTTCCCTTAATCACATAGAGCTGAAGAACTGAGGCTGAGCATTTTAATTTATCAAACGATTCATTTATTCAGTAGGTGGATAGTGTTGGAGGTGGCTGTCATTTCCAATTATGACCACTAGATGTCACTAACTAGAACAAAATGAACCTTTAAGCAGTACACATCTGTTTCTGCTCATAACATTTTATCTTTTTTTTCCATATAATAAAGTTTTTGCTCCAATATAGACTGGCAAGAAGTTATCAAGAGGAAGAAGACTGAATATGACATTCAGTTTCTCCCACAGACAAGAGAAGCAAAAACACTTTAAAACAAAGTGTTAAATCGTGACTTTGAAAGCCGTGTCGTCTCCTGCACCACAATCTAGTCTACAAGTGCTCCCATTACCCCTGTCGTGTCTGTAAACTATCCCACTAGAGAGGCTTTATATCGTCTGAAATGGACGAGTCTGTGAAGTAGAAAGCCTAACGTTGTAATATGTGCAAGAACAATAAAATGACTCAGTTACACACAGAGTATCTTTGTTGGCAACATACTCAACATCCGAGGAGCTGAAGATGCAGTGGATTGCTTATTTCTGATAGCAATATCTTTCTTATAGCAAGGAAATACTCAGCCTAGCAGAAGTCAGAGCTGAGGGAAGGTTTTTTTTCATATCTGATCTGAGTTGTTGGTTTGACAGGAGTGTCTTTGTTCATGTAAGTCGGCATCGACTTCAGACCTCCAGTCTTTACTTCCCCTTCCACACAGGGCTCTAATGTGCAGTGACGGCTCATGTGCTGAACAGGACCGTGTGAAAAAGCCTTACATCAGGTCTCACCAGGGACGCTCAGACACTGACATCTCGTAGGGGGTGTTAGCACCTCCTGAATCACGAGAGTCATGGTTGTTTTGGCTGTTTTCCTTTTAATCACTTCAGAAGCGTTACCTACATAACTAAACCTGAAGGTTCAGTGCCTATTGTGACCAACCAGCAGTCAAGCTGGAAGGTGAAGCCCCCTCATCCATCTCTATAAAGTCTGTCTTTATAAACATCATTTCAATTCTATTTAAAAATACGTGTGCAGAACTCAAGCATTTGGTCTTTTTTGTTTCATAAAGACCAACTGCTTGAGCTGTGAGCAGATACCATTTGACCTGACTGCTCTTGCATAAACCTGAATCAGTTTCAGATCCAGTCAGGGATGAAATATCTCGGCTGCACATTTGTTCAGTTCGATTCACCTTTCATTCCTCCGCCGGCCCACAGTCTAACACAGAACAAAAGACTGAGGCACAGAAATATGAAGGAAGGGTCGTCAAAAGGTATTACGCGTCAGTGACGTGTAGAAGAGAGACGTTATTAGGTGAGATGATGTCCCTTCAACCTGAGACAGTATAAGAAATACTGAATGAGTCTAAATATTAGCAAAAGTAAACTAACCTGGGATTTCTGACACCATTAATGGCTGACAACAAGCACCACAAACAGTGCCATCATGAAATACAGGTTTTGTTTCAACTACAAGGTAGCAGCTTTGGACACATGGAGCAAGATTTTGACCAAAACTTTCCAACTGACTGGTTGCTAACTTTGCAATCATTAAACTTTTTGCTAACAGCCAACTTCAGTGTTGGGTTGTCAAGCAAGTCCATAGTTTATTAAAAACTTTACACACTGAGGTTGGATGGGATGTTATTGTGGGCCGGATGTGGTCCTGCGGTCCTCAGTCGATGATCATTTTCCTACAGCGTGTAGTGTTGAGCTGCACAAAGGAGGAACGGATCACTGCAGGTATTTATAATGAAGGGCAGTTTCTGGATAATAACCAGAGTTTCACAGGGATAAATCCTCAACTCGAAGCACACAAATGCAAAACTTTTACTGATCCGAACAAAACACTCAGAGACCGTTCTAACTAAGTGCCTGATGACTACCTTAAAAACAGAGCTGTCCAATTTAAATTAAACACAATAAATATTTATTTTGGCGAAGAGTCAACTGTTTGACTCCTCACCCCTGAACGAGAGAGGCTGTATTACTTTTAAAACGGTTTTTAAAAGTTTTAAATCACAGAAGGAAAGACCATTGGTTGCCGTTTACAACTTCTGCCACTAGATGTCGCTTCATCCACCACATTGGATAGTTCAATTAAATTAAAGTCGGTTTATTTAATTAGAGTCGAACTACAATAAGTCATCTGCAAGCACAATACAAAGCAGCAACAAGTCAAAATCATAAACCTAATTTAATTATAATACAATACAGTCTGAATCAGATCTAAAATAGAATTAGATTTTTAAAAATTGACTGTTCTCTATTAAAATCATTCAAAGAAAAGATTTAAATAAAAATGATTAAACTGAATAAAATAAATAATTTCTGGTCAGAGATGTGGATCATATGACCTGCAGACTTGACAGAAAACTTAAAAGTCAACTCACCTTATGAGCGTGCAAAACATGATGTACAAAAATACTAATTCCAACAATTTCCTACAACGTGATGGCTGTTCTGTTGCTTTTTTTCTTTTTCTCTTCAACACCAGGTGTTTAGGTTAAACTGATGCAAGGACAAACAAAGAAAAAGGCTCCTTTCAGAAAGATCAAAGCAATGAAAATTAGAAGCAGATATAATGTGTCAGAAGTGCTTTGTTTTGGCATCAGTTTTATTGCCCAGTCTCCACTGCACTGACATTAACCCCACTTTAAATCACATCCAGAGTAGTTTTACAGTGCTGTGAAACGCTTTAAAACTGCTCACTTAAAAACAAATACCTGCAGAGAGATAATGCTGACGTGAATGTCGAACTGTGTGCTTCTGATACAAATATTAACAAAATTTAAAGCCACGTGTTCAGAAATTTCTAAGCTATTTGAAGGATTTTACTAAATGTAGCAACCTTGTGAGGAATGCAGGCACACGGGGATGTTGTAACAGGTGACATTTCATTTTTAGAGTTTAAGTCAATGTGTGCGACTCAGACCTGATGAAGTATTTCAACTCTGACGCTCCAACAGTTCAACCACAGAGGGGGACGGTGTTCCTGCTCTTCACATCCCCAACAAAACCTTTTTGTTTGGTTTTATTTTTTACATGGCTTGTCGTATCTTTACGAGACTCTTCTCAATGTTGTCGATCACTTCAACAGCAGCTTGTGGGATCCTGGTTCCTGGGCCGAAGATGGAACACACACCGCTGTGGTACAGGAACTCATAGTCCTGCAGACACACAAAGAAAGGGACACAGTTTAGATTTACGATCCTTCTTAAAGAGTTACAAGCAAATTTTCCCCCTTAGAGGGAGCTGCACTTCGAAAAGCTAAAAACTACTGGTTTAAACTACAGAAATTACATTAAAGAAATCATTTCCTGTTGTAAAAACAGAAAGGTACAGTGAACCTGTAGGTGTGTTTTGCCGTCTGACAGGACAGTAAACACAGATTTAGTTATTGCATTAGGAACCGAGCTCATCACAAGCTGGGTCTTTGTCTACAAGACAGTCAGATCACATTTCTACAAGTTTTCAATGCTTCAGAAACACCATTCATGCTGAAATCTAAGCAGGCTCATAGAAGAGCTGTAACTGAATATAGTCTTTGCCAAAAAAAAAAAAACACTGTGTCAAAGTCAGATACTGTTTGCTGCGAGCACTTCAGCAGTGTTTGCTTCTGTCTTCATTTCCACTTCTTTTTTCGACTGCTATCGCACTGTCATGACAATCGATGCAGTGAAAAGCGCCAAAAATGGCTGCATTTGCCACAAAGAAGACAAAAATCATGATGTGATAAAAGTGAAGCAATTCGTCAACAGCTATTCCCTGAGTTCTTTCAAAACTCATCACTGACATAATCAAATTTGTTGATTCTGCTTCATTCATTAACAGAACAATCTCTCAAAGCTAAATTAAAGATTACTATAAGCATAGTTAACTAGTATATAGGCTGTTTTGTTTTTCCTCGAGGGGCTGATTCTGCTATGCTGAAATACTTCTAAAAATGAACTAACTCGGAAATGTTTTGTTGCAAGTGGCAGGAAAATGAGAAGAGGTTAGCTCCTGGCTCCCTGCCTCTTTCCTAAATAAGCCTTTTTGCTGAAGCTACCTGCGGAGGGATGACACCCCCACAGATGACGAGGATGTCGGGCCTGTTGAGCTTCCGTAGCTCTTTGATGAGCTCGGGGACCAGGGTCTTGTGTCCTGCAGCGAGTGTGCTGACTCCGACGCAGTGAACGTCCGCATCCACTGCCTGCTGGGCGACTTCGACTGGCGTCTGCAACCGAACGCCACAACAGGGCCGAGGGGAAAGAAAAGCGTGCAACTCAGAATAAGGTTTTAAAGTTAGGGACAGTCATAAGATACTCTCATTTTCACCTCTGTGAGAAAAAACTGTTCCTACTTTCATTAACTGTAAATATAAACACACTTTATAAATGACACACACATGGAGGCAGACATGAAGCTAAACTCAGAAACTCTCAGAAATTTATCACTGAATGTACCTCTACAACTTATTAACTCTTATTAAGCCAATTCAAGATGTCTGCCACTTTTGCCTACACAAAAATGTGTAAAATGGCTAAAACTCTAAACTCTGTAACGCTAAAATTGGTGTTATAGTAGCTAAGAGTCATCCTCAAAACACTCCATGTGCTAACACTTTCGTGATACTGTATGCCTAACGGTTGTAACTTCCTTCTCAGCATAAGACAATCTCATTTAAAACTCCAGCACGAAAGGTAGCGGGCGATATGCTTTTCTTTAAGGGATGCTTTCGTTTCTACATCCTGTCTTGTGTCTTTTCATGTGAACTGAATGTGTGAGCAACAACTTGCAGAGGAAGACTGCATAATGTAGATATTCTGACAAAACACTGACCTGAAACAGTGGTCCAATGTCTACATCGAAACCCAAATCTGCAAAGCCTGTGGCGATGACTTTGGCCCCTCTGTCATGGCCGTCCTGTCCCATCTTCGCCACCAGCAGTCGAGGGTTCCTGCCCTCGTGTTTCTTGAAATCTGCAACTCTGTAAGGTTGAGGAAAAAAAAAACAAAAAACACAAGATTTAACTTGTGAAGCGATGAGTACGAAGGTCGTGAAGTGACTTGTGGTGATTTTCTACCTGTTGTTGGCCAAGATGATCTCCTCGTGTTCTCCAAACTCACTGCGGTAAGCGCCGCTCACCATCCTGGTGCTGGCCTTGTGTTCTCCAAACACTTTCTTCATTGCATCAGTAATTTCACCGACAGTGCATCTACACAAAGGAGCAGAACGCACATTCCTAAACATGCTATCACATTATATTGCAGAAAACATAGGCACAACTGCTAAAACTAACCATTTAATAAAAGCGTTATGGAGAAAAATACCCCTCTAACTGTATGCGAGTGTTCTAACATATCATAAATTGAGAACAATATCATCTGATGTGCATTAAACCAGTTCCCACAGATATCAGAGTGGTTAAAATTGGACCAGTGGTGTGGGAGGTTTTGACCTGGCTCGTGACGCCTCTACAGCCAGGGCCAGCAGGTTGCCCTCCCTGGTTTTAGCACACTCCTCAATCGCTGCCAAACACCTCTTCGCTGCTTCTGGATCCCGATTCTCCTTCACCTAAATGAAAGGCACGGTGAAATAAACATGGAAGCAAGATTCATCCATCCTGTTGTCCAAAAAAGTTGATACAAGGTGATTATCGTGCTACTTTAAAGTTGTCGTTCAAAACTTGTTTGTCACTTCTGTGACTTGTTGCAGAAAGACTCAAAGATTTTTCTTTAACACAAGAGTTTCTGTGTTCCTCCAGTGAAACTGTAAACATCACAGGTTTGGGGTATTTTCATGTCAACAGCGACGCTGACCTTATTCAGCTTGTCAATCTGCTTCTGCCGCACGGCGGTGTTGTCGATGGCGAGCACCTCCACGGTCTCCTCCTTTTCCAGACGGTACTTGTTCACCCCAACGATGACCTCCGACCCTGGAAAAAGAAAAAAAGCAGAAAAATGCCATTTCGGGCGCGCAAACTGACAGCGAAAAAAAAATCAGAGAACACAACCATCGACGAAGACGGAGGCGGTCGGGACAAAACGAGCCACTGTTCGAAAAGTCCTTCGCAAAAACACGATTGAATTTCTCAATTATTTCTGAATACACAACATGACCCACGCTTCGGTATTCTCAGTTTTTTTCAATTTCGTGCTTTTACTCCACAACATTTCAAGAAACTAAAACCACAGTAAATGTTATAAAAGCAAGCACTAATTGGGACCTCTAGGTTTGACCCATTTCTACTAATGCCCTTAAATACAGCTGTCTACCCTCATACAAAGGTTTCATTTGTTTATCACCTGCCACCAAAAGGCAAAGGCGAACAATTATGTTTTTTATGAACATCTAGTTGGAATTATTTTGTACTATAATTTCTTCTTGAAATGAAGAGTTGGATTATGCTTTGGACTCACAGAAGGGAAAACTTACTCAGTAACTACCATGCTGACTGAAAGGTAAAATGCTCCACACTTCTATCGCACATATTTAACCTCTCCAGGTTCTGCAAATCTCCTTACAGTGCTTCTTACTGACCCATTCACACACACTCATCCATAGCGTTCCGGTATATTTTAAACTCTATATAAATATCTTTTTTTAATAATGGTTTTGCTCATACTCCAATAAGCACATCAGAGGGACAGTGGGAAAATCAGTGTCTTGCTCAAAAGCACTTTTACATGCTGCAAGGGTTTGGGGCTTGAACCCCCCAGTCCTTTGATTGGAAGGTGACCTCCCTACCACTGAGTAAAATACACCCCTGATGTGAAGCAACTATTTCACTTACACTCCAGGGCTTTTGAGACCAATAAAGATGGAGAAAGTAAATAGTCTTTTATAAAATATTAAAGCAATGTGTCACTTTTAATGTTTTCCAACTGTGGTCATCTTCGGTGTAGCTACTCAAACGCAATCCCACGCTATGTTTGAAGCAACAGAACAGAATCGTTTTGTGTCCTCCAAATGCAACCTGAACTCTAGCTGTCAGCTCTTCCTGATAGATGTACGAGAAGTAAAACAAAGAGTCCTGCCAAGGTGCATAATACACCTGTCAGAAGAATGTCAGAGTAATCAAAATCCAAAAAAACGATTTCTCTCACACAACAATCCTCAATACACGTGTCTAGAGCTGGAGCACAGGCAAGGTCTTCACAAAGGGCTCACCTGCGACCTTGACCTTTAACCCCGTGACCTTGAGTTAAAAAGGAATCATCCTTGACCCATGAGGCGACCAGCTGTGCAATTTGACATTTTTATGTTAAAGGGTTATCCTTGGAATTCGGACAAGAAACTGTCCACAGACAGACGGCTCCATACCAGAATATGTCCCGTCTTAGGACGTGTGTATGAAAAGATAAAGATATTAAAGACTGAGAGGTTCTAAATAATTAAGAAGACATGGTTCTGCAGTACCTGAGTCAATGCGGGCCTGTCTTCGTGCAGCACATTCCTCGATTCGAAGTTTTGGAATGCCCTCTGCCACAGCTCTGGCCATGCCTCCCATCTCCTCGATGTCTTTGATGAACTAGAAAAAAAGCAAAAACTATAATCACCGCTTACTGTAGTCGATTACCCTCAAACTGCACAAAGTAAAGAGCTGGATGAGCTTATATGTCGCGATGACGAACCTTCAAAGCAGCGTCATAGACATCGTTAGTCAGAGCTTCCATCATGTGCGAGCCCCCCCAGGGATCGGCCACTTTGGGGATGCCCGACTCTTCTTGGACGATAATCTGGGTGTTCCTGGCGATGCGGGCACTCTTCACAGTCGGTAACCCCAGAGCTTCGTCGAAAGAGTTTGTGTGTAGTGACTGGGTGCCCCCGAACACAGCAGCCATGGCTTCGATCACCGTACGGATCACGTTGTTGTACGGATCCTACAGAAAGAGGCGGCGCACGGCAAGTCACGTAGGACGGCTTGCTTTCATTTTGGTACTTTGTTTGAAAACCAGTTAGGAGCCGAGATAAAACAAACAATAAAACTACAGACAGAAAAAAGTCAGTTTGGGATTTACTTGCTCTGTGAGAGACCAGCCTGAAGTCTGGCAGTGGGTGCGCAGGAGGAGAGACTTGGCATTCTTGGGCTGGAACTTTTCTTTAAGCAGAGTGGCCCACAACCTCCTGGCTGCTCTCAGCTTGGCTATTTCCATGTAGAAATTCATCCCTATGCCCCAAAAAAATGACAGTCTGACAAAAACAGAGAAGACGTTAAGATACAAAACCCCCAAAAGATGCATCTGTCTCTAAAAGACGCAAATTCAGCTCCCTGTCCTGACATGGATCACAGAATTATCCTGGACCTCACAGCCAGATGGTACAGCAGCCTCGACCCGCCATCCAGAGCTAAAATCTGTGACACCATTCATCCGGACTTTGGCAAAACGAACAAGAAAACCCAGCTCTCTTTGGAGCTCTGCAGCTCAGACATACTTCACGATAGAGAAACATCATTCAGACTTTAAATGGCTCACAGACACGACTGAACTGGCACTTCGACATCTTTAAATGGTTTGATGTTTTTTACAAAATCGCAGGTTTTAGGATTCGCGAAAACGTTGCCACAGAACTCCTTTTTGAGCTGCCTAAACTTTCCAAAATGTTTCTAAATAAGCTCTACTTTTTCAACAATTTTTACACATCCTGCTTATATTCTTATACAGTTTATATGTCAAAAAAATGTGCAAACAAAGAAAGCTTTCTGCCACTTACGAGTCAGGATTTTTTTTAATGTAACTTATTGTTTCTGCACAGGGACTATTCGTGGCTCTTCTCTGTGTCTGCATGTCTCACCAGGACTGTTGACTCATTTTGCCAGCATAGGTCACATACGTTGTTTCATCGTAATTTTGAAGTAGTTTCCGACATTTAAACGGTTATAAAAACAGACTGAACTTAATAAAAATACATTTCTACCCATGTTCTCTTAGCTTTCACAAGTTGGTCACACTCCTATTACGCTTCTAATATATGCATTTTGTGCATTCCTGTAAATAAACTATTTTCTTCTTAGATATATTTGGATTTTTAGCATTATTTATACTCAGATTGATTACAATATGAAGCATTTTTACAGCCACAATTAAATGAATCCTTAAAAATGTGTCTTATTTTATATATATATATATATATATATATATATATATATATATATATATATATAAAAATATCAAGTCTTTCTAACAGTAAAAAAAACTGGTGTCGTGTGAGTTCATGTCTTGTAAATAAAGGATCTTTTCTAACATTTTTGTGGCATAAAAGAAAGTCCCAAAAGCGCAGTAACAAACAGTACTACAAAATTCAAGGTGTGATTCAAAAAGAATAAAATGGGGTAAAATGATGTCAACATAAACAACCCAGTTGAGTTGAAGAAGAAAGCTAACAGGGAAGAGGAAATAATTTGTCGCACAGAGTTGAGGGATACTGAACAGTGAATCATTTACTGAATCCGTCTTTAAAGTCATTATAAAAAGAAACAGTCGAGCTCAGGACTGGACCTTGAAGATGTTATTAGGAATTAAATGTGCCTGAGACACACTTATTACACGGATAAATGAAGCAGCAGAGAGAGGGAGAAGAAAAGGTGGCAAACACGTGAGCCAGAGCTTGTATAGCGACAAAAGCAGGACAGGGTTGGTTTGATTTATATTGATTCGAGCATCTGCTTGCCACAGCTGCTGTAATGACTAATCACATCGCTCGAGAAGCCACAGCGCTTCTGCTTTTGTGCAAAACGACCAGTTTGTCCACAATTTAATTCTTGATTCGTTTTTTCCCCCCCTGCCCATTGATTCGGTGAGCCACTTGAAACACTGAAGACCTCCTCCTTGTTAATGAACAACGTCTGTCCAGGGGTGACGAACGCTGACTTCCTAAACAAAACATTCAGGTCAACGAAAACCCACACAAACGTGTGCTTGTGAAACAAATGAGCGCCGCACTGCACCGCGCCCCCTGGTGGTCAGTGACTAACAATGGTCAGTGAGTGTATAAACGGATTGAAATGAGTGCATTCGGTACCTTGGAGCGAACTCGTCGATGGTTAAACCTGCTTTCAGGCCCGTCCGACAGTACTCCAGGCCATTAGCGATGGTGTAAGCTACCTCTAAGATGGCGTCGGCTCCGGCCTCCTGGAGATGGTAGCCACTGATAGATATGGAGTTAAACTTGGGCATGTACTGTGAACATATTAATGGGGGCACATCAGCTCACCTAATCATAATTATCCTGTGTAAACTCTCTGATTAAAAACATGTTTTCTTTTGCAAATTACTTAGCCTCTCTCGTGTCACGTACCTTGGAGGTGTACGCAAAGATGTCTGCGATGGCGTGCATGGAAGGTTCCGGTGGGAAGATGTAGGTGTTGCGCACCATGAACTCCTTCAAAATATCGTTTTGAATTGTGCCAGTTAGTTTCTCTTTGGGCACGCCCTGCTCCTCTCCCGTCACGATGAACATCGCCAACACCGGGATGACGGCCCCGTTCATCGTCATGGACACGGACATCTTCTCCAGCGGGATTCCATCGAAGAGCATCTTCATGTCCTCCACCGTGTCGATAGCTACTCCCGCCATGCCGACGTCCCCGTGGACTCTGGGGTTGTCCGAGTCATACCCGCGGTGCGTGGGGAGATCGAAAGCCACAGAGAGACCCTGCTGACCAGCTGAAAAAAAAATATAAAAGGTAACGGATCAAAAACAGGAAAAGGAAACAAGAGGGGTGAACGGCAAACTTGGGCAGGAGTTTAATGAGAACTGCCTACTGAAAAGATCGTTGACTTTGCCTCATAGGAGCGTATCTAACAGCTGATTTTCGATTCCTGATTTTTCTCCACTGTCGATTTGAAACAATTTGTTTTGCTTTTTCAGCCCTGCTCTGATTTTCTGTACCGATGACATCATACTTAGAGCTCATAGAGCTACTGAAACGCTACACTTCCAATCACCTCATTAGCTTTAAACTCTCAAACGATGAAGGAATAATGAAGACGTAGTATTCCAAACTTGACCATAAAACAGCTCTTTAGTCAGTCAATCAGCCAATTACATCTGAATCCCAAAAAACTAAATTCTACTTTAACTCTAGCTAATTTTGGATGTAAATACTCACTAATTATTAAAGGCGTATAATCCCTTAAAGGAATGTATATCACCCACCACCTTTCATACCAGAGTTTTAGACGAAGATAATCTTATATTAGGAAATTACATAGTTGTAGCCGCTTTGGGCAAACCTTGAAAATACCAATTTGCCCAATCTCATTTGATATTAGAAGACATCACGCTCTAAGTATGTGTTGTAAATGATTCTCAGCTACAACCACACCAGATTTTTGCACAATATCTGTAAAACCTGACTGAATTAGAGACATTTCTGTGTTTTCTAAGGTCAGCTGGCTGTGGTGTCCATGCCCTTCCAATGATCATTTCCTGAAAGTCACATTAAAATCTGTTCTTTTTTTTTTAAGAGTTACCAATTAACCCAACATGCATGTTTTTGCTCTGCAGGAGTACCCAGAGTAAACCCACGTGAGCACAGGGAGAACATGCAAACTCCACCCAAAAAGGCCCCAGATCAGGATGTTATCCTGCAACCTTCTTGCTAGGAGGCGATAGCTCTAACCACTACACCGCTGTGCCACCAAATGTAATGAATATATTATGATATAAATCTAAATTTAGAAAAATGTATGTGTGGCCAATTATTTCCAGATGAAGTCTAATAATCCAAATACCAATACTTAAATGAGGAACCACACTCAGAGACCCTGAAAGTACAGTAATAAGTGTTTTATCGGCAAACAGTAAAAGCAAATGTACCTTTAATGTTATCTTTATAGAACTTGTTACTCTCCTCCACAGTGCTAAAGCCGGCATACTGTCTGATTGTCCAGGGTCTGTAAGTGTACATGGTGGGATAGGGTCCTCTGGTGTACGGAAACACTCCAGGCAGCTCATCGGCGTTTCGTTCCGAGTCTGCCTGAGTGTACACTGGCTTGATGTCGATTCCCTCGGGCGTGCGCCAGATGAGATCTTCCGGGTTCTTTCCCTTCAGCTGTTTCTGAGCCAGGCTGGCCCACTCGGGATGCAGTCCGACCTGGTCCTGACGTGTTACTGAAGTGTGAATTTGAGAGCGGCGTGTGAGGGACGAAGAGGCAGAAGCTGCAAGCAGGCGGCGGGCAGCCAGTGCTGCACAGGCCCTGTGTGCCGTCAGCATGCTTACTCTTGGTTTACTCGCACATGGATAACCTGGAGGAAAGGATAAGAGGTGGTGGAAAAAACATTTAACACTTGAAGCAGCAATAATGTTTCTGCCCGTGCATGTTTGCTTGTCTATCATTTGCAAATTATCTCATGACCCAGTGGACGGATTTGATTATAAACTCTGACAAAATAATCACTGAACAAACATCTACAACTGATTGGTTTTTGGAGTTAATCACATATAAACACAAAAATGGCATAACTCAGCCAGCTTGACAGATAGTGAGCTCAAATCTGATGTTGTAGTAGCTGAGACTTTTTAAAACCTTGCCATTAATTGTCAACTCTGTCTGTTAGCAAAATATCCCAACAACCACTTGACAGATTGGAATTACCTAACCATGATTTAGTCTCAGTCTGTATGGGTAATGCCCAAAATGGAGAATTAGTGCCACCAAGTGTTTCTTTTAAGGTAGTTAATTTCTAATATTCACTAAGCACCTTTCAGTGAGCTTCTAATAACATTAATATGCTGAACATGGCTCCGTCAAGTGCACAGAAATCTTCCGAAATAAAGAGAATGTTAGCCAGCGTTAGCATAGCATTTTGACTCTGCTAGCTAGCTTACGCTGCTTTGAGAAAACACTAAAATTCAAATGCGACGTTAGCTAGCATAGCATTGTAGTGACTAGTAGTTAAATACGCAAGCAAAACAATACAAACAATAGATGACAATGTTTATTGAATCACGCAGGTATGTGGCGACCAAATGACACCTCGAAAAAGTGAAAGCTTGTTTTGTTTTTTATCAACTTTAGCAAAAAAAAAAAAAAGGAAACTATTAGCGTAAGGCTAACAGCTGAGCGCGTGATATCTAATGGCAAAAAGCTAAATTTATCTGCATTACCTAGAGGAGCCAACACGGACTTCGCAATGTAGACATGTTTGCAGTCGGTTATTATGTTACACGGGACATCTTATCAAATATTCTGTGGTAATATCTGACCTTGTGGTTTATTTTGTTTGTTGTGCTCGTCCACGTTGACAAGAATGCGCGTGTGTTCCCGTCCAATGAAATTTCACGACACTGAAGTCGGCCCACTGGGCGCGCACCATTTGTAGTCCGGGCGACAAAGTGGTTGGCCAGTTGGGCGGCGTTTACACTCCATTATTAAACAAAACAAAATTGTTTCGCTGGCAAGCGCCAAATGTGGTGAGTAAAGTCAGCGAATTAGTTAAATATGATAAATTATCGTCTCTGTGTTAATCAGCGGGTGATTTCTAGTATTTCCTACCTCTGTGTCACATTTATGTCGTCAGCTGTTACACTATAAACTGAGATCGCACTGATTTAAGGTGGCACCTGCAAAGGCTTCACTGTCCTTTTGAGAGGCGGCCCCTCCCGCCCGTCATTACTTACTCGGTTCATCGCCCGGCTGATTCAAAAGGAACGCGCCCGTTGGAACGGCCAGCCCCTGCGCAATCTATGCTAGAGAGGCGAGAATTTGTGCCGCCATTTTGAGAAGTTGTACGTGCAGCAACCTCGCGACGTTCATAGTTACTGCCAGAATGTCAACAGACCATCAGAGTAAAAAACCCAAACTCGCCTTTGGAGCCCAATGTTTTGCCATTAATTGTTATAATTATCGGAACCAGCACTTCAAAGAACGTGGCATTACGTTTCATCTGTGAGTATTATGCCATATTAATTCATAAATAATTGAAAACGTGAACTTTTAAGTTTGTGTCTGTCTTGTCCCCCATGTATATGCTAACAAAAAATACTTCGTAAATCAAAACATATCTGTGCTCAAGTTATAAATTACAGACCACTGGGAAACTTTATACCTTACCGTTACACGAGTAATCGTATAGAACTAACAGTTTTCTCAGTTTTAGCACTTCATTTAGTCCAGAATCAAGTGGGACAGAATTGTAGTGTATTGACAGGTAGGCACACAGCTGTTATTAAGATCAATAACACTTGCCCTATGTTACAAAATCCCAATATTGCAAATACAGTTGTGTTTCCTGTTTTCACATTATGCATGACATATGTTTATTTAATTAAAACAAGGCTTTGTCTGAGCGCTTATGGACTGACAATCAAGCATACAGCACACATAAGGCATTAACTATGCGTGGCTTCAACATGTAAACAGTGCGGAGTGATACGTGTAGCTCTTCACAAGATGGCGACCAAAAATCTCACCTAGCCTCATCCGTAGCCATTCCATTGTTTCTGTTTCAGCGAGTCAGCCAATCACCTGCCAGCGTCAAACATTTTGACGTATGACACCGGAAGTTAATATAGTAAGTCGGTTCATCGACGTTAGTATGCTCTTTTAGAGAACTTCGTAAATTCACTTCTCTTTTTTTAAAGCTCTCCCGTCAGCTGATAAAAGGCTGGTAAACAAACGCCATATATTATAACCGAACTTATATTCTTTTGTTTATGTCGATGCGGTGAACCTACCGAACCAGAGATAGACTGGAATAGCCAGCCACAGCACGGACTGTTGATAACGAGGCGAGAATTCGTGCCGCCATTTTAGCAAGTGCTACGTGGCGTCCTTAGTTTCTAGCAGCATGACAGAAGACCACCTGAGGAAAAAACCTAGACTCAGTGAGGGGCCCCAATGTTTCGCCTTTAATTGCTACAACTACAGGAACGCGCACTTCAAAGAACGTGGCATTACGTTTCATTGGTGAGTATTAGCTCATACACTTTTGTCCACATACTTTTTTTTAGCAATAAATCTTAAAACTGTTTATTTCCTTTTAAATTGTGACAAATTTGCAAGGACAATGCATTTAGGGGCTGAGTAGCTCCCATAAAATTCTTGTCAAACCTTCCCTGCCAGCGCCAAACAGCTTCTTCTGCTATTGACTCTTGTTTGGTGGCATTTATTGGGCTGCAGGATTGAAGTCTTAACAAACGAGACACATTGACTATTTACCAAATCATTAATTGAACAAACAGGGGCGTCAGTGGCATGTGGAAGAACCATACACAGCCACAGCAGCCTGGCACCCTTCTCTCATGCCGCTCGCCAGCTTGGTCGCACACTGCTTCAACCAGCATTTGCGGCGCTTCGTTCATCACACGTTACGCCATTTCTCAAGCCTGGAATCGGGGCTTCATGTGAATCCGCCCTTCCTGCTCGTGGCATATTTCAAAACTTTGGCTCAAGTGTCCTATTGCTAGTCTAGTGCGTGCCTGAGCTGTCAGTGAATTGTTCGTAAATCAAAAATGATCTGTCCTACAGTGATACGCTCCTCTAGAAGCCAGAGTAGCTATGTAGAACTGTCAGTTTACTCAGTTTCAACACTATTTTTTTGTCCATAATCAAGGGGGACAGACTTGGGGTGCGCACAAAAAGCGCACTCACAGATGCATGTCACTTGCCCTGTATTACAACATACAAATGATGCAGATACAGTTGTGTAATTCCATACGTATGAAGATCACAAGACGGTAAAAACAAGCCTGCAGCTAGCATCTAGACCAGACGTCTGTTACGTATTGCCTGAAGTCACGCCCCACACAGGGTTCATGTACGTTAACCTGTTTCCTAATCATTTTTATGTTGTCAATTTCAGCTTCCCCAAACAAGGCAGGGAACCAGACAGATACAACCAGTGGGTGAAGGCATGCCGGAGAAGCGACAGCATGCCGTCTAAATGGTCCCTCCTGTGTAGTGACCATTTTACCGATGCAGCCATGGATCGCACAGGACAGACCGTTCGCCTGAGAGAGGGTGCCGTGCCCACTATGTTCAATTTCCCTGCTCATCTCAAGGTTAAATCTTTTCTACAGGATATACCTTTTACTACAGTGGGGGAAAAAAAATAAAAGCGGTTCAATGGATTGTCGGTTTTCTTAAACAGAAACAATCCGAGACAAAACAGCCTAACCCAAAACGAACGGCACAATCTAAAGGTGCAGCATCACCCCCGTCCGATGCCGCCGCCGCCGAGGACACCGTCCCCGCCCGTCTTCAGGTTAAATCCTTCACAGCGTCTGCAAGTTGAAAAGGGAAGTTTTCCAATGTAATACGTGCGTTATTCCGCAGTCACAGACCGAGCCGAGGCAGCCTAAGCCAAGGCGGTCCGCGAGATCTAAAGCTGCAGCGACGCCCGCATCCGACGCCGCTGACGACAGCGACACCGACCCTGCTCCTGTTCAGGTGAAATGTTTTACAGCTTCTACTTTCCCCTCATTGTCAGCAAGTTTAAAAAGTTGCTTTTTTTTAGCGTATTGTCGTTTCTATTCTGCAGACAAAAACTAAGCGGAGGCGAACGGCGCGGTCCAAAGCTGCAGCGTTACCACCACCTGATGCCGCAGACAGCGGTGGCACCGTGCCTGCTCACGTTCAGGTTAAATCCATCACAGCCTTTCCAGTGAAACCAGACGTTTACACCCACTGTGTAAAAAGATACAATCTACTTTTTATTTCCAACTGTCCGATATTAAGTCAGACTAAACTTTTCCTGTTTCAGGTCAGTTAAGATTCCCGTGCCTGAATAATAGGAGAGAATTTTTTGTTATTACTTTCTTCAAAGTTATAAGATTACATACATTTCTTAAGACTTTTAAACTGTATGCCTTGGGTCAAACCTTTTGGATTCCCCTCCACAAGCTTCTCACAGTAGTTTGCTGTAATTTTGTCCCGTTGCTCCCGGCAGACCAACCAGGTCTGTCGGGTTTGTTTCTCACATACGCCTTTTTCAGCTCTGCCCACAAATTTTCTCCGGGATGGAGATCATGGCTTTGTGATGGCCTCTTTTAAACATCACTGACTTTATTGCCCTTAAGCCTCTTTGTAACAAATCTGGCAAAATGCTTGGGGTCGTTGTCCATTTGGAAGACCCATTTGCGCCCAAAGCACTCTTGAGATCCTCGCAAGGGCATCTGTTTCGCGAAGCACACAAGTCCCTCCTGCAGGAAAACACCCCCACAGCATGATGCTGCCACCCCCGTACTTCACAGCCGGGATGGTGCAAACCTCCCCCATTTTCTTACAAATGTAAAAGATCCATTTTAGTTTCATCATCCCACAGGACATGTCTCCAACAATGAAGGTCTTTGTCCCTGTGAGCATATACAAACTGTAATCTGGCTTTCCAGTGTTGTTTTGGGAGTAATGTTTTTTCCTCACTGAGTGACCTTTCAGCTCATGTCGGTTCAGGACTTGTTTCTCTGCGGGTAATGACTTCCTGACCAGGTTCAGCAGCATCTTCACCAGCTCTTTTGTTTTTCCTTCGAAGTCAATGCGCACATTTCGCACCAAAACCCGTTCACCGCAGGAACGCAGAACCCGTCTCCTTACCGAGCAGTGTGATGGCAGGACGTTCCCCGTGGCGTTTATACTCGAGTGAAAGCCTGGAAACTGTACCCAAGAGGGAACCAGAGTTGTCGAGGTTGACAATTCTTTTCCTGATATCTGGGCTGATTTCTTTTGGCTTCCACTATGATGTCACACAAACAAGCAGTGCGTTTGAGACTTTTTTTTTTATTTTATTTTTTTAAATGCATCCACAGGTGTGCTTCCAATTGACCCAGATGTTGTCAACTAACCAATCGAAAGCTTCAAAAGCCATGACATCATCATCTGGGCTTTCCAGTTTAAAGGCAGAGTAATCGTAGTGTTTGTAAAATTATGACTTTGAAGAAAGCAATAAAAAGATTCTCTCTCTCTTGTTGTTTGGTGCATTTAGCAAAAATAAATCATTTTTGGAGACTCCTAGCTGAGCTAAAACAGGAAGGGGTTAGTCTGATTTCATGTCAGACAGCGAGGGGAAGCTTTAGTTTAGTATAAGTTTTTATACAGCGTATGTAAACATCTGGCTTCAGCTGTACCCTCACTTCAATGTCAGGGAGTTCAAATGTATGGAAGTTCATTCTAGTATCTTTTTTTTTATTTATATTATGCTCCAGACACAAACTGAGCCAAGTCAAACTGCGACGTCTGAAGGCGCAGCCCTCCCCCCGCCCGACGACAGTGACACCGCCCCCGCTCGTCTTCAGGTTAAATCCTTTACGCCGTCTTCCTTCACTTCAGCGTCAGAGAGTTAAAACGTAAGCTGCTCACTGCATGATCGTTTCAATTCTCCAGACGCAAACAACTGAGCCAAGTCACGCTGAGGCGCCTGAAGCCGTGGCCCTGCCCCCGCCCGCCGCCGCCGACAGCGGGGTCACCGCAGCCGGCGCGAACGCTTCCAGCCTGCTCGACGTAAGCAGCCTCTACGCTGTGGTCTGCTTGTTCTGCTTTTTTTTTTTTTTTTGGAATATGAGTTGACCCTCCTTGACGACTGCAGGATCACACGTACTTCCTGGAGAGTCCGGGCGACGCGGCGAAGCTGGTTAAAGACCTCCGACGGCAAATAGACGACCTCCAAAAAGAGCTGAAGAATGCGGCGGCGAGGGAAAAGCGGGCAAAATGTTACGCCAACAAACTGAAAGAACAGAACCAGCTGGTGACAGAGCTGGAAGCCAAGATGGAGGCTTTCAAAGGTGTGTGTTTCACTGTTCAGGCATAACTGTGTATGCAGTAGTCCCTGCATATTACAAACTGATCCCTCTAAATCAGGGGTGTCGAACTCCAGACCTCAAGGGCCGCTGTCCTGGAGGTTTTAGGTTTTTCTGCTCCTACACACCTGATTCAAATGGTTTAATTACCTCCTCGCCAAATCATCAAGTTTACCAGAAGCACCTCTACAAGTCATTCTTTTAAAACCAAGTGTTTTAAAGCAGGAACACATCTAAAACATGCAGGAGAGCGACTCCTGAGGAATGGAGTTTGACACATTTGCTCTAAATGAAGACCTAGAAAGACCACAACAACTTTGTTCTGTAGTGAAGCTACCCAAATAACAACAATACCCCCATTAAAGTCCACGATTGGACTCCAGAAGGTGAGTGGTTATTACAGGGACTAGTGTACACGGTTTAAAAATAATCATCTCAAGGAATGGCATCACGTCTAAATCAGACTCTTGTGTTGTTTGTTTGTTTTTTTTTAAAGATATTCCAGAGGATCTGTTTTACAAACCCCACAACCAGTACTCCGAGAAGCAGAAGGACTTTGCACGTACCCTGCACCTTTATTCGCCAAAAGCCTACGACTTTGTCCGAGGAGTTTTGCCCCTGCCCGACCCTCGCTCTCTACGAAGGTACGATGCGTTTGTTGTCGTCGCCGATCGCGCGAAAATCGCTCATCTCATCAGTTTAACGTGCTGTCGTTCTCACTCAAGGTGGGTGGAGAAGGACCAAGGAACAGCGCCCCAGTCCCCTTCGTCTAGCTGAAGATCTGCGGCGGGCTCGTCGCGCCGCCTGAAGGGAGTAGTTACCACAGCGAGGTCAGCCGAAGCGCGTCTCCGAGAACCTTGACTTCAGCCTGTCGGCGCGACAGGCTGAATAGGGCCTGACAGCCTTTGTACTATCATATTACAGTATTATCATACTGTAATATGATAATGTTTATTTTGTCAGTTTTTACACACTTATTTCACCATAGTCACGCTGTGGGAAGGCAGCCTGTGGCCGAACTGTGTTGCATGATCTGTTAATACTCCTGTGTATTATTATAGCTTGTAGAGCTTGTGGAAAACAATGCTACAGGGTGCCATTATACACAACAATTTTGATTTGTCTTTCTTTTCTTTTCCTTTGGAAATGCTAGTCTAGTACACTGTATTTTTACACAGTCTTGTTCTCCTTATTAGACTACTACTATTAATTACAGTAATACAGGGTACTGAGAGTTAGGCATGTGCCAACTAAATGATCTTTGAAGACTTTCAAGACTCAAGACGGAGGAAGTGAGCCCCACTGGGCTCCTGAAATGGACTATTTGCTTTTAGGTTGTAATTATATCTGAGGGTTATCTTATCAGTGCACTTTCACTGGGTTTAACTACAAAACCACATGCAATATTTTAGCTGAAGCAGCCCGAGGTGCGGTTTATTCCTCCCGCTGCCGCTGAACTCTTCTTCTTCTTTTTCTTTTGGCTGTTCCCTTTTCAGGGATCACCACAGGGAATCATCCTCCTCCATCTAACTCTGTCTTCTGCGTCCTCTGTCCTCGCTCCAACTATGTCCATGTCCTCTTTAACCGTTCCCTCCTCGTGGTCTTCGGCTAACAGCAGTACAATTTCCGCCGGCACCCTGTTTCATCAACGGCACCGGTGGCAGTCGTTGTTAACCCGGGCCTCGACCGATCCGGTACGGTGTCGCTTGGTTGAACTCGCATGTTAGTTTTGGCAGAAGTGTTTTACGCCGGACGCCCTTCCTGACACAACCCTCTCACCATTTACTCGGGCTTGGGGGCGACACAGGAGATACACTGGCTATTTCAGCCCTTCACAATAAGAGTCTCAAACACATTCTTCTGAATACACTTACCATTGTTGGTGGTCTAAGCCGCAGTACGTTTTACTGAAAGAACAACATTGTAAACTATTTTTGTAAATGTCAGATGTTTAGTTTTTTTAAAAGTAAACTTGATTTAAAAAAAAAAAAAAAAAAAAAAAAGACTATGACGCTTGATTAACATTTCATTTCCAACATGTTCAAAGTAAATTTCATTTCAACTGGTCCCAGGATATGCTTGAATTATTTGCCGTTTTATTTAGTAGTTTAATTAGATTGTAATGAAGAAGCTTATTGATCTTTTTCTTTATTGGTCAAGTGGAAAACCCCCATTAACGACAGGACGCCAGGCTCTCAACACAGTACATGCCATGTTTATTCAAGAGCTGCTCAGTAAACTATTACAGTAGTAATGGCTCTTTGAGTGCTGTACAGTATTGGGTTAAGTTTCATAGGGTACACTTGCAGTGAATGTGCATACAGGTTATAAAACAAACTGAAGAGTAACACTGATTTAGAGTATTCACCAGGACAAGCCTTGATCGAAGTGGTTTAATGCCCGGTTGGTGTTCGGAGCAGAACTGTCTCTTGAAGATGTGTATGTACCCCGCCCCCTGTTCAAAACTGTAAGGCAGTTTAGATCGCGATGCAGGACTGATTTTCATCTGCTTGAAGAGTTTCTTTCGGACAAAATCTACGTCGGATGAACCTAAAAAAAACAAAAAGGCTCAACGGAAACTAAGATGTGTGAGTGTTGTCGAGCAGGATCTGTGATGACAGGATGGCAACCAAGCAGCAGACGTTACGTTTAAATACTGAACTGAACGAGACGGTGGAGATCGAAAATCAAAGAGAAGTGAGCGGGTCGGCGGTTTGGAAGGCAGCAGCCGGGTGCGGTCTCCCTGTCGGAGCGGGACGTGGCGAGCGCAGCCGCCCTCCGCCTCCCCCGTCTCTGTGCTGTGGAGCGCGCGCCGTCACTCCAGCTTGAGCAGCTCCACGTCGAAGATGAGCGTGGCGTTCGGCGGGATGACCCCGGGGTGGCCTGTGGCTCCGTACGCCATGTCTGGTGTGCAGGTGATTTTAGCCCTCTGACCGAGGCTCATCTGAGGCGAACGAGAGGAAGAAAACACGTCTGGATGCATGCTTTGTTTCCTTTACTTTTATTCCCCCCAAGAAAGACGAAAAACAAATAGAATTTTTTTGTTTTTCCCTGTTTGTATGTTTTCTATTAAGGTGCACATTACAGGTTTTGCTTTTCTTGTTACACATGAAGCAGCTCTCCTTTTTCTGTTGATTTCAGTCCTAAATGAAAGTTATAATTTGGTAATATTATATTCACAGCTGCATGGCGGAACAGAAACGCACATGATTTGAGAATTCACTGCTAAACAGCAAAATAGTTCTATTTATTCCAGGAAATTACATTATCCAATCAGTCTTCAAGCAGAATAAATGTCTCTAAATTGAAATGTTTGCAACTGACATAATCTAACTAAGTGCTGTAACAACTGTCTGTGAGAAAACTGATCAGATATCAGATCAGATCAGATATGTAACTCTCTTGCGTATCTGTGTGAAATCCAACAGCGCTGTTTCCACTTTAGAATATCATCTTAACGGGGTGTTGGCTTCTCATGCAGCTTCCAATTAGTTGACTACAGTTCTGACAGGCAGAGCATAAATATACGGCACTTAGATTTAATAGCCAGCAGTTTATTGCAGTCCGAGCAGCGCTTACACGTATAATGTTGTGCACGTTAATATTACGACGACAGCACATTTTTAATATACTGCAGCCGTAAGCTAAAGATATGAAAAGCTAAGAGTTTCCAATTTAACCCCTGCAGCCACAGAAACTAGGCGTCAGTGGCTTTTATGCCACAATCTGCTGCCAGACTAGTGTCCTGTGATCTCATTGTAGGACGTTTGCTGATATGTAATGCTCTAATTCGGCCAGTAGGTGTCGCTTATCGTTCGTTTTCAAGTTCTGTCCAGGTGGGAACTGTCCGTTAGGTGACAGGTGTGGGAACTGCTCGTTCGTGGACAACGATGGAAACCTCATGGACTTTAGAAATGTGCGGCAAGTAACAAACATAATATTCATCCCATGGAAGCTGTTTGGAGTGGTGAGGGTTTTTTTTCAAAAATAGATCTCAGTGGCTTTAGGTGTAGGCTTAACCGCTGTCATCATGCAGGAAAACAGAGTAGCTAAGCAAAGTGTCACACTTAGCACTTCTTAAAGCTCTACCAAACCAGCATCATAAATGTTCTTCTGTGCTACATCGTCAGGAAAGTTTATTATTAAATAAAGGGGGAGAAAAAAATCCTAAATGGGAAGTGTTTGCTGTCTGAAAGCAACTTAAACCCTGCTGATATGTAAAATTGCAAATATAACTTATCTTTCAGTCCAAAATACAAAGCATGAAATAACTATTAACTTATTTAAATTTTTAAGTGGGGAAAGGTCATGGACAGTTAACATCTTACCTGTTGTAGACGGATCTGAACCACCACAGTTTGGAGAAATAAGGGGTTCAAATGTTATAATACACCTGCTGGAAGTGTCCCAGGCTGCATGGAAATTATCTTAGAATTTGATGTAAATCATTAATGTGAAACTGACTGCAGCGTTTGTGTGAAACGCTGTAAAGGTCTGCAGACTGAAGCTGTTTTAACGCAGCAGCAATGTTCAAAGACCAATCAACGGCAGGTCTGGTGTTAATCAAACCCCACTTTTAAATTTTCTTCTTATTTTTTTAATGCAACATTTCCCTCTTACCTGTGCTACTCCTTCCTCCCAGCCCTTAATAACCTCACTCCGTCCAATCTTGAACTTAAAGGGTTTGTTCCTGTCTCGAGACGAGTCAAACTTTTTCCCGTTCTGGAGCATACCTGCAGAAGACACATGAGCAGAATCATGAGATCCAAGTAAAAAACAAAGATTATTTGTACAGCTATTATATCCCTGTATAAAGGTAACAGCGCCTACTGCGAAAAAAAAAAACTATTCAGGTGGGGGTTTTGTTGCTGGCTGAGCTTCATTTACTGAAACGAACAAATCAGGAAGCACTGGCCTGGTTTAGTGGATTATTTTTAAAGTTAACTAGGCCGTTCCTTGCATGCATCTAGACCGCAGACAGAACGAACGAACAAAGGCCGAGCAGGACAGGATTCTGCTCCTTCAGAGCTCCCACCGTTCGTTCAGGCTTTTAATGAAGTGACCACAGGTTCGCTTCATTAGCCATTTAAACAACTCGAGGAAATCTCAGTTCCCATCCAAAGTAATGTTCCGTCAATCCGATGACTCGGGAGCTATCTGAGGTCCTTTAAGGTATGCTGTTGTTCCTCTGCAACGGATCTGTGTTGCACAATGTTTCAGAGGAATGTTTTTTTTTTTCGGTCTGCTGAGTCTCTCATCTATGACTTATTCAAACATAAAGAGGCACCACACCCTGGAGATAAACCCGCGTGTCCGCACTAACCAGACAACTTCGTGAAGAATCAGTTTTAAACGGTATCTTTAGGCTTCTAGTTGCCAGCAGTCTGACTTACGACACGTTTGGAAATTTTTAATCTGTATTTATAAAAATGGCCAACGCAGTTCAACACGTAGAGTGAAATAATATTTTACCACCAACAACATGATTCCCTACAAGTCATTAGCTGAAGACTCGACCTTCAGACGATCAACTGAAGGATCTCCATCTCTCGGGTGTCAGGTCTTAAAGACACGACTTTCAGATGCTGTTCATTTGAGCACTTTCCTACTTTAAAGTCACATTGTGCAGAAATGTCCTGTTTTTGGTTATTTGGGTGCACAAAAATGGTGCCAGAAAATCACATTTTTAACGAGTTATTAGTCAACTGGTCTGTTAGTGACTCTTGGAGTTCATATGATTCATAGGTTAAGTTGCTTAAACGCATCCTTGCTTATCAAAAATATGGTAAGGAACAAGCATTAGGATTAGGACATTAGGACAATTAGTGAAAACGCATCAAGTAATTTTGGCCTTTAAAATATTTTACAAATACAGCAAAACAAAACTGTGTAACTGGGATTATAGCGACTTTGTTGCCCAAAAGACTGAAGCTGTTGTTCTGGTTGTTCTTGATCTGATATCTGATAGAGAGATATCATTTAACAGAGGTCTGGAGATTAGACAGCACACAGGAGGGGGGCAGTATTTGTCACATCTAATGGGGCCCAAATAGTGGAGGGATGTGCTGTTCTGAGTAGACCTTTGCGTCTCCTTGTTTTGTGAAGTCTTTGCACCAGCTCTCATCCATGCTCTCTATGGTACCGCTGACCTGTGGATGGCTTCGATGCTCCACTTAACCCTCCTGAAGCCCTCGAAGAGAGAGAGAGGTAGAGCAGCACTTGTAACGTTCGGGTGGGTTAAATCAGAGGCTGAGGTTCCAACATTTGCTCATCTCTTCTATCACCATCTCAGTGGTGAACATGGTGATGTGCTGCGGATCCAGAAGGTTAATTTTCTATCAGCAAGGAAAGACGTAAGCCCGTCCAGGTGGATCGCAAAATCAGAGTAATCCATCTTTATCTACAAGGAATGAACAACGGCAAAAAATAAGGCGATGATGCTGTCGGTTAGCTTTAACCCTCCCGTGGCTCTCGACGTTACAAGGCCTTCTCTACCTCTCTCTCTGTTGAGGGCTTCAGGCTTCAGGAGGGTTGCCTGGACCCCAGGTTTTTTGTCCTATTTCTGTTTCCTTGCACACTGTTTTTTTTTTTTTTTTTTGCATCCTCCACTGCACCAGCCGGCCGCCTTCTCTCCACAATGGGAAGTGCACAAAGTTGTTCAAGATTGCTGTTGACTTCCAACAACTACTCTTTGTCGTATCTTAGCACAGGTAGGCAAGGACTTGCACTACTCACCAGGGCAAGACTAACCACTGGCCTGCCGTTTTTCAAAACTCCAAAAAGCAGCTGAAGTCCAAAATAATAAAAAATAAAAACTTTCGAAAGACCTTTAGAAAGGCTACGATGCTTTTATCAGGAGTACTTCAAAAATTCGATGACAGTCTGGCTTTTTAGAGAAACAAATACAGAGACAGGACAGTATTTAATACAAAGGCTTCTTGGCTAAATGCATAGTTCATGTAATAAATACAGCACAGGTATGACCATCTGTACAACAATGCAGCACTAAAATAGAAGACTGGAGGGATTACTGCACATTAGTAAGACTCTGGAGGTACTATTGAACCTCTATGATGGTTAGATTTTCTTTTAAGCGCATTTCAGTTGAGTCTGCAGAAAAAAAAGGAGCATCTTAATATGCAATCAAGATTTTAATATAAAACAATGTAATATTCCGTTTTGCTCAAGGTCTCCACTTTGACAGCTGAAATTTATATTCATACGTCACGGAGAATAACAAAAACACACGAAAACGAGTATTCTCAAGCACCCAGCTGCGTTTTGCAGGTTGTCTCTATGTTAGTCTTTTGATTTATCTGTCTCTGTCGTAACTCAACAAGTGTGAATACTTAGCATTTAAAGTTGGTGTCAACTGAAGTTTGGTTACGGCGTCTTCCTCGTCGAGCCATATGAGTGTTGATACTGTACTGCTTCTCCGCTTTCGCGGGGCCCTAAACTTAGCAAGTCCATCATTTCCGAGAAGCCCAGTAGCCCACGCATCAGCAGTCTGGGCCCTGTCCAATTACGGAGTCATCAGGTTCACACGCGGACGCAAATACCGCCTGGTGCAGGTCATTTCGGCGGCAGATGCAGAAGCAGCTCCTGGCGAGGAGCTGCATGAGAGTGGTTTCAGTGTTTGGAGGCGACGTCTGCAAACTGGAGGCCAACGCTGATCGCAAACAGGAAGCCAGTGAAAGATTAGATCCTGGGTGTTGGGGCTGACTCCTACGGTTGGAGGAAAGGCTGCTGGAGTAAGGGAGACATTGTGCGGCTGAACTCTGCACTTTAAAGAATCCTTCCTGCTTTTCTCAAAAAAAAACGTATCTCGTGGATTTGAGCCAAGCAGACGAGTGAACTGCAGAGATTGTGGTGTGCGCTGGTGACTGCCCAAAAACAAACAAAAAAACAACAAGGGGAAAAAGAAAATAACTTCTTACCTTTAATAAAGACAGGAAAATGTGAAAAGCAAATATGTGGCTTCTGATAGGTCGCTAAAAGTATTTATTGATGAGCGTGGTTTGACATTTGCGCTGTGCGTGTTGCTAGTAGTCCCTGCTATCGCCCCACCCGCCCATGGAGTATCCTACTCTGTTATCACTCTTTGTATAGCTAAGCCTGGGTGGGGTCTGCAAAAACACGGCAAGCCCTGTCCCCCTTCCTGCAGCCAGCTCCCAGACTCCCTCCTCGTGGAGGATTTCACTCAGTAGTAGAGGCTGGCGAAAAGCCAATACCACACCGGGGCGGGGTCGTTTTTACTTGGGTTACATGTATCCTGTGTTGCCACTCGTCTAGAACGGCTGCCAGTCGAACAAGCTGGTTTGCTGTTATGGTTCCGGCTTTTAAGCATAATCCACAATTTATCAATCATGCTGAGATCAGTACTTTAGGAAGACCATCCATCCCAGAAGCTTCGTGTTCACCCGTTTTATCCAATCAGACACCGGTTCTGGTTGTGTTCGGGATCCTCGTCTTGTTGGAACACCCGACTGTGTCCGGCTTTCAACTGTCTAGCTGAAGGTGAAGTTGAAGAATTTGGAGGTCGTCGTCCTTCATTACTCAACCCACTTTCTGCAATACACCAGTACCACAGCATGAGCTACCACCACCATGCTTGACAGTTGGTACAGTGTTCTCAGATTTGAAACCCTGGTTGTTCCTGAGCGTGCCAACCAATCTCCTCTCCTTCTTAGACCTCCACTGAAAGCAAATCTTTTTTTTTTTTATTCTGGCAAAGAAAAAGTACCAGCTGGAGTCAATCATGATCGCTAACAAGAAGATAATTGGTACTGGTCTTGTCAAGTTAAAAAGACATTCAAGGACTTTCCCCACCACTTTTTAAAAGATTTAGGTGCATCTATGTTTCTATTTGAGCCTCTATGTATAATCTGGACCATGTGTGGAGTAGAGAAAATCCACAGTAAATTCAAATGTGTGCACCCAATTCTTCTGACTAAAAATGTGTATAATCAGGTAAACATGAGAGAGAGCGAATGTGATTACAAATCAGTTTGGAAGCGGAGTATAGAGGGCATGTAAGGGATCTCCAGCTGGAGCATAAAAGTTACTCTAATTCTATCTGAGAAGATCCAAACAAGATATGAGGAGTCTAGTTTTTTTGGTTTTTGGTTTTCTTTCCTGTGCACCAGAAGGGTCTACTGGATAATTACCACGGGTCTCAAACACAACGGTCATATCTTTCCTCGTGATTCCATCCTTCTAATCTGACAGACGCTGCATCAGACATATTACGTTCAACGTCGGACTGCGAGCTGTGAGAAAACAGACGAGCGCAGAGTCAACTAAACAGTCGATGATGCCGAAATAAAGGGGTGGTTCAGATGTTTTGAAGTGGGGGGTTCTGTAAAAAGGTGGTGTCTTCCCTGTTGTGGACAGCTGTTTGAACAACCCCAGTTTGGAAAAAAAAAGTTGAATTCCGACGAGCTAACAGCAGGTCTGAGTGGGGCCGAGGGGCTCTCTGCTGTCTTAAAACAATGTTAGCGCCATTTATGAACCTTTACCCTGCTCTCAGTTTAGCTTTGCATGGTTACTCTGGCAGAGATCTTACAATATTCCTGCTGAAAGTGCCCCAGGCTGCACCAGAAGTGCTACAGCTAGCTGCTGCTACTATTTGTGTTTGCAAACAACCACAGAATTTTACGTAAATAACAGTGTAATGCAAAAGTGACAGCAATCTAAAAGGTTTATAAAATAGTGTTCACATGAACTCCTATAAGGTTTTTGAGAGCGAAGTTGTTTGAAGACCTCAGCGATCAACTTTGGTCTTGGTCTCGCTGGGACTAGCCGTTAGCTCATCAGTTTGGTCTGAATAAACTCCATTTCTCCAAACTGAGGTCCCAAGAGCCGTCTACTACAGCTGAGATCTTAATTGTTAACTGTCACAGCCTTTCCACAGGACCCCACTTTAGAGTTTTGAATATTTGCTTTAAGTCTCAAGCATTTTTTTTTTGTTTTCAAATCCTAATTTTAGAGCTATACTCTGACGTTCTGACTCCATATGTTGCACAGTTCCACAGAAACAACCGCTTCCACAACGTCCCGTCTGGAAGGAGAGTTCGGCAGACTTATATTCACGTCAACTATTTCTAGGTTGTGCGTCTAAAGCGGTCAGCTCTCAGCTCTCAGCTCTCAGCTTCGGCGTGTTCAGATGTAAACTCCGGAGCACAAACATGGTAAAGAATGACGACCAGATTTAGACGTGACATCACGTTTGTTCTAATCTCGCGCCCCTTTGTCACCAGAAACTAACACAGCCGTTTGTCACGGGAGCGTGGTGCCACCGGCTGTGACTACGTTCTAAGGGCTAATTTTCCTCTTCTTAATGAAGACCGATATCAGAACGGCAGGCATTTCCCTCCTTCGGTGACAGCCCGATGCACCGAGAAACCAGCTGAGGACAGCAGAACTGCAGCTGCTCGAGCTGCCACTCTGCGAGCAGCCGGCACATTTGGGAATGACAGAAACGGGAATGAGAGGGCCTCGTTTTGCTGCTCATTTCAGGCCAGCGCTGAAATCTCCCGGAGTGGCGGCGGCGACGACCCCTCCGCTAATTCGGGCTGCCACAGCTCTGACCCGAGTCAGCGGGAGTTCACCGCACATATCTTTGTGTCTGTTTGCTCTGGCATGTGTGTGTCTGCATGTTTAAAATCCCGGAGGTGAACGTTGGGATCCAAAACGGCGTGGCGGCTAATGAGAGCGCGAGTGTTCCCGTAAAGAGGGGAGCTCGCTGATGCTAAACGCTGAAAAAACAGAGTGGTTTCGAATCCCATCTCGTATTGGGAGATGTCTCTCGTTACTCTTTGTGTTTGTCTTTTGCTTTCTGGAAAACTAACACTAGGGCAGGGTTGGGCTGAGGTTACACTCTGTGGTTCAGCGCTAAGAGCCAGCTGGATGACTTGGACAGGCTAATGGACGAAACTCTATTACCATTTCTTTACAGGATTTCAAACAGATTTTCACCTGGCTCTTAGACAAAAATATATACACAATTTATTTTCTAATTTCACTAAAGAAAACCAGTGGTTTATCAGGTGTAATCTTAAGGTAATTGTTAATTTGTGAAATAAATGCTTAATTAAGAAACTGGACCTTTTTTTCTTAAAATAATGTCATTTTGAATTCATTGGAAGCAACACATCTCAAAAAAGTTGGACATGGGCAACAAAAAGCTGTAAACGTAAGCGGTACGAATAGGAAACAGCTTAAGGAGCATTTTGCTGCCAGTTAGGTTAATTAACAACAGGTCAGTAAGAGGTCTGGGTATTAAGGTAGCATTTAGAGAGGCTGAATCTCTTAGAAGTAAAGATGGGCAGAGGTTCAACAAACTGTGAAAAACTGTCTGAAAACCTTATGGCATTTTCCAGTATAATGTTCCTCAACAGAAAATTGTGAAGATTTTGAATATCTCATCATCTACGGTTCATAATATCATGAAAGGATTTCAAGAATGTATAGAAATCTCTGAGCTCAAAGGACAAAAGGCTGAAAGTCGTGATCTTGTGGCCCTCAGGGGCCACAGCATTAAAACCAGCTCTGATTCTGTTCTGGACTCAGGAACACTTCCACAGATCACAGATCACTGTACCATCCACTAATGCTGCTTAAAGCTCTATCAGGCAGAGAAGGAGCCATGAGTGAACACCATCCAGAACCTCTGCTGTCTCCTCTGGACCACAGGTCATTTCAAACGGACTGAGACAGAGAGGAGAACTGCTCTGAGGAGAGGGACCATCCAGTCTGTTATCAGCTCAAAGTTCAAAGCCTGCCTCTCTGATGGTATGGGGGTGCATTAGAGCCTGTGGCCTGGGCAGCCTACACATCTGGAAAGGCTCCATCAATGCAGAAAAGTCGATACAGGTGCTCCCCTGTAGACATCTTTTTCAGGGAAGGCCTTGCATATTTCAGCAAGACGATCCAAAACCTCAGACTGCCTCCATTCCAGCAGCAGGGCTTCATATCTGCAGAGTCTGGATGCTGAACTGACCGGCCTGCAGTCCAGACCTCTGAACAACTGAAAACATTTGGTGCTTAAAGAAATGAAAACTCCAGCAAAGCAGACCCAGGACTGTTGAACAATCAGACAAGAACGGGACAACATTCCTCTAAAACCTCCAGCAGCTGCTCTCCTCAGCTCTAGATGTTTACAGACTGATGGTTAAAGAAGAGGAGAGGCTTCAGAGGAAACATGGTCCTGTCCCAAGTTTTTGAGATGGAAGACTGCCATACTTTTCAAAATTATCTTTTTTTCTGGCACCATCTCTTAGTTAAAACATTTGACATGTTTACTTTGTTCCATTGTGAATAAAACATGGGTTTATGAGATTTGTAAATCACTGCATTCTGTTTTTATTGACATTTGATACAACGTCCCGACTTGTTCAGAATTGGAGTCGTATATCAATAAACTGGCATTACTAGGTTTATATAACAATTTTGAGAAAATCAACAAAACTCTGCCTTTGAAGCATTTTTGCTCATCTACAACACACAGGCACATAAATGTGTTCATTAACGAGATCGGGCAGATTAAATCTTTGCCGTCTTACTGTCGGGAACTACATTCTCAATCTAATCTTTTTCACATTCACATTTTCTACAGTTCTACCTTTTAACATCAACGCATTTTCTTTTCCATCTAACCTTTGTAAATGCCCTTCCCCTGCTGACACAATAATATATTTTTAGCCGTCTTGTTTTCCGTTAGGTAAGGTTGTGCTTTGGCTTAACTGTGTATTTTGTGTGCCACTGCCTCTGAAATACCAGCAGCTTATGAATAAATCCTGTGGGTCAAAAAAAAAAAGCAAAGGTGAACAAAGATGGCGAGGACTTGAGTGAAAAATAAAAACACACGAACCGAGCCATCCTGAAATCCCAAGTTTGGTTTGCTAGTTTGTTCCCCCGTGAGACTCTTTTTTTTTTTGATAGAATGAAAAAGAACTGGGAAAAAGGTTTAATGGACGTGTCCAATTCAGGCCGAGAAAAACCCTGAGTGAAAATTTTAAAAAAAAAGGGAAGCTGCAGCGTTTTCCCCAAGCTGTTCGATGGCGTAAACAGGACGCAGTAGATGGGATGGGATTCGTTTAAACAACGGCACTTAATGTGATCTTGACACCAGATAGAGAGGAGGAGATAAGGCAGGAAGACGTCTGATGTACATGTACGATCCCACAGCAGGCGAGGTGCTGCCGTGGTATCGGTCTAATCATCACATCTGGTTATTTCACTAACCCAATATGGTAGAGAATGACAAGCAAGAAAACTAAGTGCCTCAAATCCCACGATGAAGCACCTCCAATCACAGCTGGAGCAGAAATCCAACCTCAAAAGAGCACAACCACATAACCGAGGTCGTTAAAAGAGCCATCTACGGCAGGTAAGATGCTAACTGTTCGTAACCTGTCCCCATTGCTCTGCTTTAAAAGATCTGAGCTATTGCTTCAGGTTAGAGAAAATCCAAACTCAACACCACAACAAGACGTGACCTCTCACCCAACCGTTTTACCACAGACGGAGAGCCGTTCCGCGCCCGCCGGCGAGTTCTACAACCACGTAACCATGTGATCCTGAGTCCACAGATGACATGCGAACTAGGTTTTGTTTACTCTCTGTCTGACCTAGTTGTCTGCACTGCCAGCCTCCCGAGGGCGCAGAACATCCCAAATTTGCTTCTGACACGTTTCGGCGTCTCGCCGCCCCACCTTAAAAGCCGGGCGTTCTGACAAAGAGACAAACGGGTGGGGGGGGAACGCACTTATGGAACACAAAAACACCCCCACCCCCACATTCAAACTGATATTTTCTCCACATTTCTAATCGAAACCCCTTCAAAACACACAGGTGCGTCAGTGTCGAAACACCACGAGATCAGCTTGCAATCTGAGCAGCATTGTGTTGCAGGCTGTGGATAAAAGGGGAAGTTTCCTCCTTCAGGAAGAAGACGGCAAAGATGTAGGGTTTCACCATTACGGGGGGATAAAAAAATGGCATTTACCTATGTAATGAACAACACACGTCTGGCCTTTCTTTGGAAATGTTCGCCCTGTTGAGAAACAAAACAGAGAGAAAGCACAGGTTATTGCATGCTTGTACAGTTCTATTAGTGATGATGGTTAACCTGGATGCATTTTAAAGCAATAAATATGTTCTGAGGGCTTAATAACAATAAGAATCAAGCTCTATGTTCTCTATGTGTCTCACAACTATTAATCTAATTTACATAATCATGCAAAATTCAGTTTGACAAAGTTCTCCCCCTTTTTTTAGCAATATGGAGCATATATGCAATATGCAGGCTGGAGAGTTCTGGAAATAAAAGAAGAAATGTCATGGCTCCAACCAGTGCAACATGAATGGGCTTTGCAGGGAGCTCCAATTATGGCTCGAACATTTTTAAACTGTCCCTCCAGTCAGCCGCTTCGTCCCCGAGCCTGATATTTTTTTCGCGTACAGCACGATAAGCTTTACGACATTCCGGGGAAACACCGAAACCCCCACTCCCCGGCTCTGCTGCTTCCACCCCCGGTCAAAAAGACAGCCCGAGCCGTTAGATTTACTTACCATCACCGGGGGATATGGTCTCGACTTCCACACCCATGGTTGTGCTACTTCAAAGTTTAGCTACAAAAACATAGAGCCTAAAATTGACTTTTCTTTTCTTTTTCTCTTTTCTTTTATTTACAAGCAGTGTTACCCCCTCTGCGACTACAAATCGGGCTTAATCGCTGGAAACCATGCATAAACCGACCACTACAGACTCCGCAGCCTCAGCCAGTCAAGAGTGCCAAAATATTTTGTCGCGAGACAGCGAGAGGCGCTAGCTGGCTACGTACGTTACCGGTGTTATGACGAAAAATGCGCCTCTGTCAGAAAAGGGCTCCTCCCGGTACAGGAAGTGCGTCTCCAGTCACTTGTTTTCGTGAGTAAAGGAAAATTACTTGTGTTTTTTCACTACCATTGTGGACTGAACTATCTACAGTAATTGTATTATTGTATATATGCATACAGGGGGAGTTTAGTGCCAAGCTAGGTTAAAATTTCAGTCTCCTAGTTGGGGCAGTGCATAGTCTGGCAGCCTAGCATGCCTTAAAATTCCATATAATAATAATAATAATAATAATAATAATAATAATATATTAATATATTATTTTAAAAAATTATTAGGAGACAAGCGCTTCAAAGCTTTCCACAACGGGGGTGCTTTTTTCGCCACAACACCAAATTTGTCATGTTTTAGTGGCGTTTGCTCATTCATTTTTTTTTTTTTTTTTTTTTTGGTTTTTTTTTTTTTTTTTTTTTTGTCAGAGTAAACTTTCAAGTTCCTTTCTTTACATTTAAAAACACCGTGTGTGTTTAAAGCATATAAAACAGATAAAAATAAATCGACCGTTATACGCGCTAACTACATATCCCATGATGCACCGAGGTCGTCGGTTTAGCTTCCGGGTCATTCTCAGTTCACGGTTGGGGACACATTTTAACCGGTAAAAATGCGAAGTAACCGAAGGAAAACTATTTGATTCTTGTTTTCGTGCATTTCAGATGAGACGATGGTGACATTTTAAGGTATGCCTAAAATAAAAGGACACGTTTGTAATGTTTAGTACGCTAAATATGTGTGTTTGCTTGTCACGTGCAAATAAATATTCGAAAGTAACCTAGCTTTATCACTATAAACAGCACGTTTTTGGAGAGCTTGTCTAAACCACATAAACAGTTCAACTCGTGTTAAATTCAGCTGTTTTTTATATAACCTCCAGACTTTTCCCGTGTTGGGAGACATCATTAAATGTAAAGTTGTAAGTTTTTCTGCTTGTATTTGGCTCCTTCGGTGGAAGGGTGATCGTGTTTACGCTCGTGCCTGTCTCTCTGTTAGCAAAATATCTCATGAACCACTAGACTGGATTTCAATGACTACCTTCTAACTTTTTGAGTCAGCCCAGCTCAAGATGGCCCCCACAGCTAATCGACATTAGCCAACACAAAAATGGCCACAAATTAATTGACACTGAGCTAATTCTTTGCGTGGTAGTAGCTGAGAGTCATCCTCAAAAACATACCCTAAGCTCTAACAGATGTCTTAGTATTGCATGAGCTCATGTTTGCGATTTGCACGGTTTGATCAAAACGAGTATAACTCTTTTCTCATCATAAGAAAAGTTTAACACTCTAGGTCTTCAACTTTGAATTGTTTTTCCTTGTTTGGTTAGAGCTCAAGCCACATGAAGGGATGCTCTATTGAATTTGCCAACCTGGTGTCACCATATCTAAAAAAAAAAGGGACTTGCTGTGGGGACACGCTCTACAGAGTATTGTTAATACCCTGGGTTCCTGACTGTATGTTGTTAAGGTCATCCGGCGTAAGCAGCTATAGGTGTTCGTCACGACAGCCTCGGCTCAGGCAGAGTGGGGATTAAATCGTGTACTTGGAAGGAGACACATGAGAGGCTTTTGCTGTTCTTAATCTACACAGCTAGCAATACCTACTCTTATGCAAACCTGCCTTCAGATCAGATGCAGGTCTCTGTCATAAATGCTTAATTTTTGAGGCTTTTGTTTTGTTTTTAAGAGGCTTCTTCGTTGCTGCCAGGATGGATCTTGGGAAGGCAAAGCTCCTTAGGACGGGACTCAACACTCTACACCAAGCCATCCACCCCGTGCACGGGATTGCCTGGACGGACGGCAAGCAGGTCTGCCTGACGTCCCTCTACTTCATCAATGGCGAGGTGACGTTTGGAGACACCAACGTAATTGGCCAGTTCGAGCACGTTCTCGGCCTCTTCTGGGGCCCGCTGTGCTGCTCCGACTCCCCTGCGCTGCTGGCCGTCCAGCACAAGAAGCACGTCACAGTGTGGCAACTGCAGCTCAGTGCCCTCGAGCAGAACAAGCTGCTGTGCACGCAGACCTGTGAGATGAGCGAGCCCTTCCCGTTGCTTTCCCAGGGCTGCGTCTGGCATCCCAAACTGGACATTCTGGCCGTGCTGACGAAGAGGGACACGTCCGTGTTGTTCTCTGTCAGGGTGGACAACAGGAGGATCAAGGCGGACATCAAAGGTAGTGGACTCATTCACTGTGCTTGCTGGACCAAGGACGGCACGCGCCTGGTGGTGGCTATAGGCAGCGCTCTCCATTCTTACATTTGGAATGACATCCAGAAGAGTTTAGTGGCATGCTCCTTCTGCCCCATCTTTGACGTCGGTGGCTACATTTGTGCCATCGAGACGACGGGGGAGGCTCAGGTGGCCGTGGCTACAGAGCTGCCCCTCGATAAGCTATGTGGGTTAAATGCTGGCATGGCTTTCGACGTGCCAACAGAGGCCGAGTCCCCACAAAGCCAGGGCTTGCATGTGGTCATGTCAGAT
The DNA here is from genome assembly GCF_001649575.2 of Kryptolebias marmoratus. Classification (NCBI taxonomy): domain Eukaryota; kingdom Metazoa; phylum Chordata; class Actinopteri; order Cyprinodontiformes; family Rivulidae; genus Kryptolebias; species Kryptolebias marmoratus. The sequence continues at coordinate 16,525,486 of NC_051448.1, read as the reverse complement.
GACGACAGCGTTCTGGATTCAAGGAGGAGATCGTTTGAATCCGAGAGGTCTTTCCTCCCCACCTCAGGCCCTCTGGATCTGACCCACCTCCTGGCGAGGCACCGGCGCTCGGACCCCAGCCCCCTTATCCACTTGCGCCGTCGGGACACCGTGACGGGTTCTGGCCAGGACTGCTCGCACCTCGTTTTGGTCACTTACGAGCGCAAGGTCACCACCACCCGCAAGGTTAGCATCCCGGGGGTTTTGGTCCCCGACATAGTTGCTTTTGATGCCCGTGCCTCCACGCTCGCGGTGGCGTCGAACACCTGTAACATGGTGCTTGTGTACAGCATCACCGCCTCCGCAATGCCCAACATTCAGCAGATCTCTCTGCAGCAGAACGACCGGCCCAAAGGAGTCTGCTTCCTGAGCGACAAGGTGCTGCTGGTGATGGTGGGCAGACAGAAGTCCAACGACCCCGCCTTCCTCCCGTCGGCCAACACTGAAAAGTACATTCTTCGCCTCATAGCCAAGGAGTTGATATACGACGGCGGGACGGCTATCCCACCATCCCCCTCCGCTACCAACCATGAGGCTTCGTCTAATTTCTGCGCAGGGATTAGGAGGCACTCAGAGCACCTGTCAAAGGATGACAGGGAGCGCCCAGGGATAAAGGACTTGGTGCTGCCTGGAAGGGGGGTAGTTTGTTTACCAGGGGGCAGGCGCCGGCTGGTCGAGGAGGTCAAGAGCACCGAAGCCGGCCCCGGCTCCGCGGACTTCACCGAGCGCCCCGCGTCCAGCACCTCCTCCGTCACTGTGGAGAACTACGACATGGACCACGTCGGTCGAATGGCCAGCCTGGCGGTAGCCGGCCAGGCCAGCAGGGACTCGAGCCGGGCGAGCTCGCCTCGCTTTGAGTCGCTGGAGAAGATCCACGCGGAGCCGACGCTGCCTCTGCCCGAGAAGCCGTCGAGCCTGGCCAAGGAGCGGGGCCTGGAGCAGCTGGTTCACAACATGGAGAGGCTCTTCACTCGCTTCGCAGATGTGCAGCAGTGCCTGGCAGAAATCAAAGTCTACACGCAGAACGGCCGGAAGGTCCCGAGTGGCTATCCGAACACAAGTGATCCTCCATATGTCAACGTCACATGTCAGGTACCGTTTTTTTTATTTATTGCACTTTCTAGCTTATCTCTGACACTGTGGTTAAGTCGTAGCATTCTCTGTCACAAGTGGCTCCAACTTATGCATTTTTATTCTGATGAAAGAACCCCTAAAGCCAGTTAATCCTAAATACACAAATTCCGCCCCTGGCACTTCTCCTGTTCTGTACGCTCATGCAGAAGCAGCTGTCGGAGAACGTGTTCATCGACGAGAGGAGGCCCGTGCTGCTGTGCGACGGGAAGCTGTGTCTGCGTGTCCTGCAGGACCTCTTCAACCTCGCCGTCGTGGAGATGATGTACGGTACGTGCACGCGTCGGTTTTGTCTCCGAAGCCGAATCGGGCCAAAGCTGCCTTTTGTAAAAAGTTCCGTCTCTTTGCGTGGAGCGGTGCTGCGACAGAGTGGAAGGAGGTCAATTGTCAGACGCTACTTTGAGGAAACCCCTCGCAGCTCGTTTCTTTTCAGAATGCTCGGGTGATGGGCTTCCCCAGCCAGAATTGTTTGGTTATATGCCACAGCTTCCCTTTTTATAGTATAAATATATTCTATAGAGAATATCATACTTATAACAGGTAAGTATGCTCATACTCATGGGCTGCTATTGTTCTTTTAGTAACGTTCCTAAGCTATAATTGGAAGCGATTAAGTGCCAAAGTCAGATTAACAAAAGCAGCTTACCGTTCCCGATAAGCATAGTGTTTTATTGTTTTTGTTGGGGTTTTTTTGCCACAGACACAAACTAGCTGCCCCTAATTTGTGATACACCCATGTTTTGTTCCCACATCCACAGTTTTTGGTAATAGTTTTGTCTTTTCTTTCTTTCTTTTTTTAATTTTAGGACCGTTGTGGATTGTACTCGTGGCAGATGCGGATGGCTTTGTGCCTCTGACGTTTAAGCCCAAAGAGGAACTTGTTGTGCGGAACGGGAAGAGGAAAACCACCTTGCGGACTCTCGGAAGTCCAGAGAATTCCTGCCCATCCAGTCCGGCTCCCGCCACAGCTACAGAGGCCTCTACATCCTGACACACACACGCGTACGGATCAGTGCAGTTTATTTATTTCTCTCCCTTTCTTTGTGACTTTTAAAGGACGAAAACAGTACGAAGCAGTCGGAAAGATGCAGTAAACCACAATCCTCCTGCTACAGATTTTAGGAACATCTGAGACATGTTTGAGTCATTCTGATGTCCAGACATTAGACGGAAACAGAGACATGTGTATGATGTCACGTTATTGATTTGATCTGTTTGTTATCAATGGAGCACAGCAGAATTACAATAATAAGTAAAAATAAGTTTAAAAAAAAGCTTTTACTCCCAAAATGTGGCTTCATAGTTTATTTTTAAAAATTACAAGCCAAATTTAAGATTAGAAAGCCAAAAAAAAAAATATATATATATATATATATATATATATATATATATATATATATATATATTTTTTTTTTATAGTGTCAGTACCACATCTGACCACAAGAGGGCACAACCCTCAACTGAAATGTCATTTATTTCTGCAGCTGTTTGGTGTGTTTATATCAGATAGCTTAGTTTATTAAATTTCTTCAACTAATTCTCCTTTTGATTGTTTTTTTTATTATTAGTTTAATTTTTAATCCCCCAAATTACCACAAGACCCACAAACGTGTTCAGTTCCAAACAGTCTCTACAACATTTATTTATTTCCTACCATAAATCTTTCTGTAATTCTGTATCGTAAATAAATAACAGTGTCGAGTCGAGCACAGCAAATAATATACATTCATTTATATAAATTAGTCAATCTTTTTTCTTTTTATGTTTTATATACAGTACATATATCAAGATGGATATACAGTACATGTGGAAAGTCAAACAGAAAATGTTTACATTAAAACAATGCCGTTATTTAACAGTGTAATATACACCAAAGAGCAACCTTCCAGCCTGAACGCTGGAAAAACCGTGGCTTTGTGAACTCGCTCCCAAAGTCCAGAGTCACACGCGGCTCAGATCTTCCGCCGTTCGGGAGCCAACGCTTTGTTTCCTGCGAGAGACACCAGCATCAGTGATGTGCTACATTCACAACATGAGTCGAAGGTAAAGACGGCACATACAGGACGGTCTTTACGCGCTTCTCCACAGCCACAGACGGAGGAAAAAAAAAAAAATCAATCTAAAAGGCTGTAATGTTCTGTGAAGCTTCCATCGCTGCTTCTTGAGGTTTTACTTCAAACTGGATCTAACTGGTCGTACAGGACACGATTACAGGTAATAGGCCGATTCCGGTTGCATTTATTTGCAGCTCTGCCCTGCCGATTTTGAATCAGGCCGATTTCTACTTCCTTTGAAGCAGCATAAGAGCGTTTGTTTGATTAATTCCTGATAGAATTAAAATATCTACTGTATGTATTCATAAAATATTTAAAGAAACTTAACAAACGTTAATACACTGAGGTGTTTGTACAATCTAATTGGAGAAGAATTGCTGTGTATCTTTGATTTAAAGCTCCCTAGTTTTTTTTTTTTTTACACCCTTTAACACATAAAAGTGCATGAAATAACAGGACGAACAATAAATTTCGGCACCTCCCAACATAATATTTGAGCAGGAGATCCTTTCAGTTGCTTCCTTTCCCCGATGTTTAGTTTTTAAACCCCTATAGATACTGTGTTACAAACTTTCCCCCTACTTTCCAAAGATGACAAGTACAGATTAGCCACTTGGCTAATCACGCACAGGGAAACTCTGATTTTTCTGGTTGCTGAAAACCAGGATTATTCTGATCACCAGCCCAGAAATGGATGCTTTTTTTTTTTTTTTTCAAACATTACAAGGTCACAGTTGATGGTGTATAATTGTATGACTTGTGAGACAGGATCGTGTCCAGGCACAGATGTTTAGTCTGCAAAACAAATAAACAATGCTGTTGCCTTCTGCTCGAAACCGTCGTGATCGGAGAAGTTTGGAACCAGCGCCAAACTTGAATGACTTGAATATCCTTGTCAAAACGGGCAACTATCGAGCCAGAGTTCTTTCATGGTAGTTAGAGATTTTTTTTTTTCCAGAAGGACATCTATCAGAAAAGAAGCTGTTCTTTGAAAAAAGGAAAAAAAAAGGACAGATTTGGTCTGGTGACCAGAGATTATTTGCTACCGATACATAAAACCCTTAACACGTAAGTGAATCTGAATCGGACAGGATTTTTGTTGATGACATGGGCTGTAGAGCCATCCTTTCCTTTCTAAGTGTCTTACGATCGTGCTGCCAGGACAGGATTACTGCTCAGCTGTCAGAAAGAGAGTGTCATATCTAAAAATAAAGTCTTAGAATAGAGAGGTTTAGGTCACATGAGAACAGAAGCTAGGGGATTATTGCCTCTAGTGACTTGATTTGCTTTACCAAAATCCCTCTTTTGCTGTAAGGGCACCTTGTCCTGTCTGGGTCACACGCTGTCTGTGTTGAGNCCCCCCCCCAAAAGGACACCAGCAAGGAAGAACAAGTGGCCTTGATTAAACTCTTTACGTGAACTTCTTGGTTTTGTGCACATTTTGAAACCAAGGACAGGTGTGTACAGGTGCCGTTTATCCAAGCTGGTCGAGCTTGCAGGTTTCTGGTAAGAATAAATTAAAGAAACGTCCGAAAGGAAGTTGTCCGTTAATAACTGGACTGGATGTTTCAAGAATTACTGACACCTGTTTCTAAATTATCTTTTTTTTTGGAAACAATAGCCTGTGGTATGAACAAATAATATTTTACTTTGTAGAACGACTTCAGCTCGGAGAGGGAGAGACTGGATTGGCGAGCTAATGGCTAGTTCGAGAGTGGGGGCACTTTAAACAAGAGTATGCCAGAATAACCACCTAATGTGAAATTAACGGCGACGTACAGGTTTATAAGAGAGTTCAAATGAAGGTTTTGAGTCTGAAGTTGTTTCCGGGCGGCAGTGTCTCGGCCCCGCTCAGACTAGCTTGGTTAGCTTGGTCCGAATTAAACGCGACTCGAGGTGATTCAAACGGCCGTCTTCAACAGGTAAGGTCCCACCAGTTCTTTGGAACCTTGTTACAGAACCTCACTTTAAAAGCTCTCCGCTCTGTCGCTGCTTAGGAAACTGGCAAAACGACGAAGAAAGCCGGTTTCGCTCCATCGTTGCAGAGCGTTTTTAAACGTCAAAGTGTAAACAAAAGGCCTCAAACCACACGTAAGTACGAGGGTTCAGGCGTCACGCTGGATTACACTTCTGAGATATTATGTATTTCACTGGAGCTTCACGCTGTCTACTACATCATAGTACTACCATATCACAGAGGCATATAATGTACGTCAGAGACACAGATTATTATTTGTTTTTACAGCTGTCTGTGACAGTTTGGAGGTTGATACGCGAGGCAGAGCGGAGGGCGCTAGACCTTTCCCCTCAGGTGTCCGTTAATGATTTCTACACACCGTAGCTCCTCCAGGTGGACTTTGTTCCTGAGCCGTACATCCTCGTTGATGGGGTACAGGAGCAGGATCATGAGGCCCGTGACGATGAAGGCGACGGGCGCGGCACCGATCAGCAGCTGCAGGGTGTACACCACGGGGGCGGGCTGCTTGCAGGCGCCGGTGTCGTACCCCGCGAACCTGCACGCACACAGAGACGCAGGAAACTGACATCAGGACGTAACGACACAGTCAGCATCTTAGGCATCCAACGGAGGTTAATGCAACTTTTTAGAGACGCTGTTTGAGGCTACTTTTAATTTGAAAGGCTTACATATCAAGAATACACAAATGAAGTCATGAAGTCCTTATAATTAGGTAAATATAGCCTCAAGTGGACAGCAATGCATGATGGGTTTAATAAGAAGTGGATGTGAGTGAGAACCAAGTAAACCTTTAATATTAGCAGCCTGATCGCACTCATTAAGGCAGCATCTCGCTGGGCTGCGACTGTTGGAGACAGAATTGCAAGGAAGCACGCAGATCTTCACTCGGAATAGACTGAATCGTAGGTTTGCCCAAACCCCCAGCAAACCTTTGAGCCACAAATTCACAGGAAGTTTGCGACTCACGCGAGGAGACGTTTTTGGGAGCTCTCGCAAATGTCGTTTGCGTTTTTTTGTTTTTTTTTTCTTTTTCCCACGAACGGTCGCGGCGGTCTGGTGAGACGCTGGCTGAAGTGATCGTCGGTTAGCGTGAGCGCCTCTAGAACAGCGGAGGTCTGAGCAGTAGCTGACCTGTAGCACGATGACACGAAGACGCCACATCAGCGGTGAGCTTAAAGACGAATTTGTTGCCGCCAAGCAGGCCATTTCCAAACAATTAGGTTGTTTTTTTTTCATTTTTGAGTGAAAAGGGTTAGTCACCAGGAGCAGATAACCCAAGCAAGTTCATCTTGAGGTCAGACTGTGAAATCCTCAAGTTTCTACTCTTAAGAGCCTCAGTTAGCATTAAAATGATCAAATTTAAGACGGGATCATTTAAAAAAGACTGAACCAGTCTTCTGGAACCAGTGTGGCTGGTTTCAGATATTTCCCAGGAGAAAAATGTCCTCTAATGTCCTTAATGTCCTCTAGATGACTCTAAAGTTGAGATGTTTGGTCCTAATCCAGCACAAACACTTCAACTGTCAAACACGGCGGTGGCAGCTTGATGATTTGGGCTCGTTTTGAAGCCTCGGGACCTGAGCACAACGCAGTCACTGAACTCACCGCGGACTCACTAAAGCACTATAGGGTCAAAACATGAATCTGTCAGAGAGGCTGAAACCGGCCTGCGTTGGGGTGGCCTCACTTAACATCCAGACCTTAACCTGACCGATACGCCGTGGTGGGTTTTTTCCGTCGGGGTTGAGGTCCGGAGCCGACCGGACGGGGGAAATTAAAAACTCACTCTAGGCAGAGCGTGGACACTCCCAGGGAGATCCCCGCAGCGAACTTGGTGAAGAAGACGTAGAATGAGTAGAAGATGGCTTCGTGGCCTTTAGAGTAGGGGTTGGCCAGCCTGAAGTCATCCACCACATCTGGCAACATAGACCTGGATTGCACACACACACACACACACACACACACAGGGCTGAGTGAGTTCACACTGCAGAATTTTGTGTCCTTTCCCTTGGATGGCCAGCCTCGCTGTGATTTGCGGTGCAGCTCTAAGCTGATGTGTGTCTTAGACCTCCCTAATCCGCTCGCTTTAATTTCCTTTAAAAAACTCAGCAAAGACGCCAGCAGATGGGTTACTGCTTCCCCAGCTCTGATATACTGCCGGGCTAAATTACAGAGCTAATAACGCGATTAGATGAGGAGCGGCGGGCGGTACCGCCGTCCTCCGCGCCACAAATAGGGAAAAACAACTAACCCCTTATAAAGTAAACATCCCTCCCCCCCACCCCCCCACGGGAGGCTGTAATTTGAGGGAGGGGTGAAGGAGATGAGTGGGGAGCGGTGGCGGCCATAAAAGCAAACAGATGTAAAGATACCTCCGGAGCCCTGTGATGGCATGACAGATTTACAGCAGGTGCCTTTTCGTGACCAGGACACGAACCCGGGGGCACCAAGTCACCATAAACGGAACGCTATCGTCGGCTGTACGCCTACACTCTGTTAATTTGGGAGGCGTTCCAATTTAGGATGGCCGCCGCAGCTAATCAAACAGAAATATGACACATAAGTGAGATTTCCAAGGCCTGACTCGCCATCACGGTCTTAGGCAGCAGGCGAGCGGCGTTCCTCCGCGGAAGGAAAGGTTTGTAAATATAAATGAGGGATGATCTGGACGGTCTGATGTGTACGGTCGAGCCTCACCACGGCAGCAGCAGCGACGCAGCTACGCTGAGTCCGGAAGACACGGCCACGACGTACGCCACCACCACGTTCGGGATGAAGACCAGCATCATGGTGAAGGGCATGATCCACTGAAAAGACGAACAAAAACGGGAGCTCAGTTTCGTTCGCCCTGTTTGACCTTTTTTTTGTGTGTGTGTTTCTGTTGCCAGCGTGAACGGACGCTGCCATTCTAAGTCCGTCCACCGGGGGGTGCAGACATTTAGAGTTTGTAGACGCCAAAATGGAAACGCCACACTCACTGTGATGCCGCAGAAAGCTGCCGTCTTCTTCCCAAATCTCTCCAGAAACCATTGCCACAGCGGGATGCTTATTACTGCGGAAACCTGCGTGGAAGCAGAAGCTGTGTAACTCACTTTACATTAATATTGGGGACAACTACAAACAGCAACTAAACAGGTTTAGGTTTGTGGAAGAGGTGCAACTATTAAAATCAATTCAATCTTACATAAGAATTATCCAAAAACTATCAAACGCACACCTCTGGAAGCAGAAGTTGAACGTAAATCAGTATGTTTTTAAATGTGCGGCTCATGTTCTTGTAATTGGCCGCGGTGACTCACGAGGATGGTCAGCACGATGTTCTGGAAGTGATCCCTCAGGTCGGCGGCGTAGGTGCAGAAGAGGACGAAGTTGCTCTGGACCAGCTGCGGGGAATCAGAGACAACGCGTTCAGACGTGCAGCCTCTGTCTAGTCAGCACTCAGCCTGCTAAGTGAAGGCACCGGGGAAGCTGCTGACTGCGCTCTGCGCTCTGATTTACTCCCACTCCCCCCGCCTCCGAGTCTCCACGCGGATCACAGCTGTCCACCTCGTAGGCGAGGGCAGATCAGCTGCGAAAACTTGGAAATTTCTTTTTTACAACTATTGCTGTAGGTGCCAGGAAGTCCTGAAACTGCTTTTAACGGCGTTCATCGAGTCGGCGCCGAGCACCACAGCGGTGCGCCCACACTGTCAGGAGGCGGGGGCCGCTTGCGTTTCGCCAACACGTTTACCTGAATTGCGACGGTGATGAAGAGGAAGGCGGCTGTCAGGATGAGGTACGGCCCGTGTCTCATCACCAGGATGAAGCCATGGTGGAAAGGAATCTGCTTCTCCGTCTTCGGGGCATAGGGATCTGAAAGACGTGGAATAAATAAATATATACATATGAGAGCAGCATATCAGATGTCATGCAGGAAGGGGAACGCGATAGATTTGCTCCTGGAAGTGCCCCTGCATTGCAGTGGACGCTGTTTGTCTCTCATAGAGGCATCATTTCTATAAACATTTAGCTGCAGGAGATAAAATATACTGTTGAGTTTTCATGAACAATTAATATCTTACCTGTTGTAGATGGCTTTTTGAACGACCTCAGTATGAAGAAAGACAGTTTAATTATGACCAGACTAATGAGCTAACAGCTAGTCTTAATGAAGCTAAGATCAAAGCAGAATACTGCCATTTTAAAACAACTCGACTCATAGAAATTCTTTTAAAAACATAAATCTTTACACTGGGGTGAGTTTTGCTCCACATGTTTAGTCCAGCAGAAATAAGACCTTCCTGTAGAAAGGGTCACAGGCTGCTCATTAGATCGCTGCTGCTTACTGCGCTTATAATTAACCACAGATTTCTACTTAAATAACTGCATAATGTAAAACTGACAGTAAAGATTTATAAAGCAGCATTTGGTTTCAAATTGTTGAGATTGAAGTCATTTTAAGACGACAACAATTTTCTTCAAGCTGAGGTCAACCAAACAGCTATCTACAACAGGTAAGATGTTAATTGTTCGTATCTTTCCACAGAATCCCACTTCAAATAATCAAAACTGCTTTTTCTCCCTCTACAGTATCGCAAACATCTCAACAAAGCTGAAGCTGCAAAATTTAAATAAATTAATTCAACCAGCTGACATAGAAACCACTTGACTTTTACTGAGTTTCGTTACCTGATTTATACTTTATTGTCATGTTTGATGCAGCAAAGGTCTGTGATGAAGCATAAATAATTGTTGATTTAATACCATTTACAACTGCCTCTGAATTACTGATCATTTCAGCTCACGTTTAAAAGTTTTATTGCAACAGGAACAAAAAAAAAACAGACAGCTAAGTGAAAAGGTAAATTGAAGTATGTTAATGAGCAAATCGTGTATCGAGTGGGATGATTTGTTTGAAAAGGGTCTCACCGTCTCTCTCTTTGACTCCCAGGAACATCACCACAGTGCAGACAAGGAACACTCCTCCTATCACGCCGGCAGCTATCATGTACATCTCCTTCTGCGTAGGGAAAGATCAAACGTTTAGCGTGGCCTACATCCATCCATCTCTCCGCACAAAAGCAGCAGGACTAAATCTATTCTGAGACGTCCCACGATCTTTAATTCATAATGTTCTCCGGTGCCTGAAAAATGGATTCATTTCAACACGATGTACATCTATTCGTTTGGGAAACGGAGGTGTCAGTTTGTACATTTATTCCAGTTCTTCCCTTGTTCCGTTACTCAGGGGAGGGTGATTTATTGCCTGTGTGGATTATCACAACAGTTTGAGCTGCACAACCTGCTGAGCATATTTAGCCGGAACAGGGAGAAACCTCAAGCAGATTTGTTTTCCAGAAATACGGACGGGAGCGGTTTAACGCCTGACGGGGAACCGCTTTACCTCCGACAACCTCTGTTTGTTTGCTGTTTTTTTGGGGGGGGGGGGTTTCCATGCGGCTCAGGCCCCGGCGGTTCATTATTATTTCTGCACGTCAGACACGCCCTGTTTCCGAGGGCAGGCGGCGTTTGCCCAGTGACCACGGTGGGGGGAGAGGGCTTGGAGCGGTGAATGGGTCACCCTGATGGGGTTCGCCCAAAAAATCCTTTGGAAAAAAAGTCACTGGCAAAGCCAAGCAGCTGCGGTCGAGCTGTTTCATCGGTACAAAAACTCCCGTGGTGGATTCTCAGGGTTTATTCACAGCTCGGTAAACGAAACCTGTGGCTGTTTCCAATCGCGTCCCTTCTCTCCCAGCTACCTCGGCGGTGAGAGATCAGTATTTCTGGGGTGGCTTCAAATGTTCTGGGTGAAGCATAAATAGGCCTAATGAGCTGCAGACCCCGCTTGGAGCCCGACGTGAGGGCAGGACGCCCCTTCCCCTCTCGTGGTCGTAAATTGGGAGCAGGCCCAGGATCTGGGGTTCAGATATCAAACGACGTCATCTACTTTTAATCTCACAGGTTACACGGGTTAAAACGCGAGCGTATTTCAAATGTCAGGACTCGTAGACGGTCAATAAATATGGAGCCAATTTTGAACAATCTTTCTTTTCATTCAGCACAGTCCTTTTATTTTTTACAACTTGTGTGTCTTTTCTTTTTTTTTTCCAAAAGTAACCCACCTTGAACGCACACACACACACACACACACACACACACAGCGCAGCTCCAAAGTCACAGCCCTTGTTTTTCTCGAGCCAACTCTGCGCCTTCCACTTTTAGCACACCTGGGCTCCTGGGTTGGCACGGAGACACTTACAGCGTGTGACAGGTAGTCCTGCAAGTGTACCGGGCTCCTCACGATCTCTGCCCCGCTGCTGTTGCCAAGGTAACCGGCGGACGTGTTGTGAGTGGGGCAGTGCTTCAGAGTGTGAGCGCTGGCCACTATCTGGCCCTGGATGGCGGCGCCCACGAGAGTCCCCAGCACCTCCATTGTCATTCCTGTCATCACGCCAGCAAAGAGCCACCTCTCAGTACCGACACGTCGTCACTACAGAGCCAAAATGGAAGCCCTCGTAATTGGGGCATTGTTTGCATTTTTAAAAAGATCTTACGGTAAGCAGTGGCTGAGTCTCTTTCCTTCTGGTCCGTGCTTAGGAACATGGTGAGAGCGGAGTAAGGCACGTGGAAACACTGCAAGGGAGCAAAAACACCTTGTTAAGACATAAATAATACAGTTCTTATTTAGACAACAAAAACTTCTGAGAGACTATGACTCGTTATGTGGACAGGAATGCCTGTTTGTCCCATATCATTTTTGTCCAGAGTAAATTATTTTTGTTTTTTATATTTTATTTTATACATCGGTGGTTCTCTGCAAATTAATCCCGATGCAGCTGATAGGTAACACCCTAACATTGGTGTTAATATTTAGTTTTGCCCGAGATATTCCCACAAACTGCATGATACAGATCTCCAAGTCTGAAAAGTGTATGTTTCTGCCAGAATAATCATATAATATAAAAGTGATAGCGGTGTACCATGAACCGCTATGAATTTTATTAAATTAGATCTTTTTTGAAACAGTAGCAATTGACTTGGGTCTTACCCACATTAAGACTAGCTGTTAGCCAGATATTGATTGTTCCTAACCTTTCCACAGAACTATTTGTTTTATTTAGTAAATTAACCTAATTCCTACAGTGTGTTACATGAAAAACACAGAAGGGTGAGTCTTAGTTTGAGGTATCTTGTGCGCACTTCAGTGTTGAACTTAAAAACACTTCCTGCTCAGGTCCAGCTCAAAATAGCCGCATATATAAACATATAAACCAGCCTCTCAATCAAAGGCTGGGAGCCTTTTATCCGCACGTTCCGGTGAAAATGCAGAGTACACGGCGTATATTTATCAAAGGCTATCTCTGCCTTTACCATGCTGGGCTGGCCTCAGATCTGTTCTCTCCCCCCCCCCCCTTCCTGACCACCACCTCTCCCAGAGAATAGCCGAAGCAACCGTGGTCCAGCTTCACTTTGTAATTTACGCCAGGGCTCAGTCAGCGCTGCGGCCGAATGAGCGTGCCGGGCCTCGACGAAAATAAACGCAGCCGTGAACGGGGTTTTTGCGTCGTTTACGGGCCCCTTTTCGGGATGCGATCGTTCACAGAATCAAGCCGGCTTCGTTGTCGGATAGAGACGGAGGCGAGAGGTGATTAACCTGGCGGGAAGCCCGTCACTGTTTGATGGCACGAATAGACGGAGCTTTGCGCTTTGTTTACAGACTGAGGCGTTCCGAGTGATTACAGCTGAACTTCACCCAAACACGCAGCCAGAAACAATGAAGGGCGGCTAAAAGTGGCAACCGGCATTTACCGAGCAAGAGGTTCCTGGCAGAACCGACTGTATACTTATCAAGTCGTTTGAGCTGTATGCCATTACAGCTCGCCGCAGTGTGGCTGCGGCGGTCTCAGTGCTCCGGAGCACATGTTAGATGGGTTATCCCAGAGCTGAGGGGAAAATAATGGTCTGGACCATAATAAGAAAAGGCAAACCAAATAACTCTACTTCCCCTTTGAGGTGAGGTGTGTAAACATTTCTGGGCACCGAATTTGCTGCTCATCTAACAATTCAGAACATCCAATCATCTCCACTTGAAACGCAGCCGTCCGCAACCGTTTCCGCATCTTATTTTCGACGTTTCGTCATCTGAAGAGTGGCGCCAAGGCCAAGGGCTTTCGGCTCCTGTTTCACGCATCTTTCACCGAAAGTCCCCCCGACGTCTCGTCTCGATCCCGGAGCATACTCACGGTGATGAGGGTTTGGTAGAGGCAGTAGAAGCCCAGGTACCAGATGAACCTGCCGGTGATGAAGGGAGGAACGAACCAGAGGTAGAAGTACGACACCACCAGGAAGGGCGTGCAACCCACCATCCTAAGAAGAAGAAAAAGAGGGAGCTGACAGATGGCGGACATGAAGGCAAATCCATAGCACATTTAAATGCATAGCGTTCCTTGAAGGAAGGCTCATCCCGAGCTGGCTTTCACGCCAGGGTTTAAATGACGGAGTCGTAGCCGTTTTAGTCTAAGCTTAAAAATTACGTTACACAAAATGTTAAGCAATAGTGCAAAATCTATCAAAATGTGTTAGCTCTCGAGTATGTGTTGAGAATAACTCTCAGCTACGACCGCACCAAGTTTTAGCTCAACATCTATAAAACTGACTGAGTTATAAACACTTTTGTGTCACCAATGGTAGATCAGCTGTGTCGGCCAATCATAAATTAGATTGACTTCAAAAGTCAATCAGTTGTAGATGTATATCCAGTCATGACTTTCTGAGGGGTTCATTAAAATCCATCACGTGGTTCATGAGGTATGTTGCTAACAGACAAAGAGATTTGACTCCAAACAATTAATGCAAACGTTTCAAGCAAAGATCTGGAGCTATGTGTAGTGTTTGGGGTGTATGTTGGGGATGGCACTCAGCTACTATCACATTACATTTTAGCTCAGCGTTAGTGAAATCGACTGAGTTATGACTATCTTTGTGTTGGCTATGGTTTGTTAGCTGTGGCGGCCATCTTGAATTAGATTGACTCCAAAAGTCAATCAGTTGTAGACGTAGATCCTGTGATTATTCCCTGAAAGTTTCATTCAAATCCCTCGCGAATCCCCTGAGATACTTTGCTAACAGACATGCAGAGTCGACTCCAATAGTTATTGGAAAGGTTTTAAGCGAAGCTCTCATGCGATCGGTTAGCGCTCAGACTATGAGCTGAGGATGACACTCAGCTACTACCACACCAAGTTTTAGCTCAGCAGCCATGAAACTGACCGAGTTGTGGCCATCTTTGTATTGGCTAATGTCGATTAGCTGTGGGGGCCGCCTTGTATGAAACTGACTCCAAAGGTTAATCAGTTGTCGATGTGCATCCAGTGATTACTTTCTGAGAGGTTCGTTAAAACCTGCCCTGCGGTTCACAAGATATTTTGCAAATGAGCACAGGTGTAGGCAAAAAGACAATTCAGGGAAATGTCAAAATATTTCCACTCCACAAGCAGATGCAGGTGAAACACACACACACACACACACATTAATACACACACTAAGGCAAACGCAGCATGAAGTGATTCTGCTGTGATGTGCTTTTTCTCAGGACCTGGAGTGATACAGCATGCGGGTCATGTATAATTCATACATATACAACCGGCACGCATCATTACGGTTAAAGTGAAACAGCTGTGTTGCAAAATAAATAAAAAATACACCCAAATGATCTTTGCATCATCCACCCTCTTCCTCCTGCCTTTAGGGTATATAAAAAAATATGGAGTTTCTGCACCAGGACAGCAAAAGTGTAAAAAAATAAAATTTAAAAATTAGTCGAACAGAGGCCTGTTAGTCAGTTCTTGTTGGGGTCCAGGGTTTTTGAATGGTGGGGCTGCTGTCTCACTTTTGTCCACCAGAGGGCGTCCTGAGGTTTTGCCTGGAGGGTTGGTCTACAGCTCCTGATCCAGCGCACCTGGTGCCAATCTCGTCAGCTCCTACAGGTGCTGGTCATAAAATTAGAATATCATGAAAAAGTAGATTGATTTCAGTAATTCCATTTAAAAAGTGAAACTTGTATATTATATTCATACATTACATACAAACTCATATATTTCAAATGTTTATTTCGTTTAATTTTGATGATTAC
>NC_051448.1:16501865-16508391 GCF_001649575.2 Kryptolebias marmoratus | reverse complement strand
CCCCCCCCCCCCCCGGTCCGGACCCGCTTCCAACCACGTAAGCTCCATCTGACTCCGTCTTCAGAAGATTCCTGCTGAGCTTGAATTGAACTGACCGGTCCTCCTGTGCTCAGAGACCTGGTGTGTGCCGTAGAGGAGATCCTGGACCTAACACCATCACTCACCTTCCTGTTTAATTTCTTTATAATAAACCTCTCACATTTAAGCCAGTGTTCTTAGTTGTGTTCTGCATGTGGGTACGAAAATTAGAATCCAACATGACAGTTCTGGCATCATCCAGCCCAGCCACCTCACTCTCCTCCTGACTGACAGCGCCGGTGCTGCAGTGTTGACCCCGCCTGGACACACGGGAGCGTCGAGAAGAAAATAAATAAATAAATAAGCCCCCCCCTCCCCTCCCAAGGGGGAGCCGGTGAAAGTGACAGAATGTTCCTGCAAGACGGTTGTGCCGAGGGGGAATGGAACAAAGGGCACAAATGCTCTGTCGCGCGTCTCATACGCATGGATACGCAGTCACACCTGTCCCCGTGATCAGCGCCGAGCTAATTAAAGCAGGACGGGCTGAGAGGAAACTAACTCCTACTGTAGGCTCCATAGATGTAGAGCATCGGTGCAGAAGGGACTCGGACATTTTAGGCTTTGCTGTTCATGTATTCAAAGGATGCAAGACATCTACTTTCCAAGAATCTAAATTAACTGCTTTTCTTTAGAGTACCTTATCTCTAACACGAAGTTAGGCACTGCATTTGTTAATGAAATATGTTCATTTAAAGCTTTGGTGACCAGTTAAAGGAGTTCCCTGGAAAGGTTATGAACACTTAATATCTTACCTGCTGTAGATAGCTCTTTGAATGACCTCAGTTTGGAGGAATAGTTCAGTTCAGAGCAGATAGACAAGCTAATAGCTAGTCCAAGCCGGGGTGAAGGCTGAAGTGGCCTGAGGTCACTCAGGCTGCATTGGAAGTGCTACAGCTAGCTGCTACTGCTATTTCCATGCATTTGATCAAATAATTCTATACAAAAAAGGAATTGTGTGATACAGAACTGACAGCGATGTAAAGGGTTATAAATCAGGGTTAGCTCGAAGCGCTGTCAGACCTTTGAGAATGGAGCTGTTTTACTTGTCTTCAGCTTGCTAATCTGGTCGGAACTTCGACCGAATAGATCTGTACCTCCGACAGCAACCCAGGAGCTGGAGCTGGAACAGGACCAGCTTTTCCTGTCGGCTGGATGCCCCCACCACCACCACCACCACAGCTAACGGAACATTGCCCTCGGTGAAATAAAAAGATACAGCCTCAGATATTTTTTTGTCAAGTGCCTGACTTTTGTAGACTCACGTAGTTCTTACCTTGCCGCTGCATGTTCAAATATTTACTTTTCTAATACGTTCAGCTCTGATTAGTTCTTTGATGCTATTTTTATTTGCCTGCTATTTCTTCAAACTGAAGTCATTCGGGGTTATCTACAACGGGTAAGATAGTAATTAAACGTAGTCTCTCTGAAAAAAAAAAAAACTAAATTATTTTAATGTTTTTATTTAAATATGTCCTACTAATGTAGCCATTCTTTTTTACAGTCCACTCTCTGCTTAAAAAACTGAGGCAGTCATATGAAGTCTATCATCCTTTTTAGGGTGCGTTTACACGTGACAGTCCCGTAGACTCGGTTATTTGGGGACCAAAATTGCCACATTTGTTCCATTTTCAGCTGCTGCGGTTCGTATTTACGCTGCACCGAGTCAATCGAGCCAAACCCTTTGAGCGACCTGTTCCCCCGCTCGCCTGTGGTGGCGCCGCATCCAGTACTGCTGAAGAAAACAACACAAAAATGCCTAAAGAAGACGCAGAGCGCAACTTCCTTCTGATGGAAACGTAAACAACAATGGAGCTGTGTCAAATTTGAGCGGTTTTAGGATTTCTGTTTTGTCTGTGGTACATGTGGCTAAGAAAACACGAGCCATTTCTCCCAGGTGGTGGTAGAAAGGCGCGTTTGTTTTAGTTGTGTTTACCCAGAAGGCCCTGTGCTGTAGTCCACTTCCTGCTTTTGGATTGGTCTCCAGTCCACTTGCGTTCACATATGCATTTGAAAGGCGCTGGAGTTCACTTCAACCGAACCGAGACCGAGGTTTTTAGGCAGACCAGAGTTCGATTGCGCGTTCACACCTCCCCAAACGAACCAGACTTTCTAGGCAAACAAAACTAGAGTTTAGAGTAAAGCAGACTAAACATGGCTGCTGTGAATGCACCCTCACTCTACGTTTTCTTTGCATCACAACAATCCCAGACTTTCGCATGCACGAACATCTGGAGCGTACGCAACTTCAGCAAGAGCCCGACTGTGTCTGAGGAGCTTTCAGATGACGGCACATCAAAGAAGTCAACTAAAGACGGGAACTGTCGGAGCCGTTTTCACAGAATGGACTCAAGTGGGTAAACGTCTGAATCGTTGGAGCTCTTTATTTAGATCAATTTAAACGTTTCCAGCCACTAACATGCACAGTGTAAAGAAAAAAAAAAAAAAAAAAAGCTCTCAGAAGGTTTTATTTTTTTGTTGCTGCTTGATGATAATTCACAGCAGTCACATATAATAAACATAGCAGCACCCAAAGGGGCATTTTAGGGCCCAAAGCTTCCATCATAGGCACTCAGGGCAAAGATACAAATCACTAAATGTCTGCCTGTGGATGTGTGAGCTTCCTGTTGAATGGACAGACGGGACTTTCCAAATAGGATAAAAACTCAGGGAGTGTCTCACCCTGTCATCACAAAATGACACACACACACACACACACACACACACACACAAGAGGGAACGTACAAATCTACATGCTCCCGGGGGTAATGAGCACTGATTTAGCATCAGCATCTGTCTGCAGCTGAGTGTGGCTCGCTGGTAACTGTGGGTTTGGACGCGCTCCAAATCTGCAGGGTTTGGTGTTGTGATAGAAACTAGTAACACGCTAGTGTGTTCTAAAAAAAAAACCACACACACACACACAGACATGCTTAGCAGCTTTAAAACTCAATTTTTTTTTTAAAGTGAGGGAGGGATTAGCAGAAATCCACATTGTCCAAACGTAGCATTTCAACCCAAAGCCCCGAGAGGTACGATTGAAAAAAACGAGCGGCACATCGGAAAAGAATGCGCGTAAACCACTTCGCCTAACGCTTCCTGGCACGGAAAGTGAAAAAAAAGGCAGGCCCACGCCCTTAAAGAAAACTGCCTGTCCGGGTTCAGCCCTGGGGGGGCGAGCCGAGAGCAACCGAACACGACGGCTGTTTATCTAATCCCCGGGCGCGAGTCGAGAGCCTGAGTCACTTTGAAAACCCTCCTCCCAGCAGGGTCTGTTTTTGTTGAGATTTCGCAGCAAACATCCGCCTCACGCGGCCACCATAATTATACACGGGAGCAACAGAGCAAAACAAAACAGGTTTCATCGTTTATGAACACATTAGAGGGTTCTTTTTATATACAGGCTTGGCTGTGTGGAGGAAATCAGAACAGTACGGTCTTCTTCTGGAGTGACTTTCAAAAGTGTTCAAAAACTCCAAATCATCATAAAATGAGTCAGGACCACCTTTTGTAACGTGATGCTTCAATTTAACGGTCTTCATGTGTTTAAAAGGGTTTGACGACACCACTCTGGTAACTCACTTGACATTTGGAGACGTGAAAAATGCTAATTTGCTGCCTCTAGTTGTGCGGTAAGGAGATCCTGAAATATTCAAGGTCAAGAAAGGCGTCAAAAGCTCGTCTCTGTGTTTGCAAAACAACTTGTGAGCCACTGGCTGAACACTCCCAGAGAGTAACCACTGGGTGCACACACAACTGATTCGCTGTTGGAGTCAACCCAGTTCAAGACGGCCGCCGCTGTTAATCGACCTCGGCTGTAACTCTGTGTCTGCACTCCGTCTAGTTTTTAAACTCGGTTTGTCGTCGTTCTTTTAGAGGATCTCTTGAAAAATGACGAGTTCTGAATCCCCGGTGCTAGCCGTTGCTGTAGGTCGTGTGTTTACCAGGGCATGAGTCTGCCGATCTTGGTCCATCTGCTCTTCGTCATGAAGAAACCGACGACGGGATCGGTCACGGCACCCCAGACTTTACCTATGAACAACACCATGGAGGCCTGGACGGCGTTGATCTGCGGAGCGGGACAGAAACAGAAGCTGTCATTTCCTTTGCACGCGAGAACCAGGGGTGCACTCTTTCCCTACACTCCCATGCACTGTATTTTGGTCCACCACCACCACCAAAAGGGCTTACCTGAGCTACGTCAAGCAGGTAGATTTGCAGGAAGAAGGCCGTGGCGCTGGCGGCCACCTCCTTTGGAGCGCCGCCGATAGCGAAACACAGTTTGTTGCATACTGACAACTTCTGGCTCAGGTTGGTCTGTGGAGACAGGACAAGAGAAATGAAGATCTTGCTTTTTAATTTGATCCTACTTGTTATCAATTCTGACCACCTTTGATCTCTAGCTCCAACTGTGTTTGACCTAATTTAGGTGACTGATGACAAAAAAAAAAAACATCCTATTTTTGTTCACCAAGGTGTTTTTTATCACAGCGGATGGAGGCGATTCTGACAATATTGCGAAATGATGCTGTTAGTTCAAACAAGTGCGATCAGGTGAAAAAAGGTTAAAAAAGGTCACAGTGTAATAACACAATCGACTTTCAGCCACAAACCCTACATTGTTCCCTCTTTTACTATGCGGGTTGTTCTACTTTTGCGCCTTTTTCCATTTTATTTTCACTCTTTTCTTTCGTTTTCACCTTCTGTTTGTGTTAGGTTTATGCGCTGGATCATTGTGGTTATTTTCAGGCCGCTTAATCACTCTGTTCAGTTTGTTGCTCACACCAAACATAACAGAGTGATTAACTCGGAAGAAAGATTCAGTTTCCGATGTTCCTCCACACTTCAAGTTTGGTCGAATTTCCCTCAGCTTCACACACAAACGCAAGTTCGTATTTCAGCCGCATGACTTTCATTCATGTCTGTAGCGTTCCCCTGACCCTAACCTAAACTCAGTTAACACTTCCTTAGCCCTGAACGTAGAAACGAACCCATAAATTATGTTACACTGAATTAGGACTGGGCTTTGTTCCCCATTAGGGCCACAGATTCTTACAACAGTAGGTGATTATACCAGAAAAGGACCTAAAAATGGTGACAAAAACCAGGTGTACATATACAATTTTCATTTGTAACCATCTTTAGGAGCAAAAAAAACTTTCTGGCACAAACTTGGAGCAGTTATCTTTTGTCTATTTATATATTTGTCGAACTGTAGCATGTAAAATTGTTTAAAGACAACGTAATCCAACAAGAGAAACCGCATTTTCAGCGAGAACGCTGACAGCTGAATGGCTCTGCTCTGGAACGAGTTGAAGAAGCTGAAACTGAGTTGTTAAAGCTAACAGAAGCAGAACACTAGCTAAAAGCTAACAGGAGAAAAGCACTCACTAAAGGCCAAAAGTACCAAAACGCAAGCAAAAAGTCTAAATGTAGCAAAAAGCCAGCTAAATGTTAAAGTAGAAAAAGGTGCCTAAAGGTTAAAGTAGCAAAATGCAAGCTAAAATCAGCAAATGTTAGCTTACACTGAAAATTAACAAAAGGCAGTCTAAACGTAGCAAAAGGCCAGCTAAAAGTTAAAGTAGAAAAAGGTGCCTATAAGTTAAAGTAGCAAAAGGCTGGCTAAAAGTAGCATATTGTTAGCAAATGTTAAAATTATTAAAAAAAAGCTTATCTAAGCAGCAAAAGGCCAGCTAAACGCTAAAGAAGCAAAGAGGCAACTAAAAGTTAAAAGTAGCAAAATGCGAGGTGAATGTTTCATAAGATCAGCTAAAAGCTAAAATTAGCTAAAGGCTAGCTAAAGGTAGCATAGGAATGCAAAAATAGAAGAAGTTGTTCAATTGCAAACAATGTCCAAAATAAATAAATAAATAAATAAAACAGGAAAAGGAAGCTAAAAGAAATTGTGACTGAATGAAGAGAAACGAGTGGATCTATAGTGTCAGAGTTACAAGTTTAAAATAAATCTCAAGGTTTCTTTTACGCAATAAAGAAACTTCCCCTTTTGTTTTTGAACAGAAATGGTTTGCAAGCCAAATATGAAATGTGAATTTGCCTACAGTTGCAGTGTAGGCAAAGAATAATGCCAGAAAAGCAGTTCAGATAGGTTTGTTTTGTTTTGTCTTTTTTTACATTTTAAAGCAACGTCTCAAATGTGTCACCGTGTTGTGATTCACGTCGCAGAATCTGGAAAACAAACCTTTCTCCTCAACCAACACCAATGATCGTCATGTGTCATTGTGTCACTGTGCGTGACGTGAGCTGCACTCCCGTGGGACAAACACACACACACACACACACACACAATCCTCCAACAAATACGGTTTGAATTCAGCGGCCTGATCCAGCTAAACGGCAGGTTCCTGCAGCAGACAGGACAAAAGTGCCTTGATAAATGTGCCCGTGTGGGTTTGTGTTCAAAAAAAGGATCTGAAGTACAACCCCCCCCCAC
>NC_051448.1:16498645-16501301 GCF_001649575.2 Kryptolebias marmoratus | reverse complement strand
GGGGGTGGGGGGAGACAATTACCAGGAGGGGGGGAGTAATTATTCAATCGCGAGACAAGCGGGGTCAGAGGTAAGTAAAGGCTTCAACTTCAAGACTCGCTCTTCTTCCACTCTCACTGCAATTACGCCTAATTGGAGAGGCGCGGGGGGGGCACAAAAAAATCAAAGTCTTTGGCGTCTGGAGAGAGGGCTGCTTAACTGATGATGTGCAAAAAAAAAAAAAGAAATGCGCTCCCCTGCCTGTCTCTAAACACTTCTACTTCTCCCACCAGAATCTCGCCACTCAATCTTTCATTATTGGATTCTCCTCATCAGAAGAGGATAAACAGGATACACACACACACCACCCCGCCACTGTCTGGATGTGCAAACATAACCTCATTTCCACACGCCGCGCAGACAGACGAGGGGAAGACAGATGAATTCAGAAGCAGAGAAGGGGATGGATAAAGTGTAGCCTCCGAGGCTGGTTAATCCTCAGGCTCTGACAGGAATCGGTCTTAATTACGGCTGAGGATAATTAAAGACAGCAGGAGGGGAAAAGAAAAAAAATTAATTATTTCACCACTTCAGTGGAGGATTTCCCTGACAATTCTAGTTGTCATACCACAGATTCCACTTTTGTGAGTTGACAAGCAGCTTCAAGTCCTCTACGAAGATTAGGAGCAGCATTTATTACTGTAAAAATGTCCACTGGCAGTCCTAAATATGCTGATTTTAGAAGCACTTTGGTCCTTTTTTTGTAGGAAAACTTCCCATGCTTTGGCTTTGAGGGGAAACTTTGCAAATAATAGTTTTAAAATTGCTTCACAACATATCAAACTCGTAAACATAATAAAAAGTAAGGAAATTTGTATTTGGTTAATTATTTCTTCGCTGTCACAATGCTTCTCGACAATAAATCTTAAACCGTTGGAAAGCCTGTTTATTTCCCCTTAACTGTATATATTTCATATGTAATATCTAACTTTTATTCATTGGGATGACTTTTGTTATTAATTGGCACAAAATAAATGAAGTTGAATTAAATGGTGCCATATTTGTGCCAAATGCCACCAAACAAGAGTCAGTAGCAGAACAAGCTGTTTCGTAAAAAAAAAGAAAAAATTGGCAAATTTTTCATGCGCGCTACCCACAAACTCAGTTCCGCTGCTCAATCCACAAATGCATTTTTCTAGCAAATGTGGCTCCATTTAAAGGGGAAATAAACAGGCTTTCCAACGGTATAAGATTTATTGCCAACAAAGAAACAACTGACCAAACACAAATGTCCTTACTTTTTGTGCTAAGTTTATTTTTGTCAATCAGACGGACCCTCACTGCCCTAAATGCCCAAAGCTGATTTAGATAATAATGGCTGAAATCATAAAGTACACGGAGAGGGTTGTGATGATAGTAGAAAGTGCTGAAAATGGTCATTTAAGCCATTTAGTGGTGCTTAATTTTTGCTTTATTAATAAAAAAATAAAAACATGTTCATTTTTGGTAGAAATGAAAACCTTTCAAACGTTTTAAACTATTTTTAGTGTTTTTAAAACAAACCTTTTTATATAAATTTTAGCTAATTGGACAGAAAAGCCTGTTCACTGACATGATTTGACAGCAAAACAACATTTTTTCCCATGCACTTAGCGCCGCAGCACGCTTGGTTTCAAGGTAAGCCGAGAAACTGGAACAAAACGAAAACCGTTAAGATGCCTTGTCATCCTCGGGGAGCTTAAAAACAACACTGCAGGTGTAACAGAGTCTGTTTGTTGGCCAGATGTAATGTTTTCATAACCCCAACCAAGTAGTTTTCATTGTCTAAATGTATTTCTTGCCAGCATTTATTCCAACAAGCAAACCAAAATGAGTGGAAAAAAGGGTCAAAAGTGTGGCTTTTAAGGTCAAAATCTGACCAACAAGTTGTGTGACTGTCTAACAGCTACACTCCTTTTCCAGTTTGCTTTTCTAAACTTTATTGAATGTATTCAAACGCTTATTTAACTCCCACATTCCAGAAGAGACAAGGTGTTTCTTTGGAACAATGATCTCATTATCAAGGCTGTCACCTTAAAAGGGATCCTTCCCAGTGACTCATTTTGAAGTCTTACAAACGATGAAGTGCTGGATATTTGATAGACGTTCGGCAGAAACTGAACAGCTGCAGAACCTGTTTCATCGGGTGATGCGGCGCCGTTTCACACAAGGCCCCCGAGCCGCGGCAGATGAGTGACTAACTGTCGCCCTGGCGAGTGACGGCATTCGATACGTTTTCTGCAAAATATGCGTCCGCCTCGTAAAGGGACAACACATCGTGTTCAGACTTGGCTGTCTGGACCACTTTTTATTTCCTTTGTTCAGCAGCCTGCGGGCCATGAGCGCACGACGAGAACTGGTCAGACATGTACGATTCCAAGAAGATGTCTACACGGGAGCACCTGTATCGACTTTTCTGCATCAATAGAGCCTTTCCAGATGTGTAAGCTGCCCAGGCCACAGGCACTAATGCACCCCCATACCATCAGAGAGTCCGGCTTTGAGCTGTGAGCTGATAACAGACTGGATGGTCCCTCTCCTCAGAGCAGTTCTCCTCTCTGTCTCAGTCCGTTTGAAATGACCTGTGGTCCAGAGGAGACAGCAGAGGTTCTGGATGGTGTTCACTCATGGCTCCTTC
>NC_051448.1:16438645-16496145 GCF_001649575.2 Kryptolebias marmoratus | reverse complement strand
ATCTGGCCTAATGCAGCCGTCTCTTTCGGAGTGCGCCATTGTTGTGCATGGTCATTAAAAAAATAAACCTAAACCTGAACAGAGTTGTTGTTCTCATAAAATAAAACTGTCCATCCAACAAGCTGAAGGATTCTCCAATTGCTGCCGTTTTAGAATTTGTCCAAATGGACGCGCTGTCCTCCCAAAGAGATCTTTTTATTTGCCATTTCTTACAGTCTCCTCGTAAAGTCGACAGCACGCCAGGCCTGTATCGATAAGGTTACTAACTATTGCTGACTATTAGACAGAACATCACTTCAGAAATGACCAGACTATCCTTTTAAGATGAGGCGTTGGACAGAAGCTCGCAATATACTGTGTGAGATTGTGCCTGTTGGCATTTTCAAGGTTGGTTTTCGCCTATAAAAACACTTGCTTCAAAGACGATATGCATTCCTTCAAGGATTGCCAGACCTTTTATTTTATATTGCGCTCAACTATATTTACTGTTTGTAGATTTATGAGATATGATAAACTAGAAATAACACTAAAAACTGACGGGCAAATGACAAATTCTGGCCGACTGAGCATTTATAGCACCATATATTCGAGCTATCTGTGAGGTTTCCCAGCAGACACTGTAAATCTGACTCTGAGGTCCAGCCGTGCGCTGCGTGATGAGTGAGTAGACTGCAAAGTGTGCGTTCTGTCCCTTTAATTGTACCGTACGTCTCACTGTAAAGTCCCAACATGGGCCAGGAGAAGGAAGGTGTCAGGGTCCTATTGTTTTTCTGAGTAATTGCTTTGCATGAAAACAACAACAACAACAACAGAAGGCTTTTTCTTCCCCGTTTGGAGAAAGGAATATAAACCACTCTGTTAGATTTATGGGCTCCATTACATGCGATTTATGACACAAGGAAGGTTTGCTTCGTTCTGTGGAAGATGTTTACGCTCCACGGTAAACCCCTCATCATGGCGTGGCGGGCAAAACATGTCGTGAAGGCTTCAGCTGCTGAACTCAGACCTCTCTTTAAAATTCCAAGTACGCGAAGCCTTCTGTCGAGAAAAAGAAGAAGAAAAAAAAATGACCACAAAAGCCAAAAAGGTCAGGCGTGTGACCTGCTTTAAAGCGTGGGGGGAGGAAAGCTCGCCTCCCGACGAGCCAAAGGGTCGTTTTGGAGAGGAGACGTGGAAGTTAAAGGGAAAGCGATTCCCTGCACGCTTAGGCTTATTAAATATGTAGCACAAAGGAAACGTGTTCTCTTTACCTCCTTAACCAGACCCCCCCACCCACCACCCTTTCAGGAAAACTGATAGCATTCCAGACAGAAAACAACACACTGTATATGTGTTTTCTTCCTGCTGAGTGTCTCCCTCTGACCTTCACCGTCCTGAGGATGTCAGCTCATCCTCAGCCACAAGAGATCCCTCTCCTCCCGCCCNTCCCGCCCCCCGCCCCCCCTCCGCCACCTCACTCTGAATATTTGAAGATGGATAATGGTGTTTGGCTTCTTCCTGAGGCCAGGAAGGAAGCTCAGTGACGAAGACGAAGGAGCATGACGCATTTTGTTGTGAGTGAGAAAACAATCAAATAAGAAAAATTCCCACCCACTGCACTCCGAGTGAACTGAACCAGCTTTCCAGATTGGACTGACCCGGTGTTAAACTCCAAAAATGGCGCTCACAGAGTGCCACGTGGTCCGTTATGACCAAGACAAGACATAGATTTCTGAATAGTTCTTTTATTGTGGCGGTGTTGCACATCGGCTTGAAAAGATGCAGCTTCCTGTTCCATTTTCTTTGTTTATTCTTACGTCCTCTCCGTTGTGTGAATGCTGATTTAGCATTCTTGTTGTCTGAAGCCCATCAGGACTAGCCATTAGCTCTTCAGATCCATCAGATCTGTTTCTCCTGAGGTCATGTATTCAACTGTCTACTCGATGTATATTCTTCAAAATCTTTCCACAGAACCCCACATTAGATCTCTCTGAGATGCAGTCCAGAAGCCTACCACCCTGCATGTTTTAACCGTCTCTCTGCTCCAACACATCTAATTAAAACAAATGGGTCATTAACGGGCTTTTGCAGAACCTGATGAGATGCTGAGGCCACTCATCCATTCCAATCAGATGTGTTGGAGGAAGGAAACGTCAGCAAAGCCCTGAGGTTCAGGGTTATAGACCAGTTAAAAATCTTTAGAACTAATTCAGCATGTTGAATCTGCTGCAGTCAAAGAACTATGCAGGACAAAAACACAAAATCTAGAGGGGCAAAATATCAAATGCAACTTCAACAGTCTGCGATTTGTCAGACAATCCTTAGCCGCACATCTGCACCCTGAAATTTGCAAAAAGTTACGAATGGATTTATAGAAAACTCTCAGGAAAACGTCAAACACGGCACAAGGAGCAAGGGATTAAAGTTTAATGCTGATCTGGTCAAATGTCAAGGTCAAAGGTCACAGGTAATCGTGTGCTCTAACTCTATAAAGTAGGAATGAAACTGCACACCTCATGGGTCAAGGATGCCTATTGATTTCAAGGTCATGGGGTCAAAGGTCAAGGTCACAGGTGACCTCTTTGTTACCCCGCCAGGGAGGTTATGTCTTCGGTGTTTGTTAGCAAGATGACATAAAAGCTAATAATGAACAGGTTTAGATGACATTTTCAGGAAATGTTGGGGTCGTCACAAATAAAAATAAAACAACTGATTAAATTTTGACGGTGATTCAGCTCATGATCCGGAGTGCTTCTAGACATTTATTTTTTGATTTTGTTTCACATCTAAATTAAAGAACGTTTTAGAAGCTTCATTGTTCTCACACACACCGCAATAATAAAAAAACAGTATACTGACTGTCACATGACACTTTGCATTCGGCGTGTTTATTCGGTTTACCTCAAACTATAAGGGGAGCTAATAATTTATGGTTCACACAGCACACATTTTCAAGGATTTTATTGAATTACATCATGATTTATGATATGTTTGTCTAGAATTCAGTCAAACAGCAGAGCTGACATTCTTGACACCCAGTACCCCCATAAAACAAAGGCAAATATTCACAAAAAAAGAGATGAAATCACAAATATCCTGAAAGAATAACAAAAAAAAAAACAACAACAAAAAAGGCAAAAATCATAATACTGTGCAATCAAAACAACATTTTATAGTAGAACTGTAAACTTAATCTATCAGCTCCTTTTTTTATAAAAACTGCAAACAGTGCATAAAAGTAGTATTCAGACTTTGGGAAGACTTTATAGTAGTTGCATTGTGGGTGTGTGAGGGGGGCGAGGGGGGAGCAGGGGCGGGTCACTTGTTTGCCTTTACTGCAGTTTGGGGGTTTTGAGTTGATCTATTTTCAGGTAAACTCTGTCCTCCAGAGGCCAGAAGACAAAGAGAACACTGTCAATAGCACTTTGTGACCAATCTGGTGGGACATGAGCTGCAGCAACAACGCTGTGGAGGGGAATTAAAAACCGTCCGAGGCGGCACGAACTGCACAGGAAAGAAATGTTTCAAGTGGCGGGGAACGGCAGAGGAACTGCTGCCGGGGGCAAGCGGGACAACGCGAGGCATGCCGTGCGAAACTCAGGGACCGGGGTTTGGTCAGGAGTGTCCGAACAGAGGCTGTGTGTTCAGGGGTCTCTGGACAATGACGGCATGGGCCAGGTCCGCCTCTTCCAGGCTCAGCTCTTTGTCGGCGAGCTCCCGGAAAGGGAGGGACGTCGTCAGGACGAAAGGCGGGCAGTTTCTCTGGCAGCGCGTCACGAAGTCCTGAACATCAGCGACCCTGAGGCAGAGACAGAGCTCACAGATTAGAAAAAAAAAAAAAGGGGCACAAGGAAGCTGAAATATATCTCCCGCTAAACACGCCTGCTCCGTCTCAGAAGCACTGCATTCCCAGTCTAACACCCACCGTGACACGTGATTTCATCTATTATTAACACAAACCCAGTGTATACAAGCGATCCTATAGCAGCCCTGCCCCTCCGCACACTGAGACTAGCTTAAGATTGGAGGGGCTCAGCCCTCTCTATCCTTTAGCCTGTTACATAAATACTGCATCGGAGTTATGCAATCTCTCGCTGGGGATTTTACAGATCCACACTGCTGCTAAAACTCGGATTATCTTCTCTTTTTTCTTGTGCCCCACGCAGCTTTAGAACTTCATCAGACTAGAACAAAGCTTTGTGTAATCCTAAACATCAGTACAACAACAACAAAAAGCAAAAAACAAAACAAAAAAACAACCTCAACCTTTAGCTGAACTACTTATTTCCTGCGATGCTCGAGATTACAGGATTTACAGACAGCGCAGCAGGAGCAGGGAGTGTGAAGACATTCCCGGTGTAAAGTCATGGCCCCGCGTGTGTGTGTGAGGTGGTGTATTCAGGCCTCAGCGATGGGATACACACCGATGTGATAGGTTAAACCTCTGAACCAGTCTCCTGCCGTCAGCCAACCAGATCTGCAGGGAGGTAACAGGCAGGGAGTGGTCTAATGTTACCATGGGAATAGGAGGAGATTCTCCGTCCTCGTGCACAGATGGCGACCTGGCCACGACTCTGGGTGCAACGCTGGGGATGGACGGGGGAATAAACAACAGATTAACCACCAGCTCAGAGTGTCAACAGCTTGCACAGAGTGGATTATTATTTTTATAAATATATATATATATATATATATGTATGTATCAATAATCTCTGGTAATGTTAAATGTTTTTATTTTCTTTTTGAACTGTTTGGAAAAGCAGGTATTCATTGAAAACACTGCGAAGATGAGATGCACCTGATCAGATTTGCCTCTTATTGTTTTGATGTATGGATTTACAGTGACACCTAGTGGTGTGAATGAATATTACACAAATAAGGAACAGTTGAAAAATTAGACAATATCAGTTCAATGAGTCTGTTTTCTTTCTGTGATATTCCATGCTAAATAAACTAAAACAGGGTAA
This sequence comes from Kryptolebias marmoratus, assembly GCF_001649575.2. Lineage (NCBI taxonomy): Eukaryota > Metazoa > Chordata > Actinopteri > Cyprinodontiformes > Rivulidae > Kryptolebias > Kryptolebias marmoratus. Next base: position 16,491,199 of record NC_051448.1, on the reverse strand, counting down.
GATTATAAATTTAATTGATTAACTAATCCAAACATAACCCCGCCACGTAACAGAACCGTACCTGCCCAGTCGGTATCCTCGCCCGCTGAAGGGGTGAAAAGCCGCCTTCTTGTGAATGTAGTTTTCCTCGGTCATGTCCTCCACGCTGATCTCCAGCTCCTCCTCCTCAGCTCTGCTCTCCCACTCTGCCGGAAGCTCCCTGGGACAGAACAGAGCTCAATAAAACAAAGGAACTGCAGTGACGGGATTATGCTTCATCTGCTGCTGGAAGTCTTGTTGCGGTCTGAGACAAAGATGACTTTTTTTTTACTGCAGATTTTCTTTTGACTGCAAGATGAAACAAATGGACAGCAGCTAGAAATGACAAACATGTTACACGTGAACAAGAATTTGTCCGTCTCTAAATACAGTCTAACCACAATAAGGTGACTTTATTTTTATCACCAGCAGCCAAAGGCAAAAAGGTGATAATATATGGTTGTGTCTGTGTTCATTTGCCACTAACGTTAGCAAAATATCTCATGAACAGTGGACAGATTTGAATAAAACTCAGAAGGTAATCACTGGACGTACATCTACAACTGATTCGATTTGGAGTCACCACAGATAAGCAGCATTTACTGACATGAAAATGGCTACAACTGAGCCAGTTTTATAGATATTGAGCTAAAATCTGGTGTGATAGTAACTTTGAGTCATCCTTGACACATACTCCGAACACGTCACATGAGACCGTACATCATATAATTTACGAGGTTTGACCAAAATGGTTACAACTCCCTTCTCAGCATCTTAATTTAAAACTCTGAAAGCATAAAAGCAGGAAGGCCTTTAATAACTGAAGGGGCTCATCCCAGGATCACAGCACAAGCTGCGAATTCTGGCGTTACCAATTCTTTGCATCCCAGGAATTTCTACGGCTCAGACAACTCACCCTCTTTTGATAGCATCCAGGAATTCTTGATTCTCTGGCACGGAGTAGCTGCGAAAGGTTCCGCTGTTCACCGTGAAGCCGTCCTTCCACAGCCTCACCACCATCTCCACCTGGGGGAACAAAGGTCAGTATGGAACGATCCGGCCGCTAAGGAAGAGCGCCGAGTCGACTCTGCGTTGGTCTGATCGGTTGTGATCAGCCACGCTAACGACACAAGAACTATGCAAGCTATGACAAACTGAACAGCTCTGCTGAGTGACGGCCTTTAACCTTGGAAGTCCCTGAAGCGTCATAACAGATCTTCTCCACCTCGTCAAGGAGGTCTTCTACCGAGAAGCTTCGACTCATTGGCACCTCTTCTTCATTCTTCTCACTGGCAGCCCTTTAGGAAATAAATACATCATATTTCTCTTATAAGAAGGTACGTAGCGCACAATCAGCAGACATAGGGTTTATTGTTTCCAAACATGAAATCAGGCATTCAAACCACCCAAGAAGGCTATTTTTCTAAAAGTCAAAATGAGGAAAATGCTTTTTTTTTTTTTTTCTTTGACACGTAGCTGTACATCTAGTAAGAGATTAGGGTTAATTTTCTGTTGTTTTCTGAACAGCAACTATGTTAGTTAAGCAATGCAGGACCCCTGGACCTACCTCAGCTAAACAGTTTAATTAAATAAATTTAAAATGTATACTCTTAGCAGTCACTTACCACTGTTCGTCTTTCTCCGCCCCCCCAGTGTCATTCTCCTTCATGACGCTCTGTGTTTCCCATCTGAGAGAAGCACACACACACACACACACACACAAAGATGCTTGAATGAAAGGCAAGTTTCACCTGTCATGAAAAAGGCTCCCTCTGAATGCAGTTTTTGCAGTGTCCAATTTTTGTTAACCCACAAACACAAAGGTCTGACGAAACTCAACAAAACCGCACTAAATTTAGGAGTGAAAAGGAAGCAGAGAGAAGAAAAAGCCTACACAACCTGCCTCTTTCTCAACAGATTATGTATGGCTATGCTTACATAAACATTCTTCCACCCAAAACTGCAAACAAGATCATCCATGTTAAATATTGTTATTCCATAAATTCCAGATGAAATCTCCAGATTGTCTTTATTTTTTTTCCTTATTTGATCAACGGGTAAACCTTTTCATTGTCATCATCCAGATCATTCTATAGTTTTACTTTATGTACTGAGATACAAATTACAAATTAATCCCTTGCAAATTACCATTTAAAATTAAATCCCTATAGCCGGATCTTGATACAAATGAATGTCGGAAATTATTTGAATATTTCTTTATAGCTCTGTGCATGACAAACAGAACTTTTAGGGAGACTAAATCTTTAAATTTCATTGAACAGACTCGAACAAGCTGTTGGTGTTTTCCAACATTAACTTTATTGTAAACTGTTAGTTTTTTTTTTTTTTTGGTAACACAAACAAAAGTTTATTATTAGTCGCATAAGATAAAAGAGGGTTGACAATCTAAAGTTAAAGGAAAGAGTATTTATTTTAAGGCGTAATAAGGGCTGGAATTTGGTCTTAGGTGCTGCGTGGGGTACAAAGACAAGTAGGAAAATGACCCGTAGCTGTCTGTGTGCCTTATTTTGCTCCGCATGTTTTGTTTGGGCCGTGCTAATTTCTGAGGTGTTCCAGGTGGTGTTGAGATTCAAAGATGTCTGTGTTTGTGTGCAGGTTTTCTGAAAACTGATGAACCTGATGTTCACCTCATCAGGTGGCTCAACTCAGCTGGAAAGCTGGGAAAAAAATTCACAGAATCAAATCCAAAGGAGAATTACAAATAAATAAATAAATAACCAGGATGGCATTTATTGTCACTTCACATGTGACATAGTCCTAACCCTGAAGCTCCAGTCCTTAACCAGAGTGAGATCTTGTTAGTCTTCAAGAAACAAACAAACAAACAAACAAACAAACAAAAAAAGCAGAGTCTAATTGCCTTCAGTTCAAGCCTTTAGGATCTCCAGGACCAACAATCATGCTTTAAAATCAGGGCCTACCGCAGCTTTAAAAGACCGGGTTACCTTTTACTTCAAGGATTTATTGGTTCAGCGTAATTCCCAACCGGTCTTATAATCACTGCCAGTGTGTGAAATTACAAAACGTGCTCACAATTATTATAGTGAGCTGTTTCTATAAATAATAGCAGATAATACATCCAGGCTGCCTGTGGCGTTATCGCTATTTAGGCAGGTGGGCGTCGAGAGCCATGGACGCTCAAAAGACACAAAAGCCAGACATAAAACATGGGTTTTTACACACGCACGGACACACAAAATGCTTATTCACATGCGCTTATCAATGGGAAAAGGGAAATGCTGAATTACCGGTCTGTGTTTTGTCGGTTAATCCTGAGCTGCACATCCGCAGCCTGGTGTTACAAGCAAGCGGCTCTTCTGCTGAGCAATACACCGTGACGTAACAGTGCCGTAAAGGCGGCGGCTGCTGTCGTAACTAGTGCCGTAAATTCAGGCTCATGTTCAGTGTATCATTTGGTTCAGAGCCGGCTCTTTTTGGCTCCCAAACGTGTAGCTTTTTCATAATTTTTAATATTATTTATTCGTAGTTTAGTTAATTAATTTTTATATAGACATATTTGAGTCTTTAATAAAGGTGATGATGATGATGATGATATTTAATGAAGTTCTGATATTTAATAACAATGTGTGAATGCATGAATGGGTAGAATAGGACTCAAAGTAAAATATTGATATACTTTTATGCACATATTTAAACTCATAAAAGTATACACCGAACAGTTAAAATCTCGGACGTATACTAATAATCAACAAAGACACAAACAATAACTCTTCCATAAATGTATGTTTAGCAAAAGAAATTGCCTAAATGTCTCACAATGATTTATTTTGACAAGGTCAATCTTGAGATTATTTAGTTCTTGCCTCGTCTGATCTTGGTAATTATGAGCAGAAAATCTAATCATGTGTAAATAAAATGAGCCACAGTACGTTGGACTTTGAGTGACTGAACAGGCATTTTAAAATCTTTCGTTGTTTTGATGCAATCACAGTTAATGTTTTACGAATTTCTGAGATTTTACCACAATGTTGAGAGTGAGATGGTGTTACGCTCTTACTTTTGAGATAATTTTTTTTTTGCAAACAAACCCCACTTACCCCCTCAAAGTTCACACTTTTTATACAGTTGCCATCAAAACGTACGCATCTTTGTCTTCTTTCACTTGGTGTGCCTCTTGTTGTTATAGGACTTATAGTTTTCTTTCATATCTCCCGCTAGAGTGCTGAGTGTGCACATCCAAACTCCCATTGACTTCCATTGTATCTGAACTCAGAAGTTTCTCTTCCAAACTGGAGCTGAACAGTCTTTTTAACTTGTAAAAATGTACACCTGTAATAACCAGGGGCTTCTGACACTTACAGTTTAGGAATGTTTCCAATACGACTAATCGTTGCTGCACCCTGACTGTTTGTTCGAGGCTTATTTTCTACTCTGTGTGTCTGCTTGTCTTATAGTTAGGCTGTCAACAAGTTAACAGACAGGTGTGGTTACCATGGCAACCCTGACGAGCCCCAGGAGCTTCTTCTGATCATTAAGACCGTCGCCATTTTATCAGCTTCGGTCGTTACAAAAGTAAGTACTTCGAAATTTAATAATTAATGCTACAGTCTGCACTTAATATTAATAATTTTCTCACATTATGCTTTTGTTTTGATGTAGTTTTGTCCCTAATTTTGTTTTATTACATATTTTGCTCTCATTTGGGCTGTTTTTCAACTTTAAGGACATCTGCTTAAAGTTTTTTGTTGATAGTTTGACATCTTGTATCATCGCTTTTATCTCTGGTTCTTTTATTTTTTTGAAGCTTTTCATTTTGACCTTTATTTTAAAAATCACCACGCTATCTTTTCTCTTGTTTATTTTATTTTTTGTAAACTAAATGTGTATCTTTCAGTGACAAATCTTTTACGAGCAGCTTAAGAAGTGTCTATGTAGTCCTGCAAAGTGCTAGTTCTCCTCAAATGCGACCTACAATGGCGCAATTTCCTCAATTATAACAGTCTTTTTATTTTATTTTTTTTTTCTCACAGTTACCACATAATAACTCGTGTGCTAATATTTTGATATTAACCCTGTCAGCAGAAATGAATGCACCTGCCGAACGGACTCAGTCGGGAGGGAGCGTAGATAGACAGGGAGCAGATATTCAGGGAGAAATGGCGCCTCGATGCTGCGCTCACTGAGGCGGTGTTTGGAGCCGGTTGGGAGAGATTCAATGAGGACAGTTTGAAGGAGGAAACATGGAGAGCACGAGGAAAAGCCCTCGGAGTCGGAGCGGTCCCTTCATCTCCTCCAGGACCAGGTCGTCATCGAGAAGGCAGCGAAACTCCGAGGAACATGTAAGCCGGTTTTCTTTTCTCTACCGGCGAGCTAGCTAGCTGGCTCCGCTGCTGCTGCTTGCTAGTTTGGCTAGCCTAGCTCTGTAGCTCTGGCCTCAAGCTGCTGCCAAGTAATGTTTAATTTGCGGCGAAACGCGAACAGCGGTCAAGCTGACACCCGCTCCGCCTCACAGGCGAGGAGTGCGAGTCCAGAACGCCGCGGTTCTCGTGCGCGTCGTTTGCGCCAAACTTATTGTGCGGCAGTCAGAACGCAAGCTAGCGACTTCAACTCCCGGCTAGCTCCAAGTTGAGTTCCCTTTGTGTTTGGCAATCTCGCCCGGCTGACTTGTTTCACCGTTGTCATCAACTGTGAGCCCCGTCAAGGAAGCCGACTGGCAAAAGTGCAGTGGCTCTACTTCAAGTCGAATTCGTGGAAATGTCGGCGCAAGTATTTGCGCCTTTTTTTTAAAGGTTTAAAGCGTTAGTTGAGCTCGCGTTTGTGGGGGGATAGCTAGCCCGACAGCTAGCTTACAGTGGGGGAAGGGAGTCCCAGGTCCACAACAGTTGGCTGGCTCGAGTCCCGTTTTTAACAAGTCTGAACTTGATGAACTTTCTGCTGCAAATAGCTCCAGGGGCCACAGTCGTGTTTGTTGTTAAATTGCGCGTTTTTATTTAAACACACGCGGGCAACTTTGCGTTTAGCAATGCCTTTCTCTGCTCCTTCGAAACATTGACTTGGTAGCTTGAGTTTGGACTGTGATTGTCTGACCCACAAGCTGTCAGCCTTTGTCTCAAAATGTAAACAATGAGAAAGTGCAAGCCGCTGGGCTCTGCATCTTCCTTTATTTCCACATTGAAGACAGCATGCAGCACATTCGATGAAAATCATTTGCACTTTTGTTGTTTTTCAAGAACAAATAAATAAAATAAGGGCAAGGACAGGATGTGGTTCAGTAAACTTAAATCATTCCCAAACGTGTCGTGGATTGCAGTCAGTGTAATTATTGCACAACAATATGTGTGTGTGTGGGTGGGTTTCAGTTTTCTATTATACTACCAAGTGTCCTTAAAAGCATTGTTTTTTAAAGCAGCCTAGTCTTTTTGTTCTACAAGTTGTCATCATCTGGTTTTGCTTAAGGATTTTCCCTCAAAAACAGAGCATGGAGCCATGGTTTCCAGATGCACCCATGTGACTGCAGCTTGAACGTTATTCCTCGCTCAGAAGTCTGCCTGATAACAAAACGCAACACGATGTGCTCCACGTCTTGCAGCGTTCGGTCCGTCTGCATCCCTCGCTGCCCGATCCAGTCGGGCGAGCCCCGTTCAGCTGGTGGTACGGGCAGGCAGTTGCCCATGACAACACTAAGATATGCTTCTCGTATCGGCAGTGAAGTTGGGCTGTGAAGGACACGGGCATCAAGGGCGTTTGTCTGCTTGATGTTTTGATCCAAGAAATATAGACATTATTGCTCACTTGTGTCCTTGAAGTGTTTTATTTTTGGAATGTGAGTTTGACTTGGTTACATTGATTGACAGGCTGTTTTTCTTGCTTTTTTTTTTTTTTCAGAAATGTGTGAAATTTTCCTTTTTCTCTCTTCACCCCTTATTTTCCCTGTGTGTTTGCTCAACAGAAGGAGCCCGGCAGTGATGCGAGCAGTCCCAGCAGTCCACGGTTGGCACCCCCTTCCAAGCGAGCGCGGAGGAAGAGGGCCTCTGAGCCAAGCTCCAGTGACACTTCCCCGTCCCCTCAGGCAAAGGGCCAGAGGGTCAGCTGGGGCATTTCCACCTACCGCACCAGGTCAGTTCTTCTGCATTTAAGTATTTTCAGACCGTGCTACGTGAACTTTACTGTGCAGCTCATTCTTTTTGTCACATTTTGTTGTAAACAGAAAACTTTAAAAAGAAAAAGAAAATCCTGTAAAAAGTAGCCAGATGAATATTTTGTATCCTGCACAGATTTCATGCATATTTTCATTCTGTTTCCAGGCTGTCCTCTCGCATCATGCAAAATGGCCACGGTAATTTGCTTCTTTTCAATTTGTCGCCTTTTGGCTGCATGCATTTGGAAAACGCCACCAAAAAAACACATCCCTTAATCTTCACTTTACCTTTTGATGCAGAGAGTGGAGGGGGGGACCACTCCCATATGAATGGCCATGTGGAGCTGAAGAGGAGCTGCAGAGTGAAGAAGAGCCAATTTCAACACCTCAATCAGAGCCTGCTGTTTGACCAGCTGGTCAACAGGTACCTGACCGTCAGAGTAGTGGCATTTTTCTTTGCAACACTGAATCAGGCAGAAAAGAACCAGTTTAGCTTCAAACGTCTAGGTGCCGTCCTCACCTGACGCCAACATCCGTCCTGCGTGATTCTGTTGCATTCGGATAGTGCTAAATGCAGATCTGAACGGCCTCAGTGCGCATTGAGGACGTCTTTATGTGTAATCTTGACCCCTTTTTATTCGTTTGGTAGTCTGAACGCAGTCCGCCGCGAGCCAAGCTGTAGGTCCTCCTATTGACAAGCAGCAGAGTTAAAAAAGACCATTTTTAGTTTTTCGGCTACAAGTGAGCTTTTAATCAGAATCTTAATACAAATGTCTGTTTTTTGGGACTTTATCAGTGTGGATTACGAAGACGCTGCACGGTGAGTTGGTCTTTAGTTTAAAGTTTCCTCTGATTGTTTATAGAGCTGACTGGACCCGCTGTGGTCAGTGTGAGAGATGACGAGCTGAGTCAATCCCAGGACAGCAGTCCGAGCACTGTTATGTCACGTTATGTTTGCCTGATGAAACGCGGCGCAGGTGTTGAATTCACAGTGAAGCTGTGTAGAGAGCAGCTGATGGCTGTCAGTGCACCGTTTTAATGTGGAGGAATTTTATGGGTTAAAATCTCCAGTCTTTGCCCTGACACAGAGCTCTGTGAGGTCACTCATCGCATTCTTCATTTATCTCCCATCGCGTCTGTTTGGTAATGAACAGGTAACTTGACATCCAGTCACAAAAATATTTTGGGGTACGCAATAAACAGCCAGGTGTGAACTGTGTCAGTCAAAGCGGTCCACTTGCTGGATGGATTTTGATGCAAGGTCTGAACAGTGCCTTAGACTTTTGTAACACAATGAGACAACTATGGAAGGAAAAAAAAATAGATTGCTACATTTTAAATGAAACTCATCTGATGTTATAAGTTTGTTCTCTGAGAACTGGGTCTCACATATTTTCAAAATATGGGTACACAGTCAAATTAGAGATGATTTATTTTTACTGAGGTTTTATAAAGCCAGTGGAGCTTACATCAGAGAGTCATGCGATCTATGTTTATTCCTCTTTCTCTGTTGGTTTATTCTGATGTTGTGTGATTCCTGTTAGAAATGAGAACCCTTCACATAAAACCAGGTAATATAGTTGTCTCATGTTCACAGAAGACAGGTTTAAATGCACAGCAGCTTCTTCTAGCATAGAAGATAAAAGTACGAGCCAGGCACGTTGCTAGTACCCACTGAACTGTTTAGTGAGCGGTCCTCAGAGTGGCTCTGCCAAGGCCCTGGTGGAGCACAGAGGAGACAATAAAGCTTGACTGTTGAGAGGAAGCAGTCTCGGGTTCCTGGCCACCCATTCTCTTGTTTATTTCTCTCCTCTGGGCTCCTGTTCAGGATCCACCCTCCCATGGCCTGACTAACGTGTCTTTTCTTTAAAATTTTTTTTTTATTCCTCCCACCTGTCTGATAATGGATTGCCTTTTTGACGTGGGTCACTGCCTGATTCACTCTAGTCCCGGGTCAGCTACCCACTGAGTCTGCAAGTCCCTGACTGTCTCCATCCTTAAGTGTGAGGTCCCGATATCCTGCTCTAGGGATAGCTGATGAGGCCGATGACCTTTCCCTGAGAATAATATCTACATGACCAACTTTGTCTTAACGCTATGCTAAATGCACGTAGCTGTACACATTACACAACAAACTGTCCATCACAGAGGAGTAAACTGTCTTGATGACGTTTCTGCACAAGCTCTTTAGGCTGTAGAAGAAAAACAACCAACCAAAGTATTGCTGTTTATTTCTCCAGTGTACGCACAGTGAACTATAAATTTCTGCTATACAAAAATAATTACAAATGGTGTGTTTTAGTAATTATTTTGTTTCTCATGTATGCCGTCTCGTGTTGCTTCCTGTGTACGAGTGCAGCACTGCTGAGGCTGTTCTCCAGGAGATGGACAACATCACCAGCATCAGGCAAAACCGTGAGGTGGAGCGACTTCGCATGTGGAGCGGAGAAACGGAGGAGGTGAGGGCAGCTCGGTGTCAGAAACGGCGCCGTTAACCCGATGCTGTGGGGTGGACACGGGTGGTAGCCTTACGTTTCCTCTCTCTCAGGAAAACATGGACATGTATTCCCGGGTGAAGCGCAGGAAATCAATGCGCAGGACATCTTACAACATGCCCGCGCACCACAAAGTCATGAGCAAGAACGAGGACGAGGAAGAAGAGGAGGAGGAGGAAGGGACAGAAGGTGTGTGTTCTGTTTAATCTTGTTTTTTAAGAAACAGTGGAGCGAGGAGCATAACATGAAAACTTTGAGAGGGGCTTTGTTTGCTTCTGAACCTGGAGTAGCAATTTAGAGCCAGAGTGGCATAAATGTATGAAGTAGGAGGAGATGCCTGCTTCAAACTACTAAACCTGCTGTTACTCACAACATCGTTTTGTTGTGTGAGATCGCACCTCTGGTCTGACTGAATTACCTCAGACACAACGCTTGCTAATAAGGCACAGGAAATTGTAGTGTAATCCGATGGGATGATTTGATCTCTGTTTGTTTTTCTCATCGAAAGTTTGAAGCCGTCACTTCTGACTTTCAGAATCACATGAAGAAGAGGAGGAGGAGGATGCCGAGGATGACGACGAAGACGACGAAGGGGACGAAGCGGAAGAAGCGGAGGAGGAGAATGACAGACCGTACAACCTGAGGCAGCGCAAGACGGTGCAGAGATACGAGGCTCCACCAATCGGTAATCGTTTTCAAACCCCGTCTTTGCGTTTTGTTAATTTCTAAAAAAAAGCTCTGGCGATTTACCGCCTTGTGTTTGCTTTCTCAGTGCCTGTGAACAGAAAGCAGAGCAACCCCTCACTTTTCGACACCCACAGATCCCCAGCACGAAGAAGCCATATAAGGTGGAGGCAACAATTAAACAGCCCTAATTTGAACACAAGTCTAAAACTGGTGTCGCATTTTCATGCAGCTCGACTAATGAGCTCTGAATCTGACTGTGAAGTGAAGCGGGCCTACGTTTCTCTTCTTTCCAGAGTGAAGAAACATGCCATTCACAGCAGTGACACCACCTCATCGTCTGATGAAGAGCGCTTCGAGCGGAGAAAAAGCAAGAGCATGACACGCGCCAGGAACAGGTATTAACTGCTTTTTTCTTTTCTATACCTCCCCCCTCCCCCCTTTCACTGTCAATTCTTTATAATAAACAGTTGGAGGTATGGTAGAGATTGTAGCTTTGGCTATTGTTTTATTTTACCATCATATCCTTAAGAGTGGGTTTAATCTCTGTGGAAAATTCCAGCTATTTAGATTTTTTTCAGTTTTCTGTACATTTAACAATCAAGTCAGAGATGTAATTCAGTCCTGTCTTTACAGCTGAGATATTACTACAAGTATGTTTGCTTCAACAGATGTTTGCCCATGAACCTTACAGCAGAGGACCTGGCTAGTGGCGTGCTGCGTGATAGAGGGAAAGTTGGTGCGAGCTTAGCAGACGTGGACCCCATGAACTTCGACACTTCAGTGAGTGGAAATGCTAATAGGATTAGCAGGGTTGTAGTCTCAAAACGTAGGCAGATTCAGTCATATGTTTTTGTGTCTTGAAATAGGCTTGTGTGGATTAGTTAAGAGTATTCATCTTACCTGCAGCACAGCAGTCAGAGCAATGTCTGTTTTGGAGAATCAGGGAGAAAGCCTCATGTTAAGGTAACATCCGCTCAGATTAGAACAGGGGCGAAAATATCACACTTTATTTTTTATGTAAAAATATACATACATACAGTGGAACTTACCAAACATGTTAACACGTGACTACAAGCTCCCTGATTTGAGAGATTATCAACACAATCTAAAATCATTTTATTGCCCACCTCTACAAGAACCTATTCAGTTACAAATCGTCTTTCCCAAAAAAAACTCAAAATGTTCCTTGCAGATTGAGCAGTTGTTGTTAAACAAATGCAGTGACAATATAAACAACTTTTATTTAAACATGTGAAACTATAAGACATCTGAGTCTTTATCTAAACCAAAAGTTTTGAGTTGTTGTAGATCAGAGTTTCTCACAGAAACTCTCCAATTCTCCAAATTGAGATGACTTTGCTGTCTGCTGCAGGTAAAATACTGACTGCTGAAAAGTCCTCCACACAATCCCAATTCAAAAAGGTCACATTATCTCTTCAGTTTTTCGTATCAGCTCAAATGAACAACAATGAATGTGCGTCTCCTTTTTGTTTAGGTGAAGTTTGACAACGTGGGCGGCCTCAGTGAACACATTCAGTCACTAAAGGAGATGGTGGTGTTCCCTCTGCTCTATCCTGAGATTTTTGAGAAATTCAAGATTCAGCCTCCCAGGTGAGGATAACTCTCTGATGGTATTTTTAAATTTTATCAATCAGGTGCTAAGCAGTGAACATGTATAGTACTTTTTACCAAAGACATAAAGTTTTATTCCCCCACATAGATGCAGAAATTAGTGAAGATTAGATATTTGAGACAAAAAGGTATTTTAAATAGTTGCATCAAAAATAGGAAAAACCACAGGGGATATATATATTTTAAGGCAGGTAATGAATTCACAAAGCAAATTACTGAGTAATTATCCTATGAACCCGTTCCCCTTTGTTTTGCTTCGTCTTTTAGAGGGTGTTTGTTCTACGGCCCACCTGGAACAGGGAAAACCCTGGTTGCCCGGGCGCTCGCCAACGAATGCAGTCAGGGAGACAGGAAGGTTTCTTTCTTCATGAGGAAAGGAGCCGACTGCCTCAGCAAATGGGTGGGAGAATCAGAACGGCAGCTACGCCTGCTCTTTGACCAGGTGAGTCACCTGGGATGGACCACGGGGATGTCAAAAACATTTGGACACTAACTAAGACATGAACCATTTCACTTATCTTATGTGCTGCATAATAATGAGAAAAACAACAATGATGTTTTTGAGCTTGATCCTGTTTTATATATGCTTTTGATCAGGCTTACCTGATGAGGCCATCCATTATTTTCTTTGATGAGATTGATGGTTTAGCTCCTGTTCGCTCCAGCAGGCAGGACCAGATACACAGGTGGGTCCGGTGGCTAAGCTGTAAGGGGTTTTCAGCTGTTGATGTTGTGTTTGGAGTTATTTTAGCTGTGAATAGCCTTAACAGCAGATGGATTATGTCATATGCCTAGATTCCATGCTTTTATATTCGTATCTTTTCTAATTCCAGTCAGTGTCAAATTTAAATCACATTGATCATTAAATCACTAAATTTAACTTATTAATTTTACTAAAACTTAAGAAATTTATTATTACTTGTTGTTAGGCCAAAGTTTAATCAGACCATGAGAGGTTTTTGTTCTTTATGTATCTGTCGTCGTGGAGCTGTAGTAAGCAGTTGATATTTTTGGCCTCCACTGTTGGTAGGCATATTTACAAACTGTGTCTGTGCACTATTTGCAGAAATAAGGCATTGTTTAATCAGTTTGGACTGACTTGTTGTCTTGTCAGTGTTGAGCTAATCCTGTTACTGTTGTTCAAATGTGTACATATGTGTGTGTGTGTTTGGCTAAAAGTATCTCTGCCAAATATCTGCCAGTTTTCCCTTTTAAACTGGCTGATATTCGATACAGTTGAATCGCAAACACCACGTCCTACGTTAATTTCCACCTTCTCCTGCTTGACAGTTCCATTGTGTCCACGCTGTTGGCCTTGATGGACGGCTTGGACAGTCGTGGGGAGATAGTTGTCATCGGTGCTACAAATAGACTTGACTCTATCGACCCAGCACTCAGGAGGCCGGGACGTTTCGATCGGGAGTTTCTCTTCAGCCTGCCTGACAAAAAGGTGAGGCTGAAAGCCACGTCGGGCTCGTCACTCGTCCTATTATGGTCATTTTTGTTGTTCTAATTGCAAATGTATTAAATGGTTTTATTAATGGAAAGAACAGGTTGATTTGAAACCTTGAATTGCACATCCAACATTATTCATTTGTAGGTTTATCCTGAATGTTGGTCAACAGACTAAATAAAATAAAAGGCAGCATGAATAAAGGGGGCTCTTTGTGCACTACTAGATGATTCTGTGGTTTCAAAATCAAATATTTTTAATCTGTTGTCGGTTGGGGGATTAGTCCTCGCTGCTGTGCGTAAAGCATTATCATAAATAAATGTTACATAATAGAAACAGCTCAGTGTCAGTGACTTCTCCCCACGGAGCTTGTCTGAGATCTGCATCATTGGCTCGCACAGTCAGATTATTAAGAATCAGAATCTAATCTGCAGACCATTGGTGGCTGCTTATCAGTGATCTGAACGAGAACTTTGCTTTTGTACGAACCAGCTCTAGTTATCCTGTGTTCCTGTATGCACAGATACATTAAATCTAATACAAACCACCTTCTATTCAGGGGACTTTATTTCATGACTAATATAGTTAATAAAGCATATTTTATTGTGGTATTTGAGTGTTTTATTTTTCTATTCCTTCCTGTGATACTTGGTCTTTTTCTTCCTTTTTAAGGCCAGAAAACAAATTTTGGAGATTCACACCAGGGACTGGAATCCTAAATTGTCTGAGCCATTTCTAGATGAACTTGCAGAAAAATGTGTCGGTAAGAGTCATAAAACAGCGTAATGAATGCAGCGTGTCAAAACACCCAAGTGTTAATGTATAATAATGGTCTTGTAGAAAATGTTATCGAGTTGCCACAGAGGGAGCAGTTAAAAGTTTTAATGAATCCAAAATGAGAAAGAACTAATTACTGTCTGTTTGTTTATGCGCCGTTCTCTCAGGCTACTGCGGTGCTGACATCAAAGCACTTTGCACAGAGGCAGCCTTGATGGCGCTGCGCCGCCGCTATCCCCAGATCTACGGCAGCAGCGTCAAACTGAAGCTGGACGTCACCTCCATCGTCCTGGGGCCCGGCGACTTCAGCAAGGCGATGAGGGCAATCGTCCCAGCCTCCCAGCGGGCTCTGGCTCCCCCGGGTCGAGCCCTGTCCCCCACCCTCAGGCCGCTGCTGGCCACCTCTTTCTCCTTGGTGCTGAAAGCTCTTCTCCGAGTCCTCCCCCATGCTCAGTGTACTGACAGGGACAACGCGCAAGGCAAGAATCCGCAGCCCCCCTCCCCACCACGCTCAAAACAACCAGCTGGATTCTTTGTGTTCCTGCGCTTGTTTGTTGCTTCTCTCAAGCTGAATCTCTCATTTTTCTTCCTCTTGCCACCCATCTTATTCATTACTCTGTTTTCCTGTTGGCATTTTTTTATTGTATTTGATTAACTCTGTTTTTCCAACTTTATTACCACGGAGCTTTGTGTTGCCCTCCCACACTGATCATACAGCCTGTGTTCACCCCACTTCCATCTAGATGTTGCAGCACAGAGACCAGATAACTCGTCATTGTGTGAGCACTTCAGTAACTCACTCCATTCAACAGAGGAGCTTTTACAGCCGATTAGGCTTAATGGAGCACTTCACCAGTGGGAGATTACTTGTAGAAGCTGCACTTGTTGCACCAAAATATGACATTAATTCCTTTGCCATTGTATCCCTTTATCATTGCTTTATGTCTGATAAATAACCTGATCTTTTTGGTGAAAGACCTTTTATTATCAGAGTTAGTTTTATTTCTACAAAGCTTAATTTTTTAAAATGCCTTTCTCTAAGCAGTCGTCTTCTCTTCGACAGGCGGTGACAATCATCTCTTTGAAGAGGACTTGTACAGCGACGATGACAATGAGGATGGCTCTGCCTCCATTTATGAAGTTCAGCCTTCTGCATCCCCAAAGAGTCAGCATTTCTCTTCTGCAATGCACAGACCCTTCCTCCACTTCTCCTTGTAAGTGCTGTAAAACTCTTCTGTATACGAACAGTTTTGTAAAAAGCAGTTATCTTCCTTGTAGAAGGCAACCTCTCCCGGAGGTAAATGTAAGGCATTTTCTTTCCAGAAACTCACAATGTGAGAATGTATAAAAGGAGGAACGAGAGATAAATAAGGGAGATGTTTTTTTTAAAGGTACACAAAAAAACTTTCCCACAAAAAGCTGTAATTTCACAAAGAAGCAGTTAGTACTTTATCTTCCAGGAATGTTTGTCGAAGAACCTTCAATAATAATTGTGCATGTTTCAAGTGCAATTAATGATTGGGGAAATTTGGTCTGTTAATGTAGTTTAAAAAAAAAAAAGAAATCTCTCCTACAATGCTCCATATTTTCTAGTTGACAAGTTGAAGCACAGTAAAACCAGAGATGAAAGCTGCAGGGATGAAAAATTGATTTTTCATTTTCAACTGGCATTGTGGCATCTTAAGGTTGATTATTGTCAGCCTCTTTCCTGTTTATTATGGGGGAAAAGAAAGCCTAAATTACTGAATTTTAACTGTTCTTTACAAACAGTGATTCCGTAGAGTTTTATGTTGGAGTGACTGAAACAAAAGGTCAGAAATGCAGCAGTTTAAGACTAACATCTGTCTTTAAATGTACACCGAAATAAGAGTTGCAGTGAAAAGCTTTCAGGGTTTTAATAAAACCATCACTGATGACAAAATCAGTTGTTTGGTGCTAAAATGATGAACTAGCTATAAAAAGAATTCCAATTTGCTTCCAGCTCTGCCCTCCGGCATCCCACAGCATACCGGCCTCGTCTGCTGCTGGCAGGGGCCCCCGGTTCCGGACAGAGCTCCCACTTGGCTCCCGCCTTGCTCCACCACCTGGACAAGCTACCAGTTCACCGCCTGGACTTGCCCACTCTGTACTCCGTCAGCGCTAAGACGCCGGAGGAGTCCTGTGCTCAGGTAGGAGACAACTCAGGGGGTGGAAAATGCAGATATGTCTAGATTTTAGTGGAGGAGATTTAGGGATTTCTACATTTGAGAATTCACTCAAACGTAACTATCACTAAGACCTTGACCGTCGTGTTTGTATGTAGGTTTTCCGCGAGGCCCGTCGCAGCGTGCCCAGCGTGGTGTACATGCCACATATCTCTGAGTGGTGGGACACAGTGAGTGACACCGTGAAGAGCACCTTCCTCACCCTGCTGCACGATGTGCCCTCTTTCAGCCCCGTCCTCATCCTTGCAACTGCAGAGACTCAGTACTCGAAGCTGTCAGATGAGGTAGGCATTCATGTTTATGCACAAAAGCACTCCTGAGCGGACACAGTCGTGTTTTTTTTATTTTTAGAAAAACATGAATTTAATTTTTTTTTATGTTTTTTTGACTTTGAACTCTTTAGCACACTCTATGCCAGGGACAGGCAACACTGGTCCTCGAGGGCCACCATCCTGCATGTTTTCCTTGTTTCTCTGCTCCAACACACCTGATTTGAATCAATGGGTGATTAACAGGCTTCTGCAGAACATGAAGAGGTCATTTAACCTCTGAATCTGGTGTGTTGGAGCAGGGAAACAAGGAAGACATGCAGGATGGTGGCCCTTGAGGACCAGGGTTGCCTACCCCTCCTCTATGCAGTGCACAACAGTTCAATTCCGTCTCTCTTTACCTCCTTCTGCCTACACACACTCTTAAGGCACACACCCAATCAATATATATGCACATTAGTGGTTAGTGGATTACACAACAAGATTAATTGACTTTTTAGTCTCTTTGTTCTTTTGTTTTTGTTTTTTTATGTACTTTTTATTCCAGACTATTACCTTGAAAGATGTGGTTTTCCTCTGAACTTGCTTTACCTATCAAACCTATTTATTTTTAATCACCTCATAGTGCCCCACTCTGCTGCAGACAGAGAAGGACGAACTCTTTATTTTGACTGTAGCTTTAGTGAATTTTAGAATGAGCAAGCCTCAGCAGGGCAGTTGACTTGGATGTGAATTAACGTCTGAGAGGAAAACAATCTCATACTGTTGTTTCTAATGTAAAGTGAATCCTAATACAGCTGGGAAGTGAGTTGCAAAGTATTCATCAGCCACCTGTGTTTAGAGTTCTTCGGCTCAATCACCTTTTTGTTGCCATTCATTCCGTTGCCCATTTTCCCCACCGTGTATGCTGACCCCTTCCATTTATTAGTTTTCTTGTTTTTGGCTTTGTTTTTATTTTCTTTAAAAGCTTAAACGGAGTCGGGCCTCCCGTTGTGTGTTGTACTGCAAGTAAGAGATTGAGGAAGCAAAAGGAAAAGATTGGAGGAGAAAAGACATGGGAAATAAAGGGCAGCAAGGTCGTCTCAAGTCAAACAACAGAAGGGGTTTAATTAATCTGAGGGCTTGCTGCTTAATGTCTCGACCCTAGGGCCACACAATGAGTATCGAGGCTGAAGGCCTCCTATCTGTTTCGGTCTCTGTGCATGCATCTGCCTGGCATTTTGGCAAGGCCTTTAACCATGGCTATAGTCCAAGACAGGTTGGGCTCCTGGGATGATTCTTTCTGTTTTTGGATCATTAGGACTGAGGCAACTAAGCTATTGCAGCCACTGAGGCCCGACTTCTTTATTAACCTCACAGTCATTCCAGTTTCAGCTTTTCTTGTATTTTCTCATGGTCATTTTGCTATTCCTTTTCGTCTTTATACCACCCCTTGTTACACTGTTGTTTTTTTACATTCAAAAAGGATAGATAAGTTATGAAAATTCCCACTTTCAGTTCTTGATAAAATATATTTGTGGGTCTAATTGCAGCTCATTATTCCCTAACCTCACCAAAAAAAAAAAAAACCCCAAACAAACAAAAATAAACCCATCATTTTTACCTTGTTTTGGGCTGTATAAATTTGAAATGTTAAGATTAGGGAATATGAGCAGTCCTAGTTGGAAAATCTGTCATTTTAAGCATGGGTATGCCACAATCTGTGGTGCTTTTTTAAGTGAGTTTGTCATGTGATCGCCTTGTTGCCCAGTGACAGCTGCTGCCTCGGCTCCAAACCCCAATGGGGAACAGGCAGCATCCTTCCACAACCAAACAGACTCTACAGGCTTTGGTCCAACTCCGTGACTGCTCTCCCTCCCTCAGCAGCTGCTCGTTCTGCTTAGACGTTCCATGGCGGAGCGAAGGAAATGAAATGAATTGATCAAGTGATTATGGGAGTGACACACCTGTGGTTGAAGAGTGTGATGGTGTTCTGTTAGTTATGATTTTAACATTATGCTCTTTTATGGATCGGACCCTTTTTAAAAGGCCTTCAAGTGTGAATCAGCTATTCAAAATACAACCTTTTAAATTTAGTCCTCATGCAGGAAGTTCAGCTATGGACAGAAGACTGTGCGAGCCTAAATGAAAAACTTTGACCTATATTTAGTTGGTTTTGGGTGACTGGGCCACTTAAGAGGCTTGGGAAGATGATACTGCAATATCTCTGCACAGCACCATCCTCCAGCTCTCTATTGTGGATTCCAATCCATTTCCAGATGGAACATGTAATCCCTCCTGTGTGTTCTGGGGTCTCTTTGCAGTCGTTTCTGCCAAACGATGCCTCAATGGGATGAAACTTGTAGGTCCAAAAACCCTTTTCTGAGTCCTTTCAGGTTGAAGTAGTGGTTCACCTGTAAGCCCTTTCGGGTTGCAGGCCTTAAATTTAAAAGCCGGACTGGGAGTACTGGACATAATTTCGAACTTCTCTCGCAAATATTCAGCATTTTCAAAATGGCAGTACGAAACACAATAATAAATGCACACAGTTTCAGAGAATAACATCTCTGTATGTACTTCGGAGAAGCCTTTATGGTGGAAAACACGTCATTTAAGGTAAAAGTAGGAGAATGTAAGAGCAGTGCATTTACCCGTGCGTTCATGATCTTTTTTTCTTCTCAGAAAAGTGAGATGGGTATGCAATAAAGGTTCAGTGTTTGATATTTCCAGCTTTTCTTTGAAGTGGATTGTTGCTGGTAGAAATTTATCACTCTTGGACGATGAACTCCCAGTTCGGTTTACAGCAAAAACTGAAGTTTTCTTTGGCTTTCTTTCCTCTATCCTCAGTATCCTTGCTGCTGTTTTAATCTGCCATCTATCAGCGCATCTCTTGTGTCTTTGCAGCGCCAACACCCCTACGGCTTTTTATGACGGTGAAAATATTTACCCGCTGTGTGCTGCATACATTTGAGCCGTCTTGCTCCAGTGTATGCGGCGTTCCTGCTATTTTACCTCGCCTATATTTCATTCTGAAGGGAGAGGGCGCATAATCCAGAGGGCAAGAACAAAACAGCGAACAGTGGGAAGCCAAAGCAGGGAGAACAAACATGCCATGAATAAGGCTGAGGATCGATGAGAATGACAGATGGGGGAGAAAGTTGGTGCTTAGTCAGCAGCACAGCTTCCAGGTGGGGAGTTGCCTTTAGCTCCGTCATACAATTCAGCTGGGATGTGTAAAACGGCTCCCAGTAGAAATGGATCCCAGAAATGAAGACTACTTGTTTAGACCTTGTACTGCCCAATTGTTACACTGCATCGTTTCATGTAAGGTGATTATAAGTGTAAATAAACCGATTAGAAATGGTTTAACCCTCCTGAAGCCCTCAAAAGAAAGAGAGCGAGACAAAGAGAGGTAGAGAAGCTCACTTCGGGTCAATTTGACCCAAAGGCCACTGAAGGGTAAAGCATTTCTTCCAACCACTCGGGTACAAAGCATGTCTGATGGGTTTAAGCTGAACTAGAGACCTTTTAAAGACATTTGCACACAGATTTAGTGAAAGATTTAAAATTTGTTTTGATGGTTTGTCTTCTAATGTCCACCCTCCTTGCCTTAAATTTGCTCTAATATTCCCTTAACTACACAATGAAAAATCAATGCATTTTTATTTTCAGTATAAACATTGAGATTTAGCTTTATATAAATGGAAACTTTGACAATATTTTTATTATATGCTTTTTTTCTTAAGGTATTTGGATTTGAAGTATTTTCATAAACAAAATGAACATACTAGTACATTTTCAATGATATTGGAGGTTTTTTGTTGTTACCAAGATAATGTTTCACACATTGAAGTATTTAGTCCTATTGTATTTATTGGTTATATAGCTTTCCCTCATCGCTGATCTTATTTGTGGTGTTCATGGACAGGATCTCAAAGTGTAGTCGTGGAGAGGAGAGAGTTTATTTCGGGACCCTGTAGTCCAGGGGTAGGCAACCCTGGTCCTCGAGTGCCACTATCCTGAATGTTTCACTTGTTTCCCTGCTCCAACACACCTGATTCAGTGGTTAAATCACCTCTTCATGTTCCGCAGAAGCCAGGTAATCACATTGATTCAAATCAGGTGTGTTAGCTACCCCTGCTCTAGTCCCATGTCAGATTTTTGCAGACGACATGATTCTGTTGGTGTCTTCAGGCCCTGATCTTCAGCAGGCACTGAATGGTTCGTATCTGAGTGTAAAGCAACTGAATTGAGAGTCTGCACCCTTTTCTGGTTGAGAACCGTGGCCTTAGTCTTTGCTTTAGGTGGAGGAGTTCAGGTGTCATAAATGATGGTAGGATGGAGCGGGAGAAAGACTGACACTGCGGTGCTTTATCTGCAGTAATCATAAGGCATTGCTCCAGTCTGTTGTGTTGAAGAAGCTGAGCTGAAAGGTGAAGTTTTTGATTATTTGCTCCATCTGTGTTCCAACCTTCAGCTATAGTTGTGCGGTTTGAATCAGGACCGAAAAAAAACAAAACAAAATATGGATACAAAAGGTTGAAATGAGCTTCCTCTGTAGGGTGGCCGAGCTCAGCTTTAAAGATGGGGAGAGACGTTCCATCATCAGGCTGGAGCTCAGAGTTGAGCCGCTTCTTCTCTGCATCAAAAGCGGTTAGCTGAGCTGTTTCGAGCATCTGATAAGAATAACTCACGATGGAGGTTTTTCGAGCACGCCTGCTGGGAGGAGACTCGCCGATGGGATTATGTATCCTGTCTGGCCCGGGAACGCCTCGGGATCCCTTAGGAGGAGCTGGAGAGTGTCTCTGGGGAGGGAAATGTCTGGGCTTCCCTCCTGGACCTGTTGCTCCACAACCCACTTTAGTTCTTTAGTCGTCTTTACAAAGAACTTAAAGCATTCAGGATATAATTTTCAGATTTGAGTGGAACTTCCCACATACCTAAAAACAATAACGCAGTTAACCAGATAGTTCTTACTTGGAGAAGAAAATTGTTTTTGTTTCAATTTGTGTGAACTCCTTCAGTATCTGTGGAAGTGCATGTATGAATCCAGTGAATTCTGCTGCAGGTGGTTGATGAGGCACGCTGGCAGATCAATGAGATGCATTAGTGTGAGAATGGTTATTTAATGTGGATAAATGGCTGATTAGTGGTTGTCTGATTTATAAGGTTAATCTATTCAAAGCTAATGTTGTTTATTGATAAAGCAGGGTGACTGAATGTCATCTTATAATGCAGCCATCTTGTGGATAGTTTAATAAAGTAACAAGGCACAAAACTTGTGAACTTTAGTGAGCATTTATCTATTGTTTGTTTTTATCTTTTGTACCTTAACATCTATTCTGCAGTTTGTGGTGTATTTGTTTGGAATAAGGAAACGGATAAACTAAATTAATGCCCACAGGTAGTCAAAACTCTCCACACCACATGGGTCTACTCTAATTTGCTTTTACTGTGTAATTTATTTCTAAACCCCACAAAGATCAAACTGTTTGGCGTGAAGTCTCGTTTTGTTTTACAGCCAGACAGAAATGACCGACTTTAAAAAAAAAAAAAATGTAATCAATACACCCACACATCTTTGTCATCCTTTCTGTGTCAACTCCCCTGCAGCCTTTTGTCACAAGTAAAAGGCCTTCCTGCAGTGCGCGGCGCACATTTCAGATGTCTCACGCATAATTTAAATTATTTGGCACTGATTCAACAATGCCGTCTTTATGCTTGTAACATAATGCATGTTAGCGTTTTGATTAGGATAACAACAGTGTTAACAGGTTGGAGTCCAGATGTAAACAAAGGTTTCTCATCTGTAATTTAAGTATTAAATCTCTACCCACAGTGCAAATGTTTTAGCTGTCAGACGTAAAGGAAGCATGTTGCTTCAAATGTGTTTAAACTGATTTGTTGATGTTACAAACATCATTTGTGTTTTATGCTGAATATTCTTTGGAAAAAATAAGGATGTTTAGCGTTAAGAGTAAACACAATTATTTTTTTTTGTTTGTTACAACTTTGAGAAGATGCATTGTTTTGGTGATTTGCTATGTAGTAATATCTGTTGGAGTCAGACTGATTTAAAGACCAATTTTCCATTTTACCTTGGTTATTAGTTATACAGACATGTACAAATACACTTGCTTATGAAGTCCAACACTTGGTTTCTGCTGTGCTCAGTTTTGCTTTAGTCTAATAATTAGCTGGCGACAGAAACCCTTACACTGCATACGTAACAGTTCACTTTCAAGAGTTTGCCTTTTTGAGCACAAATGTATATGACAAGCACTAATAAATTGTTTCTTTTTCTGTTTTTAATCCAGGTGAGAAGTATATTTCAGAGGACCTATGGGGAGGTGGTAACGTTGTGCCCTCCGGGAGAAGAGGAGAGGAGGAACTTCTTTTCCGATCTTCTGCTGGTTCAAGCAGCCAGACCACCGCCTCGCCCCAGGAACACGGGTGCTTGATCTATTTCTTAACTCGTGCACATGCTGAGTGAACCAGTTATGATTAATTTTTGCTGTCAGTCCTAGAGGGCAGTATTGGCTGTGTGTGCTTTTTCAATCCCAGCTTTCTTACATTTGGACGGTGCATCGAGGTAGAAGAGCAGATGTTGTCTGATTCGTCTGTGTGGAAATCCCTCTGGCTTTGCGTCTATTTGCGAATTTGTGTGAAATATTTGATGCGTTCAGAACCTCTTTTTGTCGCCTTTTTAGATTGAGCAAAAGAAACGGGGGCATTGCGAGGTAATTTGGGGGATTTCATGTGAAACTTTGGAATCCAGCCCTTCTCAATCTCTTGCCTCGAAATGAGGCGTTTGCCACACTACAGTTGACACCCCATCTTCCTTTTTCTGTGACCTTCTGTTTTTGCTCCATTGCTTCCACCGCTCTCTGTTCCAGCTCAGTACAAACAAACTGTCCACCTGGGCTTTCAACTGGAAATGGTGCCCAGCCTTCATCTGCCTTATTCCTCACTGATGTAAGACAGGGGTCCGCCGACTTAGTTGCTCTGTGCTCTGCAGGGGCTCCTAGCTTACTAAGACAGCTGTCTGACCTCCAGCCGGGAGGCCAGCAGAAAAGGCATGGAGGAGAATTGCTATGAGAGGGCCCAGCTGCGATTAGCCATAATTAGAATCAGGATTGCTGCTAGTGAGTGAGGCACCCTTAGGTGCTGTAGGCTCTTCTTAACGGTGACGGCAGATGCTTTGGGCAAGCAGCGGTGTCTTGGGAAAAGAGTAAGGGTTATCTGCTTGCCACTCTATCACCCTGCCACTGGCCAGGGGCGATTCCTCGGTGAATTTCAAAACCTGTGTTTCTGAAGTGCAGCTGATTTTCTTTTTTCTTTCCCCAAGCTAAAATCCTCTGTAAGTGCTTTTTTTTTCTTTTGTCTCTGAGGTCAGTTCTAAAAGTCTTACCAATAGTTTCAAAAAGTGATATTTGGGGGGCAAAAAAAGGTTTGGGTTTAGTTTCAACTTGCAACCAATTAAGTGGCTGTGCTGTTATATTCTGTGCATAGCTTGTTATAGTAAATTCACTTGCATCTGAGTTTACATATTTTTGTGTTGTTTGAACAGAAAAGAAAGTTTTCTTCTTCTAAATATATCTCTTGATGTTTTCATGAAGGAGTTAAGCTAGCAGGGCTCATTCGAGAGTAACTTGTTTTTTCATCTAAAACAATCCAAAACCTTCAATAGCTTTATCGCATGCTACATTAAAAATTTTTGCACCTTGTTTCTTTTGCGAAGGTGTTTTAGGTTGTCACTATTTTCTCGACCGAATAACGTTCGTGTTGCTACGTGTAATTTTTATGCACCAAGGCTGTCAATTTCATCCAGATGCAAATCAGCCGTAATTCAAAGCTCCTCCTGTCTAATCCTAAAACAACTATAGACACTAAAACCAGTTGATTAATAAAGCGAAGATAATGTTCTTCTTCATGCACTGAAAGGACCATCGTTTAGAGAGACCGACAGCTCCTGGGGGACTGGACTCAGACAATTGTTTAGTTGAGAAAATAGTGACTGTGTGAAAATGGCAAAAATAAAAATAAATCTTAGGCAAAAGCGACAGGATGTCAAATACTTAATATAGCTTTTGTTTGAACTGCTAGGAATGTTTTGAGTTAAAAATTTTTAAGATAGGGGAACAACTCACTCTTAAATGGGCCTTGCTGTTGGCTTAACTCCTTCATCAGAGTTTCTCCCTGATTCCACAAACTGAGATCGCTCTGACTGTTGTCCGCTGCAGGTAGGCCGCAAACTGCTCCGACACAACTCCACTTACACTCGAGCTTTAAAAATTTTTGCCAGGAGCTGCAGCAGAGGTGTTAGCCTGGTAGAGCGTTGAACTTTAGCTCGCGTCCTCTCGTTTCCCAACAGAGAGGTGCGAAGAAGTGCTGCCGGTCGCCGAGCCTCCGGCCTCCCGGGTCCTGTCGGCGAAGGAGCAGTGCCGCCTGGCCGAACAGGAGGAAAACACTTTGCGGGAGCTCAGACTCTTTCTCAGGGACGTGACCAAACGCCTGGCCACTGACAAACGTTTCAACATCTTCAGCAAGCCGGTTGACATTGAGGAGGTAAAGCGGGGGAAGATTCTCGAGGGGATCTTTTTAATAACGGTTCGACTAAAACGGTTTCAGCTGTTTTATTGAAATGAGCTTTGTATGTTTTGTCAGGTGTCAGACTACCTGGAGGTGATTAGGCAGCCCATGGACCTATCCACTGTCATGACAAAGATTGACACCCACCAGTACTTGACAGCCAAGGATTTCCTGGTGGATATTGACCTCATTTGCAGTAATGCTTTAGAATACAATCCTGACAAGGATCCTGGAGGTGAGGACCACAATACTTGACATGCTCTTAAAATACACATCCAAAACACTACGAGCTACTCTTCTTGGTTTACATGCAGCAAGCACACGAAAAGCCTAAAACACACAATTCTATACTTTAAATCTGCTTTCTCCAGCATTCATTTGTCTTGTTAACGTTTTATTTGTCCTCTACTTTCTTTATTCTGTTTTTTTTAATGTTTTGAAAATTGGCTGTAATTTTTTTTATTTGAAAAATACTTTTCAGTATCTGGAAAGTAAAGCGGCTGTGAGGTTTTGTTGTTTTATAATGTAAGGTTATGAATTTCAGAATTAAACAAAGGGCTCAAGGTTTGACAGCTGGAAGATTTGTTTGAACAGTCTCTCAGGGTTTGGACAGTTTTAAATCTCTGTCTGTCTCTGTCTCTCAGAGTAACAACCAGAATTCTTATATTTTCCTGGTTCTCTCTATGGCAAAAGTCGGACACATGAATACGTTCTTGAATCGACATCTTCACCTATCTTCATAGATGAGCGTGTTTCCATAACATTAGTAGACATTTTGACTCGGAGCAGGTTTCTCTGGAACAATGTGGCCTTGGTTAAACGAAACAAAACAAAAAAAACACTCCATAATCACGACACCTCAGATTAATTTACAGTTTTTGCCTTATACACATTTCTCTCTGTCATCCTGAAATGATTAATTAAAGAAAACTGCAAATGATAAAATTCACAGGAGCACAAAGGAAGACGTTGTAACGTATGCAAATTAATTTCCACAAACATTCTTAGCGTCTGCTCCTTTGCATGGAGGCAATTAAAAGACTGCCTATAGCTGTCTTTTGTTGATTCCTTCTCCGTGAAAAAAAATTCCTCCTGTCTGTCTTTTCTTATCTCATCTCTGGGCGACCACCTTTTATCAGTATCTTTGGCAAAAAGGAGCATCCTTAGTTTATTTAAAACCACACCTCTCTGACTTACATTGATCTTGGTGTTGAGTTTAAAGATAAGATGCAAATATTTTTTTTAATGAAAGTTGAAAATGGATGAAAGCAAACACAAATGAACAGAAAAAAAATGAAACTAACGTTGTGTCCTAAAAAATGTAATTGTTGCAGATCTGTCAGAACTAGGCTGTCCAAATAAAGAGCATCGTAGCTTTTGTTTGAACTTATTTTAAAAAATGTTATTATACATTATGTATGAACAGGACAGAATTATTAAGCAGCACCACTTGTTTTCATTCTTCACTAAAGTTTAAAACATTCTTCTTGTTTTTTTAAAAGCCATTATAAGGCTGTAATCACAACACTGAAACGATGGTATTTATGCCTTCTCATGACAAAGGGCTTCCAGGCACTATTTTATCTTTTTTATCCTCTTTCAAAATTCAAATGATTCACAGAGTGTAAAACCCCCGCTGATATCATTTCCACAGTGTAATTCAAGCTTTGTAGCCGAGGACGGCTGCGTGACAATTTAATTGCATATCTTGTGATCTGAAGCGTTTCCTCCTTCCTCATCTTTGTCCACATCCCAGCAACTTTTTCTAAGCGCAAAACAAATAATGAGTGCTGAAACTGAAAATTGCACAAGCAGCCTTAGTTACAGCAGTTATGTGAAAACATTGAAATTATAATGCTAACACTAGACAGACATAAAATAAAGGGAAAAAGTAAAAACTAGAATTCAGTTCTCAGCTTGATGTAAAGCAGAATATAACTGCAGGTTGTCTTCTATACTTCTCAGGTGTAATAAGTTAAATTATTTCATTATAGGGTAGCAAAAATTGCAATTTTTAGTTTGAAACTTTCCATGGGAATTATTGGGATTAAAACTTGGAATTTAAAATATTGAAGCCTGACCATTAACGGGTTTTAAGTTTAATCGTGGGGAAATATATTCTAGCATAATCTTGACTAAATTAACCAGATTTTATTGCTGTACCATGCAGTGAGAGGTGCCACACTCTAAAAAGTGACCTGGACATGTAGGGATGGATGTAAAAAGTAACGTGTAAAAGGTTCTGTTCAGATTTGTAAATAGTTTTGTGGAAAAATGTAATTTGCTAAAATAATAAGTTATAAAAAAAGGAAATATGCAATTTGCTAAAATAATAAGTTATAAAAAACCCCCACCAGAAAGTCAAAAATAATGATTAAATGGCATGTAGGTGGTTTTGTTCAGAGTTGTGTGAATGAAATTTGACATTTTCTGTACATGAATTTAGACATTTCAGTGATTTCTCTGTTCATGATATGCAATTTACAGTTGTTTTTGTGAATATAATAGAAAACAAAACTCCAAAACGTCATCATAGGCAGATTAGATTTTAAATTTTTTACTTTCATAAACTTTGAGTCAAACTCATTATTTGCTTATGACGATACAAAATGTTTGTTTTTGTTTGGATATGATATAGTTTGTTTAATTAACCCCCAGTTTTCTAGTTAATTACCATAAACTCCCATAGAAGGTTTCCGTTTTAGAACACAAAATTCCCTAGCTTAAAATGGAAATTTTCTTGAAATTTACCTGAAATTTTCCACCCCTTTACAACCCTATTGCATCGTTTGATTAGCTGCTGAGGCTCGTGTGCAAGAATACAGCTGCCTGGTACTAATGGGAGACACTTCTCTGCCCAAGTGAATTATATTTCTGTCTTTACAAGCAGGAGCTATGGTCGTTTGACAGAAGGAAGGGTCTACAAATGATACACTAAGGATAAAAATCCAATTAGGCAGTTTTAATAAATAAAATTAATGAAGCCTCTTCCCTGTTCGCCCTGTGTTTGGCCTGGGAAATATGGCTCAGACCCTGCACAATTATTCTAGTGGGCAAGTTCCACATCAGCTCTCAACATGCCGGGGGGAAAAAAACCTTTTCAGTATACCTTTTGTCTGTTTCTCCTTGTCCTTCTTGCCAACTTTCCTGAAAATGTTACACACGGTTACGTTCCCGTCTTTTGTCTTTTTACTTCCACACCTTGCCGAACGAAAACTTTGAAAGGGCTGATGCCTTTTAACTCTCCGCAATGTGTCTTGGTGTCTGCGCTTGTGCTTGGCAGCTTGAGGGAAGTGGTGATAAAAACCCCCCGTTAGTGTGAAGTAACACACAGGCAGGCAACAGGGCTGTTTTGTCAGCGCCTTTCCTGTCTGCTGAAGACGGCGAGGTCAGGTGGCGTTCAAAAAAGGTGTTGATGAGCTCTCAGCGTCTTACCTGGCCTTTGACACCTCCTTCCACTGACAGGCATTTTTGCCCTTAAAATGCACTTCCATTGACGCACGCTCGGATACACACTCCGCGGACGAGGCACGCACTCGGCCACATTGCAATTAAGCAGTCGTCTTCCAATTAGACCACGGAAGTTGGCAGATTGTGACCCCTCTGTCCCGTTATGCCTGAACTGCTCCACTATCGCCTGCAGTAATGAGAAACTGTCTGTTTACAGTGGCTATACCTTCTCCTGTGTCTGCAGCTTAGTCTTTATTTTCCTCTCCATGGACGCAGGGGAAACAAAGAGGATTTAATGATGCTGTTGAACATGTATGGAGAAGGAGGAATGGGACTTACAAAGACGCGGGGAGTCCTAGAGATAATGAGTGCTCGTTTTTAAAAAGATGTTAATGTTTGTGTAGGCCTGTGTGAGAATATCTTCATCCACTTTCTGTCTTTGAATGTGTGAAGCAGTTATAGCGCTTTCATTTCTGTACGTGTTTGTCTGCTGTATATTTTCTGCTTGGAAACTGTGGGAAACCGCTGTAATCTCCTTTCTCACATATACAGTAGAATGGAGTGGGATTGTAATTGATTATTTACCGTACATGCACGATTAAGTGTAAGGAAAATTGTCTTCAAGGTGTAAGAAAATAAAGCGCATATCTAAATCTCTTTGGACGAAACACAAATGCCTGTCATGTTCAAAGCATACACACACACACTCGTCCATACAGGTGCCTATGTTAACGTCATGTGTCGTTGCTTCCTTTTTTTTTTCTTAGACAAGGTGATCAGGCACAGAGCGTGCAGTTTAAAGGACACGGCCCACGCTATATTTGCTTCCGAGCTCGATCCCGAGTTCGACCGCATGTGCGAAGAAATCAAGGAGGCGCGCAAAAAGAGGGGTAAGACCTTTTCTTTTTATTTCAATAAAGACAAACGGAGACGGTTGTAAACGCAAACATTTGGAATTAGTCCGACGTAAAAAAATAAAACTATTCATGTTTTATCGGAGTTATAAAATGGAGAATAAAATGAGTAGTTTTACATCTCCTTTCATTGCTTCTCTTTGCACAGTGGTGGGTTTCATAATACTGTTGGCTCAGCAGGACATTAAGAAATGGACTTTGGCTGTGTTCGAAACGTTCACTTATTCACGCACTAACAACGTTGTGGCCACTATATAGTAGACTAAATAGAGTGTAGGGGACAGTCTGGCATTTGTGCATTTCAAACACTGCTTGAATTTATATCAGTGTATTCATATTGTGGCGATTTACAACACAAGTCATTTTGGGGCAATGTATAAAAAAAGAAGTTCACATCACAAATCCAATTTAAATCCAGATTTGAATCCAATTATTCAATTCATTGTCATTGGAATGCAATTTATATAATTCATTTTCATTATAAAATATTAATTAGTAAAAGCTATCTTGACTCTTCGCTTTGTTGAGATCCCCTGACCTGAGCAGCACACTGATGACAGTAGAAAGGTACGACTCCCTTTTGACAGGAAGAAACCTCCAGCAGAACCAGAACCAGAACCAGAACCAGGCTCAGGATGGGCAGCCATCTGCCCTGGCTGTATGGGGTTAGAGAGGGCAGGAAAGAGACACAGACAAACACAGGATTGGTCCGGGTGGAGTTTTTATGGGAAGAAGGACAAAGAGAAACACATGTCAATGATAGAAATAATTACAAATACAAACATAGAGAGTAGAGCAGATAAAGACAGCAGCAGAGTGAGGACATGTGGTCAGTTTGTCCTCCAGCAGTCTGATCCTGTAGCAGCAGAGCTAAGGGAGAGCTCAGGAAACCCAAACCGACCCTAACTATAGGATTTATCAAACAGGAAAGTCTTAATCCTCGTCTAAAAAGTAGACAGCGTGTCAGCCTCACAGACAGAAACTGGAAGTTAGTTCCAGCAGATAAGAGCCTGAGAACTAAAAGCTCTGCCTCCTGTTCTACTTTTAGAAACTCTAGGAACTACACGTAAACCTGCAGTCTGAGAGCAAAGTGCTCTGTTAGGAGAATACAGAACAATAAGATCTTTAATATAAGATGGAGCTGGGTTGTTGAGAGCTGTGTGTAGAAATAACTTACAAATGCAGCGATACTTCATAAATGTGCTTTGAGTATTCGCAGTAAGGTGTCGCATACATAAACGCCAGCAAAATATTGATGCAGATCCGCTTCATCTGCATTTGTGTGCACCCCTGTGCACTTGTAAGACAAATCCTGTTGGGGATAACTACATTGGTGCGACACTGCAATACATGTCTGAATCTGCCGTGATGGAATGCATAATTCTGCCGGGTGTTGGATGAGAAAACGTAATTAACATCATCCATCTTTGTAATACTGACATAAAATTTACTTACACGTAGCTGTTACTCTTTTGTTGTTTTTGTCTCGAATTTATTTACACAAGCATCATCTGCAGATGTTAAATAACAACTTTCAGTATGCTAAAATCGTGAATTATTACCTACACGATAATTAGGAACAGAGCAGTTTTTTTTTAATCTGTGTGGTATGTGTGCAAATATTTAAAAAGCAAGCAGCACAGCATAATAGCAGTTGAAACCCAACTTCACCATGTATTATAAGCTTAACATGGTTAGTGTTTAGACCTAACATTGAACGTTTTAAATTTGGTATCAGTTCACATTTTGTAATAGTTTCTTGAGCCTCGTAGCTCAGAGGAGACAAGCCACTGTATCAGAGGGCTAGATAATTAAAGGCATTCTCAACAAGTCTGAAAATCCCAATAATGAGCTGCGAACATTAGCATTAGACTGCTGTGTCCACTCAGGCTGCAAAGCATTATAGTCCATTTCTACTTATGTAGAGTACAACTTCTGTACACTTCTTTTATTGTGACAGGAGATGAATTTCTAGGGCACTAGATATTCAATGGAAAAACTAGTTAAAAGTGAAAC
This sequence comes from Kryptolebias marmoratus, assembly GCF_001649575.2. NCBI lineage: Eukaryota > Metazoa > Chordata > Actinopteri > Cyprinodontiformes > Rivulidae > Kryptolebias > Kryptolebias marmoratus. The sequence goes on along the minus strand of NC_051448.1, from coordinate 16,459,593 downwards.
TCAACCTTTATCTAAATGTGTCTGTATTTGGTAGAAAACTCACAAACGTAATTTTGAACCCAGGCTTGTTCACGTTCCAGCTCTTCACCCTCACCGGCTTTCTTTTCTTGAACTTCTTTGATAGATTATTTCAGAGAACCACAATCCTGCCGTAGAGAAGATAAAATCTGTAGCTCAGTAGTATTTGATGGAGCAAGTCAGTTTTTTTTTAGTGCGGAGTATGTGGCGGAGACAGAAGTGACGCCCGAGGCTCCAGTCTTTTCAGTCCGTACCTTCTGTGCTGGCTCTTTGTTCGACTCTCTGTATTCGTTCGCTCACCAAACAGCTCCAAGCGGTTCCGAGTGGACGGAGGGAGAAATCTAAATTAGATTTATGGACGTCGCTGCACTCGTGCAATCTGTTTAAATGATACACTTTTACTTGGTATTAACTTTTATGTTACTTGTCAAACGTTAATATTAAATATATATATTAGGCGCAAAGACGTATAATCTTATGCAATTAGCCCCAATGCTTTACTTGGCAACATGGGAATTGGCTAATTAACTTGTTCCCTTACACTGAACACAGGGCCTGTGATACAGTCCTCCCACTAACCCGTGTAAGGTTTTAACTATTTTCTATATAATTATTTTGTCTTCAAATATCCAGATTAAGTCCATTTATTAACGTTCTTGTACAAAATCTGTCATATGTGCATCGTCTGTTAGTTTGGGATAAAATTTCAGAAACTCCTCATCGAGGTGGCTTCAAAGGAATGCCCAGATTCTGTTTTTTTGTTTGTTTGTTTGTTTTTTAATGCATAGAGAGCTTGTTGGTATTTGGCTCAAACTAAAAAAATCCATGTCAAGCAGTAAATGCTTCCAAAAAATAAATAAAAAAAGTCAGAGAGAAATGTTTGATTTTCTCTTTCAGCAGCTAAAAGCCTGAGATGCTAAATGAATGTTGCAGTATGAGAAGTGAGCTGCCCGAGGAGGCATACAGCTGGATGAATATTTCATCTTCCAGTCCAGTTCCTGACATTAAACTATCAATTAGCTCAGAACTACATGATGTCCTGTTGAAGCGGTGTTCAGAACGCGCGGTGTATTCGAGGGCTTTTTCTTTCCCTTGCGGCCTGATTAAAAAGAGCCGTTATAAATTTTGGAGAAAAACCTTAACTAACTCATTATGTCAAAGCAGTAATGTTTCATTTTCTGGGGCTACGGTATCTCTATATTTCATCTTTTTTTGTGTGTGTGCCGCTTTCTGGCTCGGAGTCAAATAGGCTATTATAGCCATTGCCAATTACATCTTTTTTTTGATTGACATGTATTTATATCTCGCTGAGCATTTTACGCCCCTTCGGTCCTCTTTGTCGGATCACGTTCTTATCAATACGTGCCGAGCACCTACACACCAGCCGGTCGGCTGTGTGTTCCTGGAGCCTTTCTCACGTTCGTGCATGCAGAACAGCACACGCAAAGCAACAAAAGAGTGTTGTCTGCTGTCTAACTAATCCTCTGTGGGCTCTGCAGACTTCCAGTCACCGGCTCAGCTGACAGCAGCTCCGGGTGCTTTGCCAACTAGAAAGCAGCAGTGTGCGGGAGAGGAGCAGGCCAGGACCGCCACTCCAATCAAAGCCAGCTACAAACCACCCACTACCAGTAAGTATTCATGCATTCGTTTGTGATTACACCGCCTGAACAGGGTGAACGCTTAATTTTTTGAATGAGTAGGTCTCTGTGACCGACATTTGATGGAGTCCTTGAGTGTTTTTTTACGTATGGATCATTTGTGAGTCTGTGTTGCAACAAGATGATCAATGCTTGTCACTTAGCCTGTCAGTGGCCTTACCCTTGTTTATATTTTTCTGCCAGCTAACACACATATGCCTTTTCGTTTTTTTTTTTTTTCTTCAATCTGTTATGCCCCAGCAAGCAGCTTCTATCATATCACAACAGCAAACTAGATGTATGTAATTCCAACCACCTGCCTGCTCGCACACGTTCACTATCTGTGGAGAAGCAGCACGGAGAGAGGCCTCATTAGTAAGGCTGCTCTCCCCTAACCACTCAGAACACGACCGTGCCACAGAGCAATTACATGCCCACCTGTGGCAAACGGCAGGTGCCTAAGGGTGAAGGGAGGGCCAGTGATGGGCAGGGGGCAGACTAATGAAGCTGTTACCTGAACAAATCAGAGGTAAGCAGGTTTTACATGTAAAGCCCTGCAGCTCTCACTTGGACAACAAAGAATAAAATGGGCTTGTGGGAAACATACAGCCATAACATACTAAGTGTTCAGATTTACACAGTACTGAATAAAGCTTTAAAATAGAGTTAAATTCGATACGTTTTCTGCACAAATCAAAATACAGGTTTTTATTTTTAAAACTGCTTCATATTTATCAAAGATGGGACAAAATTTACCAAACTGTTTTTATTTTTAAATAGCCTAGCTGTAGACTTTTTTTGGTTCATGCCCGTGTAATGCAACAGTTGAGCACTAGATGGAGCTTTTCTCCCATGAGAGTGCTCCTTATGGAACTCCATATGGGTGAGTGATGGAAGGCTTTGTGGGGGTATTTTATTTTTTCTAAGACAGAGGTGCTGACTTAATAAACCGGGGGCTTCTGTTGGCTACTGAAATGACAAACTGTACATTTTATATTGTCGTCCTAAGTCATGTAAAAATCGGCCATAAGTCTTCTTAGGGTTGCTTCTGTTTAGGGGTCGCCACAGTGAATCATCTGCCTCCTATCCTATCCTTAGCAATCTTCGTCTGTCACACCAGCCAAATGTTTCCTCGTTCCTGACGTGCTTAAACCTTGTGTGGTTTTCCTCTTTTTCTTCTTCTCATTCAACATCCTTTAACAAAAAATCAGTGAAAATGGTAAAAAAATATGCAGTCATAATTGATTTTTACCAAAATTGTTTTCAGTTGATAGTAAGCTTAAAAAAAAGCTTCTAATAGAAGACACTTACATTGCACCTAAACAGATTTCCAAGTTTCTACAAAATATTTAAGAGCTGTGGATGATAAAACATGTTATGCAGTGATGCATTTTTATCATTAAAGGTCAATATGAAACTAGAGCTGCTAGATATGAACACACACACACATACACACACACAGCATCATGGGCTTTTATATGCTACTTACAGCTGCACTCTTTATCAGGAAAGCCAAATGTCACAGATGCGGACCACCAATTTAGAAGCAATTGAGAGAGTTGTTATCAGTCTCTACCAGGGCTGTAATTAATTAGGGCAACTCAGGTAATTTATTTGTGACATCGCCAGCTAGTTCTTACCTGGAGCACCACAGCAAGGCACCTATTAAGGCAAATTGATCACAGAGCCAGTTCCGTCTTGGGGTATAACTCAAGTTAAAAACAAAAGCGCGGCGCGACTGTTCGAAGAGGAGTTGTAAATCTTTGGGACAATATTAAGGAAATAAATTGTTGCGTTGCCCCCACTACACCCGGGTCATTCTGGAGTGGGCAACTTGTGCCTTTTCTTCAGTGGAAGGTCAAGACACTTGGAAATTGAAGTTATCCTAGATCGCTACCTGCAGGTGGAAGCCTATCTCGAGCTGTTTTGGTATCTGCAGCTCTGTAGGGGCTTATCTGGGCCAGTTTCCCCTTCTTTTTTTTTTTTTTTTTCGTGGCTCCTTTTCCATTTGCTCAAAGCTGAGAATTGCCTGTGACATTCAGATATATCCGGGTGGTGGCAGGGATGAGATGCAGTATGTTGAACCACAGAAAAGGTTACATGGAAGGCTTTTTGAGGGCTTGAGATATTTCCGTGTCAGGTGTTAAAAGCAGTGGATGCAGAAGAGCCCAGTTGTTTTGCGGCAGACAGCTGAGGCTGAGGTTAGGAAGATGGCAGAGCATGCTACTGCTAATGCACAAGAAAACAGGAAGGGAGGGCGTCCATTAGCCTGTGTAGATTGCCCTGTCATGGTTTCTCTGCTCTCGCCTCACCCATCTTTCTTCACCTCCTTTCCGCCACTCCCTCCCAAGAGCAACAGAAAACTCTGAGCCCATTACCGTGGGCCACAGCCGTGGGTTCACTCGAAGTGCATCGCCACAAGAATGCAGTTCACGCGGAGTGCCTTCCTCTCATTTATAATTAAGCCCTCTCAGTTTTCTCAGTCACTGATGATGTTTAGCTTGCTCAATCAGTTAGTTTTAATTGTCTGCAACAGTCAGAGGCTTTAGGCAGAATTTATTATTATTATTTGGATATATTTTTTTGTTTTTGTTTAATACCACGCTCTTTTCACACAGAGATATGTGGAAATTATGGAAAATTCATCTCAATTTATTGTACATAATGTCTTTCTTCAGCACGTCATGATGCCATTAAGAATGAGTTTTTAGTTAACAAAATGTAGACGTGGTGAGTAGGAGCCAATAAAAACATTCATTTTTCACATGTTTATGGTTATTAAACAGTGCTGTAGTCCGGAGGGTTTAATTGCACTTCTGTTATGTAATCATCTGCTCTGAAAACCTCAGGACTCATGTCGGCAAATTGCATTGCCTTTTTTGTCAGATGCATCACAACTAAAAAAATACTGCAAGTCTTTCTAGGAGCACAGTTTTCTTATAATATACCGTTTGGTAATACGCTGCAAAATGCCAAACAAAACAACGGGAGCAGCTGAACTTGGATGTAGACATGGAGCAGATTTTCAGCTGCAGTTAAAATGCCTTTTAAATCAGATTCCTGTCATTCATCTGGCTTGTACAGTAAGAGAAGACTAGGTGTTGCAGCTTTTTGTTGATGAGGAGGAATGTTGGAAAGTGCTGTAATTTATTTAATAATGCAATCTGTTGGATTTCTCTGAGCTGTTGATGGGAAGCCAAACTTACCCACCACTAGTCTGCATGTGTGTTAATGTGACTGAAGGAATGTAAAAAAGGATACATGTATATGTGTAAATATGGTCTAATTTAGTCAGAGCCAGGAAATCCAATCAAAAATACCAACACATTCAGTAATAGTCAGATTAATGGAAAGTTGTGCAGACTTAGTTTTTAACCGCTTGCCATTTTTCCTCTTTGCCAAAACCGGTCTGACGGTTTTAAAGTTTTATTTTTGACACGGTTCGCCAAAGTTCTTCCACTGACGCAGGAAAAAGTCCATATTTGACAGCTGAACTGTTTGTGGAAGAAAGGGATAATAGTTCAGATACTGCATAACGTGTTCGCCATATCACTCAGTAACACGCCCAAGGCAACAGCCACTGGGCAGCATTCATGTAGATGGAACGCTGCTGTGTTTCGCTTCTCCCTTTGCCTCGTGTCTCACGTCAGGGTAAACAGACACCACCTCTCTCTGTTTTCAATGTCAGACCATCACTAAATCTTGATGGGAATTCTAAAGTGATAATAAACTTTACCTCGGGCCAAAGAAGTTGCCGTATAAAAGCAAGGCTGTGATTTTTTTTTTGCTGTAGAATAAAGTAAAATAGGCACAGCTTGTAGGTTGATGTGTTGATCACAGTGCGCAAAGAAGTAGGCGAAAAGGAAGACAGTTTAAAAAAAAAAGAATAAAACAATACTAGAAAGTTGCTTTCCTAATGTGAATTTGCTTTTGAATGGACATTTGACCTTCAGATTTTCTTTACTGAGGTAAAAAAAAATGCTTTGAAGCTATTTTGTATAATTTTTTAGCAGATGTACTATTTCTGTTTGTTTAGTACCTTCAACTTTAAATCAAAGAGTCATACTACAAAGCAAGTTCAACATGGCTTCTTTGTGCAAGCTGACCTAGAACTCTACTCAGAGATAGCAAGTACTACGGTAGTGGTTATAATTAATTTGGGTTGTTTATGCATGTTGACATAAAAAGGGGTGTTTCATACATAGATTTTATGCTTCTTCCAAATTAAATAGATCAATCATCCAAATGGTTAAAGAAGGTAAATGTAAAATCACTCTGATCGCCCCAATGGTTCCTTTTTAATAAGAATAGCAGGTTGCGTGAAAGGAGAGGAGTGAAAAATATTCAAATCATTACAGGAGAAGCACAGTTGGGTACAAATGAATAAGACGGGATTGCGGCAAAAAATTGCTCACTGTTGGAATAAAGTGGTTAAGTTCATTAAGAAGGCACAATTAAGAAAGTTGCAGAATATTCTTGCATGAAAGATATTCCATGGAAATACTGCAACTTGTTCATATCTGAGGCTCCACAGACTGTCAGACGACACCTCACAGCTCTAGATACTTGCTGTTCAATAGAAAAGCAGAAGTCAGAAGAATAAATATGTTCTCCACTGCTCCATCCAAAGGATACTTTTAGTGGCAGGGGAATAACAGAGGGAACAGAGAGCTGAGACTGAACTATACTGCAGAAACATACAGGAGCAGGAAGCATCACATAATACCAGTGCCCCATGGCTAGAGAATGTAAGAGCTGACCACAGGAATCTCCCAGAGCAAGAACCGGTATACATCAGTGGCAAACATCCAAGACTCGAGAATAAAGAGTTGGACTGCCATAAGAGAGGGAAGGTGATCACAGCTGAAGGAGGTTGAACCACCAGAAGGCAACAGTATAGGTCTTCAGGACAGCTACAGATACCTTATTTTTTTGTTTTGTATGTTTTGTTGTGTACAGATCAGTTTCACAGTAAGCTGTTGTGAACAGCATCAAGCCCATCAAAAGGTGATGAATCATCTTAGTCTTCAAAGATTGTCACAGCTTCCTCAGGGCCAGAATTAGAACAGACTAGTGTCTAAAAGCGGATCACAAAGCCGCTTGCCAGAAGCCAACATGGTCAGGTAATGGGTGTTAGAGGTGGACACTGCTCCTCGTGAGGACGCTTTGTGATTCTTTTGATTAAAGCAGTCAAGATCATCACACTCTGATACTCCGTGGCACTCACCAATAAAAATCCATTCAGCGCTCTGGGCATGCGATGCCATTTTGTGGGAACAGATGCCTTTTGGATCATTGTGGCACCAAGCCTGAAATGAATGTAAATCATCAGCGATGCCTCGTTCTTCCCATCTATTGTTTTGAGATTCACATGATATGACATCAGTTTTAGTGTCCCTGGAGATTTAGACTGTGTATGTGTGCATCTTTTTACTCTGTTTCACTCTGCATGGCTGTGTCTGTGTGCCGTGACTACACAGCTTATATTAGTGGAGGATCATCTTTTTTTTTTAAATTGAAATGTTCAGTATTTATCTTTAATATGTCACTATAAATGCCTTAAATGTCAGATGGCCGGCACAGCTAATTGGTAAATGGGTATCTTTACAGATATCGAGTTAGAATTCGGTGTGGTAGTACTGGAGACTGACCCCCATCCCCAACACATTACTCCTAGCACTGATTCATGGTGCAAGATCTTTATTTAAAATCTTGCTATAACTGTTGGAGTCAACCCAACTCAAGAGGGCCGGCACAGCTAACTGACCTTAGCCTGCACAAAAATGTCTACAACTAAGTCATTTTTTCAGGTATTGAGCTAAGATTTAATGTGGTTGTATCTGAAACACTTCAGTATGAGCTTGACATCTTGCAGAATTGTGAGAGATTGCCCTTTTTTTAAAAAAGTTTTGACCAAAAAAATAACCCCAAACCCTCAATTCCCAGTACAAGATGATCTTGGTTTAAAACTGTCCACGAAACTCAGCAAATGCACATCGCCTTTATTTAGAATCTGGATTCATTTTATATTAGCACAGATTGGTTTGCAAAATATTTTTAATTCATAAAATGGTTTTCTCAAACTAGGCATTCCTGAACAAAGAAATGGCGATGTTTCTGTTGACAGACTCCCTAATCCAATAGCTGGACGTTTACACATTTATTTTATTTTCATCAAGAAATGCAGTTCTTATGAAAGTATTCACCAATTGGATGTTTTGTGCTTTTATGGCTGTCATAAATCAACCATGGTCAATATAAATGTGCCACCTTTACAAAAAAAAAAAACTCCTTCAGTGTCAAAGTGAAATCAGTTTTCTACAGAGAAATGCCAGTTAAATAAAAATATGCAATGTAAAATAAGTGATCGCGTAAATATTCACTCCCTTTTAAAGTGACTGTCCTAATTCAACTCAGAGAAAAGTTTATTGAAAAGTGCAGGTCAGGGATTGATACAAAAGGATTTCCAAGGCCCTAAACATCCCCAGGAGTTCTGTTAAATCCATTATCAAGAAATGGAAGGAATACGGGCCATGTGTAAATCTACCAAGAGCAGGCAGTCCTCACAAACTTAGTGACCTAAGGGGAATAGTGAGAGAGACCACCAACACCTGTGAGTACTCTGAAGGAGTTCCAAGCTTCAGCAGGTGAGATTTAGCAGTTCAAGCTTTATGGGTGAGTGGCAGAGAGGCAGTCAGTGTTGATTTATATTGACCGTGATTGATTTATGACAGCAAAAAGGCATAAAACATCCAATAGGGTGAATACTTTCTATAGGCACTGTATCCGTCCATCTCTCCGAGAGGGCGTCTATGTGTATTTTAAAGATTTGAATTTTTACAGACCAATTCACCATTCCAATTATTGTGAATCTTTGAGCTCTGCTTTCGGTGATGAAACGGGGAGTTTTCACTTTGCACCAAAGAGCAGTCCAACATCCTGGCATTTATTCTGAACTACAAACAGAAAATTATACAGGGCCTCCTGGGATTTTACGCTCCTTTTTTTTAAACCATATTGCAGTGAATTAGTCAATTTCAGTCAGCATCAGAAGAAAGTAGGTGCCAAGCAGCCTAATGGGGTGCTTTCCCCCCTCTCTGCCTCATTCTGATAAGTTGTAATTGATTGAAACAATTGCGCAAACATGATGCATTAGCCCTTGATTGGTTCGAATGACTTATGGATTTGTTTGTGAGACCAAAATTGTCCTTTGGACTATCTGCTCTTTGCAGAAAGTTCAAAGTGACATGGTATCAGTTTTGTCATTAAGTTGCCCACCTCATGCTTTATGATTTGCATTTGAAGCAGTGTTGTTTGGAAGAGTCATGCTGTGGATGACTTTTTCACTAATTTAAAATATAACACTATAGTAGTGCTGTGTGGCATAACAGAAATAATTTATTCAATTTTGTTAAAGGTTATTTTTGTTTGTGATTTTGCTGTTGCACAGTATATTAAAAATAAAATCACTCTTGTAAATGAAATTGTTTTCCTCACCCTACTGTTTTTTCCACACGCAGTTCCACTTCACTTCAAGCTTGTGTCCTCAACCAGAGGCATGGGAACTTGAGGGTTCTGCACAGTATCTTGGCTGTTCCTAGAACTGTATAACTTTGAACAGATATCTCCAAGATTGTTCCTGGAATCTGTCGTAGTCACTCACAGCACTGAGTTCTCCGATGGCCACGGGCCTCAGGCCTTTAGTCTCCACAACTTCTCCAGTTCTTCTTTCAGCCCACGGTCCCACAACATCTTAGCCCCGCCATTTTCCACCACCCTTGGTGGAGTTTTTCATTTGGTCTGAGGAAGCTCCAGTCCATACTTGGCACAGGTTTTCCTGTACACTATTCCAGACGGTTGGGTATGGCTTCTATGTTCACTTTGGCTGCCTGTTTCTTACATCCTCATGTAATTTGTTAGACTGTCTCAGGGACATTTTTGCACAGCCTGCATCTTGGGTCCCATCTTGTATGATAGAGCTGGCCTCTACTGACTTGATGTCACATGCATGGATCCTGGAGTGCTTGAAACTGTACATCACCAAAGCACTACTTTGAGCCTTTATCAAGAACTCAATGAGAACGTTGAAGACAATCCTAAGACCAATTTAAAGCCAATTGCACAAGTTACCATCAAGTGTGGCATATTACCAAGGTGATGCTCTGTCCCCACTACTGTTCTGCATAGGCCATAAACCCCTCAGCAAGATCATCACAAAGTGTGGCTACACATGCTGGTTCCAAAGTGGAATAGTCATAAGTCATAAATCAAGCTGTATGCCAAAAATTAGTGAGCCATCAACTCGGTGATCCACCCCACTAGGATCTAGGTGATATGTTTAGCAAGGATATTGAAATGCCATTCAGATTGGATAAATGCAGGACAATTTTTGAACGACGTGAAGACAATGTTGCAGTTCAGAACAGCTACAGATAACTTGGAATCCCACAGGCAAATGGCAACCACGTGGTCATGAGGAAGTCGGCCACATCCAAATACCTACAGAGAGTAACGCAGGTCCTGAGAGCCAGGTAGATGGTAAGAACAAAGTCCAAGCCACCAACATGTGTGCAGTGACAGCCATCAGATACCCTGCTGGTATAATAGCCTGGCAAAAGAAGAAGATGGAAGCCACTGATATCAAGACAAGGGAACTCTTCACAATGCCCAGAGGGTTTCACCCAAAGTCCAGCACCCTGGGACTACACTGAGAGAAAGGAGGGAGGCAGAAGACTAGTGAGCATCAGAGCTACTGTACAGGATAAAACAACCAAGATCCTGGAGTGCATCAGGAAAAACGCCTTCAGTGATGGACTGCTAAGAGAATGTCTCAGGCATCAGAAAACAAATGTGAAAGAGGAGAAACAGAGAAACCAACACAGAAAGATTTGCCCCTACACAGCATGTATCACTGGCAGATATCTTTTTTGTTTGTTTTATTCCTAAATTTTTAACTTCACAATGTACTAAAAAGAAAACTATATATACTTCTGTAGTTTCTCAAAAAATGCAAGTTTCAGTAATGAAGGTGACTGCGTAAAACTTGGTCATGTTTGTTTAACAAGAACTCTGTGAAGCAGATAATCACCACAACTCAGATTGTTGGAGATTGAGAACCTCAGAAAATCTTTAAATAAAATAGTTGATTTAGTCAAATGTCAAGATGGAGCAAAGAATCCCTTCGTAAACGTGGTTTAATTCAATATCCCCTCAATGCCGAGTTCTATTATCATACAGCTGTGACGACCTGAATCTTTTAACAGACTCACAGGGCATCTAATTGGCATCTAATCTAATCTATTTATCATGTGTAAGAGCTCTAACGAAGTACAATCATTCACGGTGAATGTGATGTGCCTTTTGATCTTGGCTTTTGTGAAACGGTCAGCAGAGGGAAATTGCACATAGCAGTGAGGGCAGTAATCCTACCTATAAATTCTCATGTAAGCCAATATATGGTCATTCTCTTTTATTATAAAAATTCTGAATTTTGCAGCTTTTCTGTGTTTTAAAAGCGTAATCTTTTTAGATGAAGTGTAATTAACCTACTCAAAAGGACAAAAAGTTCTGTCAAACAGAAAATGTTTTTGATAGTAAACCTTTATTTTATTTATTTATATTTTTGGTTTGATGTGGGAGCCATCTTTCATTATACCACTGTTATCATATCATCACCTATGTTTTTGGCAATACAAAAAACCCATTCAGAATGGAAGAATTTGAGAAATAAAATGGATTCCACCATAAAACGCTGAATTTTTTTTTTAACATATGAATGTGATCAAACAAACCCTTTTTTTCCCCATATCAATCTAAATGGTTGTCACACTTTACAATCAAGTTTTTAATAAATGAAAAGCTACATTTTGGGCCCCTGCAGCTTCCTGTGTACATGTGGTTGGTCATAGAGAGCGGAGGCAAAAAAAAGTCTGCTACCAGAGTCCAAAAATGACATTTAACACAAAGCACAAAGTTTAGAGCATAACAGTAAACAATGTATAACTCATGAAAGCATATTTTTTGTAAGTTTTTGTTGGCATGTGATTGACTGTTCCATCATAACAAATAACAAAACTTTGCCAGAACACAGTAGTAGCCTCAGTCAAAACCAGTTAACTCCATGATGAAGCAGCTGTGAAGGCTGAAGATTGTCCAGTGAAAAATATCAGTCCTCAACAAAACAGATACTACACTGCTTTGGATTTTGTTCAATGACTGTAAAATAAAGTGTGAATTTCAAATTCATATGTGAAACACTTTTACAAAACAAATAACTTTTTTATTTTATTACTCCACCATGACATTGGACAATTTTAGATAAAGAAACTGTTATTATAAAACACAGAATTAAAAAGAAAAAGACACAACGTGTCTGCTAGATGTTCTAATTATGCTTGCATAAACCTCCCATTTGCCAGTAAATGATATAACTACATCCAAAAAGCGAAAATAAGGATGTGATGTAGTATGCGTTACCCACCATGCACATCAATCCTAAACTTCAGCTTATGTTCAAAAAATAATTGAGGCTTAAGGTAAACACCAGTTTCTTTTCCCACAGTACCTGGCTGTTTATCAGTTCTTTATAAAGGACTTTTGCCAGGTGCCTTCCAGTATATTCTTCTTTCCTCAGGGGCTCTGATCACTCATATCAGTCAAAATGAGCCAACTGGTACATATCTTTTTATAACATGTGTGGCTGTATATATATATATATATATATATATATATATATTTTGCTGTGGGCAACAGATAATTTCCCCAGAAAGCTTCCCTGTCCTGCTGTGGTCATACGGGTGTGCACGGGCTTGACATCTTCAGCAGTTCTTGAAACCGCCGGTGCATTCAGGCATATCTGTCTTCTGTGAAGTGGGCACCACAGGCACTGTCATCCCACTGGCCATTTACTAAGCAGCAGAGAGGAAAAAGGATGGAAGAGGATAGATGCCCTGACTAAATTATGTCTCCAGCTCATCTTTCTTATGACTCTGTTTCCGTCTTTGTTCTAGTATTTGTTGTTGTTCTGTGGGATTAGGTTTGACTATAGAGACGGCACAATGACCTGCTTTTTAGTGTCTATCACCTAAATTCTACCCACCTTATCGCGCTTATATTGTGAAACGACCACAACGTTAAAAAATGCATTTATTTTCATATAAAATTTTGTTGTTAGAAATCAACTAGTAAATATATTTGTTCCACACTCATCCAACCATGCCGTATTTGTAGATAAAATAGCATTATGTGTAAACATGAGGTGGTTTAGGAACATTGTGACTTAATGCAGTCACTTTTTTTCCCACCTAGATGGGAATTTAGACTTGCCGGTAGCACAGTTGAGTCTCACTTTCACTAGAATGTTGCCAGGCAACCAGCTGAACATCATTTAAGTCGCTTGCCCTGCCATAAAATATTTTCTGCATATAACTTCACATTAAGGAAAGAAGTTTGCGCTTGTATGTGTAAATTGTGCAAAGAAAAAAAACAATAATTCCTAGTCAGCTTTAAAGGTGCTGGCAGGCAAAGCTTGTTACTCTGCACAGCCATGCGTATATCTCTACCGCTTTGTACTTAGCTAAACAAACTCTTTAATGGCTCCAGCTTTGGTTTTAGTGTGCAGAAAGGAGAATGGTATTGATCTCGAGCCCTGGCAATAAAACAAATGGGTTTATTTTTCAAATTGTTGAACGATTGTATGAACCGTGCATTGTGGTGTGGACGTGTTCGACTCGAAATGAGAAAATGAGACAAGAGCAGCGAAAAGGGGAAATGGAAAGATGGTGATACAGCAGTGGAGAGATGGTGACTGATGCCCTTAATTTCAAGAAGCAGGGATGGGATCATTTATTGATTTGAACATTTCATCAAGTTTCAGATCAAAGTGTCACATCAACTGACAAACACTCGTCTTCCCTTCATGACCAAATGACCTAGAGTCCCACAGGCCCTGTGTCACCATCACATTCTGACTCTTATTGTCTTCTGCAGGGTTTGTCATGTTGTCCCATGTTTTCTTCTCATTAGATCCTTGTTTTTTTTTTTTTTTTTAATCCATAGTTTGACTCCTACATGGTCCTGGGTGGTTGCACTATACCGAGTGGAGTATGTTGAAAAAAGTGTTGATTATAATGCCTGATTAAATTAGTATTGCTACAATTTTAGTCGTTATCTAACTAGTTGGCGACTCAAAATGGCAAGAAAAAAGGCAAATGTTCAGTTGCAGTGTCCCTGAATTCTTAAGTGTTTGCGACTATGTGACAAGTGAGTCGTACAACATTGTGAAGTTTTTAAAAAGCGTATCTTTTTTTTCGTGTACAAAGCTTGCAATGCTGTATTCCAAGCGGTGCACCATATTTTGTTGCCCACCTTCGCCCACATTGTACTCACCAGGGTCCGCTTTGTACCTACTTTTACCCGCCTCCATATTTGATTTAATCTACTGGTGCACATTTTGGAATTGAAAATGGAAAGTATTTAGACCAGCTTCAAATAATTATTTATCATCTGCGTGTTTTTTTTAGACCTGGGCGTTCAGGGCTGCAGCTCAAATCTTTTCTGTTATAGGAGAAATGAAAATTTTGAAAGGTTTTGAGAGGGGTTGGAGATGCGGACTATTGAACTATTTTGAGAGAAAATTTGTCACCAGTTTTTTGAGCATGCTCAAAATTCACGCGACAAGACTGCAAGCCTCTGCGACCCATGCAAGGAATTTGACAGCCTTCACGAACATTTAAAAACTTTTCGGAGAATCCATTGCGAAGGCCGTTCGGCAACTAGTTGGCAACAGTTGTAGCCCAGTGAGATACTGGCTTAAGGGGAACGACACATGGGATCAGCCGTACTACATGATCTGCTGGCATGAAACATACAGGTGAAGCTGGCTCACCTGCTGGCACAAACAGCCTGAACCCTTAAAATTACACGTGGATCTTTTGAGGGTGCGTGCATGTGCAAGCGGTTTAATGCTTCCTCGTTTAAGGTTGGCTCTACTGGGAGCTACTTATTTTTATTTCTCATTCAAAATAACACGTGTGATATATTAACTTTTACTGCTCAGCTGGAAAGAAGCCATTTTAAGTTCACTTGGGCTTGATGCCAGCCAGTTGTAAAATCTTAATTTTCCTTCCATCTGTGATTTTAATTTTTAATGAAGAATAGTATTACTAGCTCAACAAAGCAAAGTCATCTGTAATAATTTGTATACCCTCACCATTTACATCGCAGGCCTTTTTAAAGGATGGCTTTTTTTGATGGTTCTGTTTTATAATGGTAACGTAAGATAAAATTTAAAGCTATCAGGAAGCAGTGAACTGGAGTTTATTCAGCAGTTGTGGCTGAAGATGTACTGCCTTTGCAATGTGTTAATTATTGCTCAGTTCAGTGATTTAGAAATGGCTGAAAGCCCCCACGGGAGGGGATACAGTTGGGAAAATAAAGTAATCAAGAATAAGCTCTTGTTGCTTATACTAAAGGCATCACAGCCAAATGACTTTTACATTTGGTTTTCCACAGTAAGGACCACAAATGCAAGGTCTCCTTTTTTATTTTATACAAAATCTTTTAATGGTAACGTTACGTTTGTTGAACATCTGATGCACTGATGTACTGTAGCATTTATTTCTTTATTTATTATTACTTAAAGTCTAATTCTGCATTTACAGAATTACCAGCCCACACAAGTAAACACATTTTCTCAAGTAGGTAATAATGTTTTTCATTAGACTTATGCACATTATGTCTGTTATTTTCCTGTGGCAACAAGCAAGTTATGGCAACCAGCCAATGATGTTAGTGCAGCAGGTCTGTGCTATTCTGCTATAATATACCACTATTTATTTTAGTACCGTCATCAGTAATAAGGGACATGAAACGTCCTTTCCCTCCTTCACATATTATACAAGTTCATTACGATGAGCATGTTTATATTAGCGTTTTTGAAGAGGAGATGGTGAAACTCTTGGAACAGGTCTTAATGTGTACCCTAAGTTTCATTTACAAACGCTGAACAGGCTAATGTCTTTACAGACGACATGGTGAATGTTTTAATAACTTTTCCTAATTAAAGACTAACATTTTTTGATTCCAAGCTCTTTACCACTTGTTTCAGGTTATAAAAGCAGGACTGGTCAATAGCTGATTTGTGATACAAAACTGAGGTACGATCTTTCTGTGGTTCCAGACAGAACTACAAAAATCAGAGTCGGATGCAGAGTTGTGCTCGTGAATTGCTTGCGTGCAGAAAGTATTTTAAATTGTCAAAAGTGCTTCATTGTTACTTGCCGGCAGCAGGATTCAGAATGAGAGATGTCCAGAACACATTTTCTGCATAAGGCATCAATCCCAATGAGTTATAATCCATGCCTCCTATGGTTCTAAGATGCTGACTTCATTTGGAAAAGCTCATGTCGTTGCGAGATGTGGCCAGCTCAGTTGGTGATTGATAAACGGCCAGAGGTGATTTGAGGGTCTCGTCTTTGTGGCCGTACTGCAGAGCAGTTTTATGAACGGGGCTGTTCATGCACTGTTGGCCAAAGATCATGTTCTAATGGATCAAGAAAATTGTTGCAGTATATAAACAGGTTTGCTGCATCTGTTTTTTATTAGATTTTTTTTATTTTTATTTTTTAAAAATGGATCCTAAATGAGCTCCGATATGGTAGACCCCTACCATCAATCACGCCTAGATTTTTGCCATACGGAATTGCACTTTTTAGCCTTTCAGTACCAGGACAATTATTTTTTTCTTCTAGTAGAGAACGATAAACACTTTTTTAGACGAGGTAAATGTGTAACATGTAAAACTTATTCATTGAGTCATGTTCTATGTTGTTATACATAGATCACATCGTCTTTTTTATGTTTTCACATTAAGACTTTACTATCTTTGATACGGACTGAGAAAAATGATTATTTTTTTATTATCTCTGACTTGAAAATCTAAACATTTCCAATTTTGACTTGTCCTAAATCTCAGCTTTGCTGTAACTCCTAAAAATATTTAGAACTATATTTAGGTTTACATTGTTGTGACTAATGCAAGTAGTAACTAACACCTGTAAATACAGTCAAAACCTCTTTATTGCAATGTTTTCACGGGCACTTGTTTTGCCACTAGTCTGAAAATAACGTATTTCCCTGCGTGCGTTTTTAAAGTGTCGACCCGGCATCCTAAATGCAAGTTTATGGAATAGAATGACTAAACAAGCATCCTCTGGAGGCGAGGAAATTATTGTTCATTTTCTTTGAAACACACAGTTTGCACTTCTATTAAAAACATACACACCGACAAAAGCACAGCAGTAAATAGGTCCGTAAAAAAACCACGGCTTTTGTCCAGGCTTGGTTAGCGCCCTGCGTGTGTGAAATGGAATAATCTGGGTGCACAGTTTTATGTTTTCAGGTAATTGCTACCTAAATTTATGTCAGGGAATTTGCTTGAGATTTATACTGGATCTCATATTACTTGTTAAAAGCCAAACTAATCTAGAAGAAAAGGAATTCTGGGTTATTACTTGCAAATAAATCATAAAATTATCTTATGGATTAGGACAAATGATTACTGTATAAAAACATAAAATATCTGACTTCTAATAAAGCCCTGCTTCATGTTTATTGGGCTGAGTGATTACAGTGGTCAGCTGTCTTGTTTTGATACTACTAAATAGTCCATGAAATTTGCACCCTTTTATTTCTTTCTAGATTATGTAATGTTCATTTTAAGAACCCGAAATCTGGTTCAGTAATCCAAACTGCCAAAATGGATAAACTCAAATAAAAAAACTGTTAAGTTAGGTTCTTCTTTTTTATCAGGAGTGTATTCTTGTGTTGTAGTCTTTATTGTATTAGAGTAATAACCTTGGATTTGATGTTGGGTTCGTGGCAAATGTAGAAATGATGACTCTTTCTTTCTACACTGCATTCTCAGCAGGTGAAATACTTCTGAGACTTGAATGCAACATCACTGTATAACATGTTACAAAAAAAAAAATGGTGGACATACCTCCCATGTCAAAGTGAAATAGCTTATTGCAGTAATTCTTTGAATAAGCGAATGAAAGTTTGACTTTTACAGTTTACAGCGTGCTGCGAAGAATTTGTTGCCTCAGCCTGTTTAAAAAAGGCAGACAATGTTGGCGAAAATGCCTAATATAAGGTTTGATGAAAAAAATAAAAATTCAGGCAGCGCATTGATGGTTTTTGCAGGGTGAAGTTTTCTGATGGGTATAAAGATGGATATTAAGAAAGCAGTGGTCCACGATTTGGGCTGAACAATATATTGAAAATTTATCAATATTTGTATATTAATGTCTGCAATATCAATGTTGCAAAGGGTTCTAGTCAATCGCAGAAACAAACTATATGAAAAAAAATATTTATTTGGCTGTCAGATGGACCCCCACTCGCCTCTTAGCCCACAGCTGGCACATGAAAAATACTGTGGGTGTCGTAATGACACAAAATGTGGATTTATCAAAACTCGTACCTTCATCGCAATATTCAGCAATAGTATCACCATTGCACGTTTTCCTAATATCAGGCTGCCCTTTCCACAGTTGTCCTGAGCATAAACAAAACTTCTGTAATGAGGCTGTGGTGGTTTATCGTTGGGATGAAAGCACATTGGGGTCCGGGGGGTGGGGGGGGCAATGATGGCACCAAATCCACAATGTGGGGTTTGCATGCACCAACACGGCTTGGTCGTCGGGACTCTGAAGCAGGGCTGGCCTCATGCCCAGGCTAAGACGATGATCAGGACAAGGTCATGGACGCAGACGTGATGCCCGCGGGTGTGGCGTTATGCTAGCGTGATGTAATCTTCTAGCGCATCTCTACATTCAGACGCGGTGTGAGAGTCGTGCTAGGCTGGGTGCATGAAGAGTGTTGAGGCATCTCGGGGATGCAGAAAATAGAAGGGGGTTGGGGGGGAAATGTGCTTGGAGGCTTTCCAAATTAGAACATTAAACAAACCATTTCTCTTTTGTGTTTGCAGCAGGCCCTTAATGCCACACTCGTGGAAACCGCGGATACACGCTACTTCTTTAAACATCCTCTGTGTAATTCATTGTACATACTCCGAGCAAAGGCATAATGTTAAATTTGTACCACCTAGCAAATTAAAAATTCACTAGACTTGGGGTTCAAAGGAAGTATGAATCAGAGTAGGTCTGACAATATTGCACATTGAGACTACAGTGGTGATTAAAGTAGACCACAGAATTGTTCATGGGTGTCACTGGCCTGACTTATTTATTTAATACTGTCTTGATGGCAGTTGGATAGTGGTCTCTTGGTGCTTCTATCCACAAAAGCTGTATTAGTTTGTGAGTGCGACTGTTTGTCTGCACATAGGCTGTTCTGACAAGTATGTGGGGTGGCAGCTTGAAAATTTGTGCAACTACATAAATCTTGTATGGGTGAGGCACTTTTAATTATAACAAAGGACCCCGGTTCTCTGTTACCTCTTCCCATCAGCATATCCCTCTTTTTCTGTGGTTGGCTCTTCATGCTCTAACAGTTTTCATACATTATTTAAGAGCCCACTATGACGAGTCGTTTGCTGCCATTCAGACTCACCTTCCTCTCCCTCAGGAGCATGCTGCATAGCTTCGATGGCGATAGCTGACCCCAGAAAGACCTTTTTTCTCGCTGCACTGCTGATTAATTGTTTTGGTTTGTATGGCGGAGAAATAAAAGATCGCGGAAAATATGCGCCTCAGTGGGGTTACGGGGAGGAACTCGACCGGTTTGCCTCGTTTTTATGTTCTCTTTATAACAAATGCGCTAATCTTTCCCTTTTTTGCTTTGCCTTTTTTAAAATTAAAGACATATTTTTTGAATACATGAATAGGAAAAAAAAAGTAGATTCAAGGAAGCAATATCTTAAATGGAGGTGAACAAAGCCAAGATATGACTAATAGCCGGGCACTGCAAGGTGACAGCTCTAAATAAATTCTGAATTCTGAAGGTTGAATAAAAATTGTGGTCAAAAATAAGCATTCTGACTAGATGAGAAAAAGACATGCACACACAAACAAAGAAACATTACTTGATGTGATGCCACTGCTTCGAAATACCCAAGATGCCTGGCCTGGTTTCTGCCTCTTTGTTATTGCTTTCCTTTTTTTTTCCCCCTCTCTTGCCATATTATTATAGCTGAGCAGCTATCCCATGTGCCAGTCAACCCTGAATACCTGTCTTCTTCCTGTACATCATACCCTCCTGCTGTCTGCTTCCTTCAGATAGGATCAGGAAGAACCAAAAATGAAAGCTGCATTCCACCTTAAAACTATCTCTGCAATCCGTCTCAGTATCCTCTTTAGAAGCTCTGACACTACCTATAGGCATGATGGCCAGTGGTAGGCAGGTGTGTGGTTCATTCTCTTTGAACCTCCAACTCTGTTTTGACTGTTCGCAGGCAGAAACCGCATACTTTCTCTTCATTTGAAAAGTCTCTCTAATTTTCAGTTTATGTATATTTAAGACCAGTATGTATTTCCCTACCAGGGCCTTGGTTCGACAGCATTAGGAGAATACAGTAAAATTCAAAGCAGCACTTAAGTGCATTCTCGTGTGAATTTACACACCCAGTGAAACATGGATTTCACTGTTTGAGTGGAAAAAAATGTAACATGAGAACTGGACTTGTGCTGACAGCAGAGTCTGTAAGAGGTGAAGCAAAGCAGCAGGGGAGATTTATTGAGACTAAATTTAAAGAGATGTGTGTTCTCTAAAATGACCAATAAACAAGGATGAACAAATCAAATGCTATTTTTTTCCTTTCTCAGTTGCCCTTTGGGAGCATAACATTTTTAATTTGAGATGGTGGACAAGTACATAACATATCTTTCTGTCTGCTTTCCTTTGAATCGTATTTTATGCTCTTAAACCTAATTTTAGGTGATAAAAATCTAGCCGAGAACTGCTGAGAAAAATTTAACTGGCATGTTTCACACCTGGCATAATTTCTTGTTAGTTAGTCTGAAAATTCTTGTATTAAGAAAATATGATACAGTGGAAGCTGTCAGATGTCAAAGAATAACACTAAATGTAGACCATCTTTTCTAGATTTCTTTGAGGCACACATACAGGTGCTGGTCATAAAATTAGAATATCATGAAAAAGTAGATTGATTTCAGTAATTCAATTTAAAAAGTGAAACTTGTATATTATATTCATACATTACATACAAACTCATATATTTCAAATGTTTATTTCGTTTAATTTTGATGATTACAAATGACAACAAATGAAAATCTCAAATTCATCATATCAGAAAATTAGAATATTACTGAA